>NC_080044.1:54801647-55119375 GCF_012489685.1 Lotus japonicus
CTAGTGGAGTCCATGACTTGGTTGCATTTACTCATTGAATGAATATCATTGCTAAACTTTTGAGTATATTTGAACCACTGACTTTTTAAGTTCAGCTGAACTTCTTAATTTTACCTCTCTTTACTTTCATAGCCCTACATGTGTTGCACCTGCTCCCTTTCATGATCAATTCCATCTTTATTGTTGCAGAATTTACCAGCCAGGGTGGTAGAGAAAGTCATGCTTCATGGAATGACAACTTTAAATGTCAGGGTATTGAATTCAAACTTACCTGCAGATTGTGAAATTAGACGAGCTGAAAGAAACAAGAATGAAGCTCATTTAATCATGGGATGGTATGGGTTGTGCAAGGAGCTAAACCTGTCTCATGGAAACAAGCTACTCTCTTTGACTTTTCTCCCAAATGAACTTCAACTTCTCATGCGTGTTGTGCGCAACAATTAGCACTCGTTTAGACTTTTATTATGTTCTATGTTTAATAGGCAAAACTTTACTACCATGTTCTATGTGACTTTGCAATTTATGTTCTTGTTGTTTGGTTCAAATGCCACCTAGTACTTATCACTTTCATGGTTTGGGTCCTGTTATGGCCAATCTTTGTATCATATATTGTTTTCACTATTTTAACTTCACTGTGTCCTTTCCAATCGCTCACTAAATGGTACATCTAACATAACCACAATGCTACTCAAAATCCATGAATAATGTTGGTACCTAATGTTGGTGTTTACAACAACCAAATGTTGTTCATAATAACAAGTTTTGACAAATACATTAAACAAACTCTGGATCTGTAAAACACCAAGGAACATTAAACAAATACATGTCTCATGCAAACTCTTCATGTCCAGTTAGCCCATTAGCATACTCATCGGTTATGATTAAAGGTTGTTCTAGCATATTGGGAAAATAAAATGCATCATTATCTTCATTGAAATTGAGAGTGGCCAAAGAAGGTGGTGCGGTGCTGTGAAAATAAAATGCTGCAATATATTGAAAGTGAACTTGTACAAGTCATCAGCTCAGCTTTGCTAATCATCTTTGGTACCATCATCCTCATCTTTTCACTTTTCCAAATGAACTTCTACATGGGTGTATAGCCTTAGCGGGACAAGAAGGCACATGTATTGTGTGGAAACAAGTCTAGAGAACAATACCGTTTAAACCCCTTTTATCATTGGTACCCTTGGCTCGTTATCGACAACTTACTCTGTCGGGCATTTCGTCGAACACGTTACATACATCTCTCCCCAACTTTACTTTCCGAAAGTTTTCAACCTTTCCTTCATCCACCACAGCCCAGCGGAGCCCATAACCCATTCAAACAACGGTATCGATGACACCGGTTCTGAACGCGTCCCAAATTATCTTAATCTTCCATGTTGCTTCCCAATCTGTCTACACCACACCGCTTAGAACCACCTCTTCAATGGTATGCACAGACTACAAGAGACTAATTGCAGAGGATCCTGTAACTAAATGGAAATGGCAGAAATGGGAGATAACTCACACCTTCTCATACATCAATAATGGAGATCTGTCCCTGGTTGTGGCTTTCACAAAAGACAAAACAATGAATAGTAGCGAGGTGGGGCCACAACGGTTCACAGCTAACAATGGGGCAGGGGTCCCTTAGCAAATTTAACAAATATAGGATAAGAAGTGTACCTTACCTGTTTGCCAAGTTCAAGTTCTTAAATCCTGACCATCATCTTAATTTATTATATATTGACGGTGGAGATTACTGGTCCACCGGTGGACCAGTTTCTTACTTCCCCACCCTAGTGTTCACCGTTAATTGAAATGATTTGTATGGACACCATCACTATAAGCACTAGATCTCCTTCTCCCCCCGATCACCACCCCTTTATTCCTCCACCTCATGTTCACCACAACCCATCCCCTCAACCTCCTTGCCCTCCGCTACAACCACAACCACCACCACTAGATCTTCTCCTTCCCCATCAATCACCACACCTCCTTTATCCGTCTCATCTCCACAAGGTAACCTTCAAACATCATACAACATACCAATTCCAGTTGCAGTGTTGAAAACATGATAACCTAGAACCTTGGAAGAACAACTTCAACTAATAAAAAACTAAGTGATAAAAAGCAAACCATAAATGGGAAATCAAATGACAAAAAATTAACCTGATGTAAGGCCCAAGTTTTAACGTTTTTGGATAAGTGAATAAAATAAAAGAGTTATTTGATTAAGATAAATTTGGGAAGGAAAAAGGTTCAGGAAAAGTCCAAGAATGTATCGAAAAACCGAAAGAGTTATAGCACGACTAACATACGCTTAATCCTAGGTCAAAGGTATTAGTGAATAGTTAATTTACGTTTTAGGACACGATGGAAACTAATTCCAAAAAAATCCTCAGAGAAATGTTAGAACTTCTCTTTTCCGTCCTTAAACAACCATTTCGATGCGAAATCCTGGAAAGTACGAACGTCAAATTCCAATTCTCGGAAGTTTGCCGAAACGGAATCCCTGATAGTTCGAGAAAACCTAAGATCGACAGACGATGAAGACTTTTCTATTCGGAGCTGCAAAAGAAGATTCCACCCGCGTTCTCCTATTTCTCTCGTCAATTCTGATCTTTCTTCAGAAGGAAGTTTTCTCATCCGACGATCACTGCAAAAAGTAGTTTTTCGGGATAAACCGACTTACACCGACTTATGCCGATCTTGGATCTTCTGGTTTAATTCCAAGAATCCTATTTTGAGTTCTGGAATTCTGTCGCCAGAACCTATCTTAGAATGCGCAGAGGAACGCGCAGGAAAAATCGGAATCGCAAAAAAATCATTTTTCCGTTTTTTCCAAAACCTATAAATAGCTTGAAAATTAGATTTTTTGCAAAAAAAACCCATTTCCCCACCCCCAAAACCGCGAGTTCCTAGAGAGAGAGAGAGATCCGGATCTTCGTCGTTTCTTGCCCGTTTGCTTCACCGATCGTCACTAATCGAAGACCTCGAGGTAGGTAATCTATACTCTCCTTCGAATCGTCGTTTCTGTCCATTTCTCCTGCGACTTTCTGAGTTCAAAATTTTGAGGTTTTTGAAAAACTGTTCAAATCAGCTGATTTCAGCGTCTAAACTTCTTCCCTGCATGCTCCTGAGCGTGTTCTGCGGATTAGATTTTGTCAAATGTCGACGAAATGCCGCCGGGATCAATTTTCTACCCTAAATACCCATTTTTCGGCAAAGTCGCAACCTTTACGCTCTAATCTATCGACTTGGCTTAGTGCTAGTAGGATTTGTCGTCATAAACGTCGTTGTGGACGTCCCCATCCAATTTGTTTTTCAAAAATCCAATTTTTGAAATTCTGAGCTAAAAATAATGACCAAACTGCCCCTATATCAGTTTTCGATCCGAAAATTTTTCCGAGCCTAGAACCGTCTTAGTTACGGCTTATTGTTTAACCTAGGAACCAAGTTTGATCGAAGAAAAATCGACCCTCCCAATTAAGGAAAGTGGCCCGAGAGCTATACCAAGGGGGGAGGAAATCCGACTTTTTCGAAAACTTGTCTTAACGCGTTAGATTGTCGTACCACAGAGTTTGTAATGTACCGTGTAACCCTAGGACTTATTGCTTGCTGAGTTTCTGACTCAATGTGTTGATTTCTGTGATTTTGGCTTAAGGTTCTTTTGAGGAGTTTCCTGGAGATCAAGGCGAGGAACGTGAAGGAGGTTGTGAGGAAAACGCTGGAGGAGTTAAGGTGAGGGCTACTCTCTGAATTACTAGATAATGCTTTTAGGTGTCGACAAGTTCGACTTGATTTATGTGTTATGCACTTAATTGCCTAAATGTCTGAATTGTTCTCTGAGGCTTCGGCCGACCTTGTTGAGTAATTGATGCCATGATTTGTGTGCTAAATGATTCACATGCTATGTGCTACATGGTTAACTTAGGATGTGTTGGAATATGCTGTTATGCTTTTGACTGAGCTGTTTTATTTATGCTATTCCACGTGCACCTGAGATTCTGAGGAGTGAGGATTGCGGGCAAGTCATGCCGAATTTTTATGAGATTTTGAGAAAGTTTAGAAGGACGAACGGAGTTCGGACCTTGTTATGTTTTAATGGATCGAGACCTTCTCAGGGAATTATTTGAGATTATGGGATCTCTGAAAACTCTTAGGAAGTATTATAAGATTAAATGAAATCTATTTTATCACGGAAATTCATAAGACACTAATCAATTTCTAAATCCTTTGAACAATAATAACATCCTTAGATAAGAGCATAGAGCCTGAGTATTAGTTTGGAAATATGAGAAGTGTCGTCGAGTCCAAGTTTTGAGGAAATCTATGAGTTTCAAGTACATTCGTACTCCTTCGCTCGTTGAGCAGGTTATTGTTTGGCTATCTAAAGTTTAGCCGGGAACTATAAGTTTCCAAGTACTTCGGTACCTTTTCGCTCGATGAACAGTTTATTGATTGGCTATCTAAAGTTTAGCCGGGAACCATGAGTTCCAAAGTACATTCTTCTTCTTTTGATTGATTCATTTTGTCGCAGAATCGACGTTTGCCTTAGGGTAGGCTTTTTAGAGACAATAAGTTAGGTAGAACACGTGACGACGTGTCGAGTGAGGTCGGAGACGTTGTTTTGGCTAATCACTTGCATTCATGCACTCATTTTGAGGTTAATACACGGCGGATTACCGGACCTCGGTGGATTCCAAAATGGTCATAAGACCCGGATTTCCATATTTAGGACACTACGGTGGTCCTCAGTAGCAGACGGAATGGCAGACCTACGGGTTCACTGCTGATCTGACTACTTTTGTGTGGTGTAAGAGACGCCGAGCGGAATGGTCCCACTTTGGCCGGTGTTAGGGCTGACTCGATGGTGTCCATCCTTCTTCCGGAATGCATTTTGTTACCCAGCATTGCATTTCATGCAACATACATGCTGACTTAGTTGCTGAGTGTGATTGGTACCTGTTTATCCTACTTGAGTCATGCTAATTGTTATTATGATCTTTATATTCATTGTGATATATGCAACCCTAGGATGTTATCCCTAAACTCTAAGCCTGAGAGGCTAATAATTATTACCCTATATATCTGGTTTTATTATTTATATAATTCTTTGGAGTTGACCCTCGCGTCTTCTGTGTGTGTTTGGGCGGACTACGCCATTGTCAGTTGAGTATGGCGGACCGGTTCACGATGGTTCACCCTTCAGGGGAAACTAGGTTGAAGAAGCTTGATCAGGAGGACTACGGTTCAGGCGTGGTCGACCCCGCTGGCCACCGAGCGACTTACTCGAGATGGGATTAGTGTAGGAGTAGTGTCGATGCTCTGACCGTCATGCTTCAGTTTTGGGGACAGGGTAGTTTCCTACCGGTAGCTTTTGTGTGGTTTCCTATGGAGATCACAGAGAGCTGGTTGGATTTAGGGGGTCTTTTCTTAGGTCGCTGGGCCAACTTGTTCTCAGATTTTGAGGTTTAGTGTTGCGGACACAATATTTTTACCTTGGTTTGTACTTTTGCCTACGGGCGTTACTCTCTTTTACTTTCCGTCACTGGAGGTTTACTCGTGACGTGGTTTACAACTTACAGTGGGGGCTGTAATCATATTGTATATTAGTTATGTTATCTTCGTTTTAGAGTTTCATCTCTTTCTGTCTTTACTTACATTATCGAAAAAAAATAATTCACGTTTTTCCGCTTAAGTTATTTCTTTGGTTACTAAAGTGACGCCACCGAAATCGGGGTGTTACACTGTGGTATCAGAGCTTGTCGAGTCTTTCGGGAGTCTTTGGGGAATAGGTCTTCTGTGCTAGGTTGTGTGACTCTGCAAAGAGTAAAAATTGATTGTCTGCCAAGCGATTTCTCGCTTAGAATTGATTGAAGTTATTGCTTGATCATATTGTATAGTTGTGCCAGAGACTATCTTGTGATGGGTACTAACTGTTTGTTTGACTAAGCATAGGATGGTAAGCCCTGACAGGATGGCAAAGGCAATAGCTACCATGATTGAGGCAATGATGAATCAGGCTGCTGAGGACGCTTACAGACGCGCTGAGGAGGCTGCACGTGAACGACCTCAACCGCTAATCGAGGCGTCCAAGTACCAGCATAGTGGATTGGATCGAGCTGGAGCTGGAGGACCAGTGAGGTCAGGTTCTCAGGAGTACCGTCAGTTGGGGCCGTATCAGCATCCGAAGGAGAGGGGTTTTACCCCAAGCTCTTTTAAGCCTTCGACTACTGCCACTCCAGGGGCAGGAAGCCAATCGGCACATCCTGAGGTGACATGTTTCAGGTGTGGAAAGAATGGACACTATGCTAATGCATGTCTGGACCAAGGGCCTCGATGTTTTAATTGCAACCAGATAGGGCACTTGGCCGTGAACTGTAGGACGTTCCAAGCGGGACCGTCTGACAACAAGATGAAGGGTAAACTTCCTGCCAAATCTAAAGGGGCGAGGAAGCAAGTAACGTGTTACAGGTGCAAGAAGGTGGGGCACCACTCTAACAAGTGTCCAGACGGGAGACCTCTATGTTTCAACTGCAATCGCCCGGGGCATCAAGCCAAGGATTGCAATGTAACCAGGGTTGAGCCATCTGTGCCTACGGTAAGAGGAAGACATCCTGCTGCACGGGGAGGAGTCTATGTCTCGTGCGGCGAGGGAGCTGACGGACTAGTCAGAGGAGAGCGCACAAACGATGGTAACCTTCTAACTATTCCTTCTCATTCTAGTATAATACGCTCCATTACTCTCGTAGCACATGCGACGCACCAATTTTACTTAAATTGTTTAAGCATTGACTTTATAGTTATTACGCCTAATAATACTTTATTTGACCGTTGCTCGTGTTTAAACTATAGAAGTTACACGAGGTTCAGAATAACACGTTAAGCCTAGGAAGTAGTCTTGCACCGATGCGTTTAACAAGAAGCTAGAAGCTGAAGGATGAATCTCAGGGAGATTCCGTATGGATAGTATATGTATGATGTCGAGAGTGTGTAGTTCCGTAGCGGCATCATTGAGGATTTAATATCAAGATCTCTGTGACTACTGGATGTTAGGAACTCATCGACTGTTCCAGTGGGTTTTTCTAAATCTTCACCTTCGATGTATTAGGCCTGATCAACTTAATATTGAGGGGGTGATATTCGGAATCAGAACTGGCAATGGACTTTGATAGATGGATTGGTAAGATTAATTTGATTGGATCGAGGATTAGTGGAGTCGGGAAGTAAAGTTTTTGTTAAGTAATTGATTTCCTTTGGGGAGGAGTTATAGTTTAAGAAATGGATATTCATTTAAGAAGTATTGAAGAATTAAAGGACATTTGAGGTCCAAACGTGGTGAAAGTTTAGGTTTTAAGTCTATGATTTCTTGTCTTAAGTGCGTAGGACTCAAGGTTTGTCAGGTTTTGATCGAGAGACTAAGTATCGGATTGATGGGAGAACGATCTAGTTACGGAAATAAAGAGTTAGTATTAAGATTAATACTTGAGGTTGTTATATGTGGACAAATTTCTTAGAGTCTAAGAGTGAATGGAACTTTGTTATGGATTCCGATATTGCATACTGGGGTTAGCAAGTGAATTTCACTAAGTTAAGTGAGGATTTAAGGGTTTAGATTGACCTTGGGAGGTGAAAATCATGTTCGAATCAGAGATTTAGTGGTGTTGGCATTAATGATTGTAGTTAAACCTCCGAATGTTGAGGGATCGGATGATAAAATGACTAGTTAAGTTTCCTGAGGTACAGCTATGGTTTGATCTTCTAGGGAATAAGTTCGGATTTGGGGGAAGTGTTAAGGATTTTAGGTAATTGTAAAGTGGGTTGTGAATAAGTGAAGGTTGGTTTTATGGTTCGAGTAAGGGAAGTCTCAAAAAAGGGGAGATGACAATAATGGATTGTAAGATATTAAGATGGTGATTAGCTTATAAGTTGCTGATGAATGGATGTTAAAAGGGATTGGGTCTAGCGATGCACAAGGTATTAAGACTCACGTCGAGTTTTACTTTGAGTGATGAATAAGTAGAAGATTGATTTCGTGGTGCGAATGAGGATAGTTACGAAGTTGGGAGTGACGTTAAGGGACTAGTAGATTCCAAGGGAATAGTTCGTCTATGAGGTATAGAGCGATCGAGTTAAGTTTTGAATCATGAGTAAAGATCACGAGGACAGGTTGAACATCCACTATGGAATGGCGGAGGTGTACTGAGTTTAAGCAGAATTTTTGGACGAACAAAAGTAAAGGATCAAGTGGTTAAGGTTGTGCAATTGCACGTAGCGTCAACCAATGTTATTTCCAACATAGAACCGACACGAGTGGTCGAGCAGGACGACATAGAGCTTAAAGTACTTGTTTGACCAGAAGGAGTTGAACATGAGACAACGACGCTGGATGGAATTTCTCAAGGATTACGATTTTACCTTACAATACCATCCTGGAAAGGCTAATGTCGTTACTGATGCATTGAGCAGGAAGATGCATATCTCATCAATGATGGTTAAGGAGCTGCAACTGCTGGAACAATTTTGAGATTTGAGCTTAGATGTGAGAGCATCTGAGGGAGAACTGAAGTTTGGGACGATCAAGATCACTAATGGATTGATGGAAGAAATCCGAGACCAACAGTTACAAGATGAATTTTTACTCGGAAAATAAGAATTTAGTAATTCAGGGTAAGGACTCGGAATTCAAGGTAGGGAGTGACAATATCCTGCGATGCAAGGATAGAGTGTGCGTACCTAACAGCCCTGACTTAAGGAGGTTGATTATGGACGAAGGTCACAAAAGCAAGTTGAGCATTCACCCTGGAATGAAAAAGATGTATCAGGACTTGAAGGTGAATTTTTGGTGGCCAGGGATGAAGAGACAAGTGGCAGAATATGTAGCTGCATGTTTAATCTGTCAGAAGGCGAAGGTGGAACATCAGAAATCTTCAGGTATGCTACAGAGCTTGGATGTACCTCAATGGAAATGGGATAGCATATCGATGGATTTTGTCGTGGCGTTGCCAAGAACTCAAAAAGGATATGATTCGATTTGGGTAGTCGTGGATCGATTGACTAAGTCGGCTCATTTCATACCTGTGAGGACCACGTACAACGTGGAGAAGCTATCAGAGATATATATAGCTGAGATTGTGCGACTTCATGGAGTGCCAATAAGTATCGTTTCCGATAGAGACCCGAAGTTTACTTCACATTTGTGGGGAGCTATTCATAATGCTTTGGGAACGAGGCTGAGATTAAGTTCTGCTTATCATCCACAGACTGATGGGCAAACTGAGAGAGAACTATCCAATCATTGGAGGATTTGCTACGAGCTTGCGTGTTAGGCAACAAGGGCAGTTGGGATACCCTAATGCCACTGATTGAGTTCACATACAACAACAGTTTTCATACGACTATAGGCATGGCACCGTATGAGGCATTGTATGGCCGCAAGTGTAGAACACCTTTATGTTGGTATCAAGATGGAGAGAATTTGTTAGTAGGACCGGAACTTCTGCAACAGACAACTGAGAAGATTAAACAGATCAGAGAGAAGATGAAGGCTTCTCAGAGTAGACAGAAGAGCTATGCAGATCAAAGGCGCAGAACCCTGGAATTCGAAGAAGGAGATCATGTGTTTCTGCGAGTTACCCAGACTACAGGAGTTGGTCGAGCAATCAAGTCAAGAAAGCTGACGCCAAAGTTCATTGGACCTTATCAGATTACTCGTCGTGTAGGACCAGTAGCTTATCAGATCGCATTACCGCCTTTCCTATCAAACGTTCACGATGTATTCCATGTGTCACAACTGCGGAAGTATATTGCTGATCCGACGCACGTCATCGAGCTGGATGACATTGAGTTGAAGGATAACTTGTCTTTCGAGACACCGCCGATCAGCATTGGTGACACAAGGATAAAGCAGTTGAGGGGTAAAGAGATCGAGTTAGTGAAGGTTATTTGGAACAAGGACACAGGCGATGCGACGTGGGAGCTGAAGGAAAAGATCAAGGAACAGTATCCAGAACTTTTTACTGACCCTTAAGTTTCGAGGTCGAAACTTTCTTTTTGGAGGGTAGTAATGTAAGGCCCAAGTTTTAACGTTTTTGGATAAGTGAATAAAATAAAAGAGTTATTTGATTAAGATAAATTTGGGAAGGAAAAAGGTTCAGGAAAAGTCCAAGAATGTATCGAAAAACCGAAAGAGTTATAGCACGACTAACATACGCTTAATCCTAGGTCAAAGGTATTAGTGAATAGTTAATTTACGTTTTAGGACACGATGGAAACTAATTCCAAAAAAATCCTCAGAGAAATGTTAGAACTTCTCTTTTCCGTCCTTAAACAACCATTTCGATGCGAAATCCTGGAAAGTACGAACGTCAAATTCCAATTCTCGGAAGTTTGCCGAAACGGAATCCCTGATAGTTCGAGAAAACCTAAGATCGACAGACGATGAAGACTTTTCTATTCGGAGCTGCAAAAGAAGATTCCACCCGCGTTCTCCTATTTCTCTCGTCAATTCTGATCTTTCTTCAGAAGGAAGTTTTCTCATCCGACGATCACTGCAAAAAGTAGTTTTTCGGGATAAACCGACTTACACCGACTTATGCCGATCTTGGATCTTCTGGTTTAATTCCAAGAATCCTATTTTGAGTTCTGGAATTCTGTCGCCAGAACCTATCTTAGAATGCGCAGAGGAACGCGCAGGAAAAATCGGAATCGCAAAAAAATCATTTTTCCGTTTTTTCCAAAACCTATAAATAGCTTGAAAATTAGATTTTTTGCAAAAAAAACCCATTTCCCCACCCCCAAAACCGCGAGTTCCTAGAGA
This sequence comes from Lotus japonicus, assembly GCF_012489685.1. Classification (NCBI taxonomy): domain Eukaryota; kingdom Viridiplantae; phylum Streptophyta; class Magnoliopsida; order Fabales; family Fabaceae; genus Lotus; species Lotus japonicus. The sequence goes on from NC_080044.1 coordinate 54,812,455, forward strand.
GAGAGAGAGATCCGGATCTTCGTCGTTTCTTGCCCGTTTGCTTCACCGATCGTCACTAATCGAAGACCTCGAGGTAGGTAATCTATACTCTCCTTCGAATCGTCGTTTCTGTCCATTTCTCCTGCGACTTTCTGAGTTCAAAATTTTGAGGTTTTTGAAAAACTGTTCAAATCAGCTGATTTCAGCGTCTAAACTTCTTCCCTGCATGCTCCTGAGCGTGTTCTGCGGATTAGATTTTGTCAAATGTCGACGAAATGCCGCCGGGATCAATTTCTACCCTAAATACCCATTTTTCGGCAAAGTCGCAACCTTTACGCTCTAATCTATCGACTTGGCTTAGTGCTAGTAGGATTTGTCGTCATAAACGTCGTTGTGGACGTCCCCATCCAATTTGTTTTTCAAAAATCCAATTTTGAAATTCTGAGCTAAAAATAATGACCAAACTGCCCCTATATCAGTTTTCGATCCGAAAATTTTTCCGAGCCTAGAACCGTCTTAGTTACGGCTTATGTTAACCTAGGAACCAAGTTTGATCGAAGAAAAATCGACCCTCCCAATTAAGGAAAGTGGCCGAGAGCTATACCAAGGGGGGAGGAAATCCGACTTTTTCGAAAACTTGTCTTAACGCGTTAGATTGTCGTACCACAGAGTTTGTAATGTACCGTGTAACCCTAGGACTTATTGCTTGCTGAGTTTCTGACTCAATGTGTTGATTTCTGTGATTTTGGCTTAAGGTTCTTTTGAGGAGTTTCCTGGAGATCAAGGCGAGGAACGTGAAGGAGGTTGTGAGGAAAACGCTGGAGGAGTTACAGGTGAGGGCTACTCTCTGAATTACTAGATAATGCTTTAGGTGTCGACAAGTTCGACTTGATTTATGTGTTATGCACTTAATTGCTAAATGTCTGAATTGTTCTCTGAGGCTTCGGCCGACCTTGTTGAGTAATTGATGCCATGATTTGTGTGCTAAATGATTCACATGCTATGTGCTACATGGTTAACTTAGGATGTGTTGGAATATGCTGTTATGCTTTTGACTGAGCTGTTTTATTTATGCTATTCCACGTGCACCTGAGATTCTGAGGAGTGAGGATTGCGGGCAAGTCATGCCGAATTTTTATGAGATTTTGAGAAAGTTTAGAAGGACGAACGGAGTTCGGACCTTGTTATGTTTTAATGGATCGAGACCTTCTCAGGGAATTATTTGAGATTATGGGATCTCTGAAAACTCTTAGGAAGTATTATAAGATTAAATGAAATCTATTTTATCACGGAAATTCATAAGACACTAATCAATTTCTAAATCCTTTGAACAATAATAACATCCTTAGATAAGAGCATAGAGCCTGAGTATTAGTTTGGAAATATGAGAAGTGTCGTCGAGTCCAAGTTTTGAGGAAATCTATGAGTTTCAAGTACATTCGTACTCCTTCGCTCGTTGAGCAGGTTATTGTTTGGCTATCTAAAGTTTAGCCGGGAACTATAAGTTTCCAAGTACTTCGGTACCTTTTCGCTCGATGAACAGTTTATTGATTGGCTATCTAAAGTTTAGCCGGGAACCATGAGTTCCAAAGTACATTCTTCTTCTTTTGATTGATTCATTTTGTCGCAGAATCGACGTTTGCCTTAGGGTAGGCTTTTTAGAGACAATAAGTTAGGTAGAACACGTGACGACGTGTCGAGTGAGGTCGGAGACGTTGTTTGGCTAATCACTTGCATTCATGCACTCATTTTGAGGTTAATACACGGCGGATTACCGGACCTCGGTGGATTCCAAAATGGTCATAAGACCCGGATTTCCATATTTAGGACACTACGGTGGTCCTCAGTAGCAGACGGAATGGCAGACCTACGGGTTCACTGCTGATCTGACTACTTTTGTGTGGTGTAAGAGACGCCCGAGCGGAATGGTCCCACTTTGGCCGGTGTTAGGGCTGACTCGATGGTGTCCATCCTTCTTCCGGAATGCATTTTGTTACCCAGCATTGCATTTCATGCAACATACATGCTGACTTAGTTGCTGAGTGTGATTGGTACCTGTTTATCCTACTTGAGGCATGCTAATTGTTATTATGATCTTTATATTCATTGTGATATATGCAACCCTAGGATGTTATCCCTAAACTCTAAGCCTGAGAGGCTAATAATTATTACCCTATATATCTGGTTTTATTATTTATATAATTCTTTGGAGTTGACCCTCGCGTCTTCTGTGTGTGTTTGGGCGGACTACGCCATTGTCAGTTGAGTATGGCGGACCGGTTCACGATGGTTCACCCTTCAGGGGAAACTAGGTTGAAGAAGCTTGATCAGGAGGACTACGGTTCAGGCGTGGTCGACCCCGCTGGCCACCGAGCGACTTACTCGAGATGGGATTAGTGTAGGAGTAGTGTCGATGCTCTGACCGTCATGCTTCAGTTTTGGGGACAGGGTAGTTTCCTACCGGTAGCTTTTGTGTGGTTTCCTATGGAGATCACAGAGAGCTGGTTGGATTTAGGGGGTCTTTTCTTAGGTCGCTGGGCCAACTTGTTCTCAGATTTTGAGGTTTAGTGTTGCGGACACAATATTTTTACCTTGGTTTGTACTTTTGCCTACGGGCGTTACTCTCTTTTACTTTCCGTCACTGGAGGTTTACTCGTGACGTGGTTTACAACTTACAGTGGGGGCTGTAATCATATTGTATATTAGTTATGTTATCTTCGTTTTAGAGTTTCATCTCTTTCTGTCTTTACTTACATTATCGAAAAAAAATAATTCACGTTTTTCCGCTTAAGTTATTTCTTTGGTTACTAAAGTGACGCCACCGAAATCGGGGTGTTACACCTGAAATCAATAAATAAATTAAATTATAAAAAAAAAATCTTGTAAAACAAACTTCAAGTGATAAGAAACCACAAAAGAATTCCTTAGTATTGATTTCCAATTGATTCAACACTAACTAACCATAAAAATACAAAACTTTTGCCTTCACTTGGACCTTGGATGCCTCAGAAGCAGAAGATCCAACGAGAAATTGATCATCTTCTCTCAACTGGAAATCAACCATTTTCTCCTGACCAGATCCAACAAAAGATATTTTCATTGAGGAATGCCCCATCGCGACCCTTGACAAGATTGAGGTGAGGGTCGACCTCTTCGGCACCGTCAATGGCGAGATCGAGGTAGGTTGTCATCGAGGACGACTCCATTCGCTTGGAGGTTGGGATGCTAGCCCATGATGTCGGTGAATTGATCGGGGAAGATGAGGTGGTTGAGCTTGGTGATGAAGAAGTGGTGGTGGTGGAGCCGGTTCCACGAAACCAACACCCCTCTACGTGTCTCAACCTCACGACCATCCATAACAACATCAATAGAAGAAGAGGAAACATATGTGATGAAATCAAAGATTGAAAGGAAATAAGGGGTGAGGTAGACACCAACTGCGAGAGTGATGAAGAGCGAGCCACTCAAGAAGAGAACATTGTTGCAGCTCAGATGCCAACCAACCAAGGCCATGGGAACAAACAACACTGCCGCCAACAACCCCTCTCGGTGAAACATACGCCACCACCGTAGTTCGGGGCCATTGTAGCGTTTAGGTAATATGTAGGAAAAAATTAAAAACTAATTACTTTTTTAATCTAAAATAAAATAGGGTTGGTTACCTCTTGGTAACTGGTGATAGAAGGTAAAATGAAACTTGTGCAACCTTACACTTATTGAGTTCTTTTAGTTTCTTACAAAAGTGCATTATTGTGCTTGAGTTGACACAATAATGCTCATACTAATCATTCATTGAAGAGGAAAGCACTCTGTGAGGAGCAATGCTACATTCGAAACTTTTTTTTGGGTTATCCATGTTTTATGATGATGATAATGGTGGTGTACCAGAATAGTCTCTCTATATTTTAGTTAGTTATAGGCTTAATTGCAGTTTTAGTCCCTGATGTTAGACCCTTGTGCAATTTGAATCCCTTTTGTTTAAAACGAGCAATTTTGGTACACGAAAGAGCAATATGTGACAATTGGGTCCTTCCGTTAATTCTCCGTCAAAGGTTAACGGAAATCGCTGAGCTGGCATGCCCATTAATATTTTATTAATATTTTTCCACTTAAGCATTTTTTTTACATATCACCTTCTTCAACCTTCATACCTCCTCCTCTCCTTCAAACACAAATTTAGAACTTTAACACCTGGGTTTGAAAAAATTATGAACCTAGAAAAAACATAGTCGGTGAACAAATCATTCTCGTCTTCCCCTTTCCTTCTCCTCCCTCATCTCCAATCACCCCAAATTACCCCATACCCTTTTCAACCTAGAAATATCAATCTTCAAGAAAATCATAAAGCCAACATCTTCCACACACTTTCTTAATCTCATTACTCGCTCCCTTGAAAAACCCATCAACAATACCAACAATTTTTACTGGCAATCAATAATACTCTGCTTTCTGGGAAATAATACCATGCTTTTAAGCCATGAAAAGAAGACTAAGAGAAAAACCCTAGCCATCAAGAGGAGACAGGAGCGAAGAGAAGAGTGTTTGGAGCGAGTGACCACCATCCTCCGCCACCACCTCACGCTTCCACGCTCTGCTCACTCGTCCTCTCATCCCTCTTCCTCTCAACCTCAAAACCCTCCAGCCTCAAAACAACAATGGGTATCAGTGTAGATCTGGGTCTGAGATCTGAGTTTCAAGGTGTAGATCCGGGTTTGCTCACCGGAGGCGGAACTAACAGCGTTGATTGCGCCGGCGGTGATGAAGACGACGTCGACTTGGGCATTGACAACGACTGCGGAGTGGAGATCTGAATCGAGTTGAACATGTTGTTGTTTAGGTTAGAGGGAGGGGAAGAAGATGAAGAAAGTAGAGAAGATGAAGATGCAGGATTTTTTTTATTTTGTTGAATATCAATTTTTTTGGTGATAAAGATTCAGTTCATGTTTAATTTGACAGTAAGGAATTAGTAAGATTTTGATAGTTTTTAATTTTAAGATTATATTCTAATTAATTTTTTATAGGCTGTTTAATTAACTTTTTTTTAATTCACTGTTTAATCAACTTTAAGTTAAGCAAATTTTGTTATTTTTTTATACTTAATGATGTGGCAGTCTAGATCCATGTTACTGATGAGTTCCACATAGACTAACTCTGTTAGCAATTTTGACGGAAGGACTTAATTGTCACATGTTGATCTTTTGTGTACCAAAATTGCTCATTTTAAACAAAGGGGATTCAAATTGCACAAAGATCTAATATCAGGGACGAAAAGTGCAATTAAGCCTTAGTTATAATACTTGGTGTAACAGATTATATATTGGAATAGTTCACTCCCGACTGGAGCATTTATCGCGGACATATTATGTTCTTTAATATTATTTTTTTGGCTTTAAGTTAACTTGGAAACAAATCCTATCACATCTTTTATTTTCAATCTTCGTAATAACACAAGCATATACAGCACGTGCCATAGATTATTCATGATTATATAGAGATAGTATTTAGAGTTAGATATACAATCCATAGAAAATAATGAAGTAGAAGAACCAGTAGAGTCATAAGTTACTAGCTACGATCAATCAAAACTATAACAAAAACTGAAATTGTTATTTGTATACATTTTGTTCTAACCCCATAGGTGAGACTATAAAAGTATGAATATGATAAAGTCCTAATGAGAGTAGGATTGTGGACTATGTAGATGGCATACTGGTTGTCACAATAGTAGGTTTTTTTATTATTTTATTTCCATGAAAACAGGGCAATAGAAACACAGTATTTAGTGATGGATTTCTCAGAGTCCAAACTGGATGCCTAACTGGAGTCATAAAATCATCAATTTTGAGGTCAGATGATGTAGAGAAAAACAGACCTTTACCCGGAAAGACATGCAAGATCCAAAAGAGTCTTGGCACAACTTGAAGATGTGCTTCATAGGTCTAGAAGCAAATTGAATTAAGTACTAGTCAACCAAGGCAATATCAAGTCAAGTTGTAGTGAGATATAAGAGCCAATCAACCATTCTTTTGTAGGTAGGTGCATCGGCAAAGTGGGGTTTCTTGCAGCCTGCAATTTCGTAGAGGGATCAATACAAGTAGAGGCTAGTTTGGCTATAAGCTTCCTATTGTCAGCCAGCAACTCCAAAGCACAGTTCCTCTGATCTGGAAATCTCTAGATCCCAAAAATAACTAAATGAACCAATGTCTTTGATTAATTTATCATCACTCATCAGGAACTGTTTCATGCAGATAGTTTCCTGCATTAACTTCTCGCCAAGACTATATCACTAATAAATACCAAGAGAGGAGTGAAATGAAGAATAAATAGTCTTAACAAGAGGTAGTAATATATAGAGGATTCAACATGTTGATGAGACTATAAAAGAGGAAACAACTTCAAGTACCATTATCTACTAATTTGTTATAGTCCATAAAAGAACTTATTAAAAGTATATGATAAAGAGAGAACAACAGAAGACACAATAGTTAAGTGGGTCTCACACCTTTGCCTACGTCCACAAAAACAAGTTAACAAAAATGTTCACCAAATCAAATAAATACTGCATATTTTCTAGACAAACGTAAAAATTCACCCTAGATAGTGTATCACTTGTGGACCCAAGTTGCTCAATGCCTCAATCATTATTAGTACACTTCTTCTAGTAAATTCTTTTGATTCATTATTTAACAACTAAAAAAGAGGAGTACACTCTTTTGATTCATGATTTAACACTAAAAAGAGGATTAGAGATGGAAAATTGCAATGAAGTGCTATATCTGGTTGCGAAATCATGAACTGATACATCATCAACAATTTTGCCATGTCAAAAAATAAAACCGAGGTTTCAACTCTTCATACAATGTAACAAGGTCTGTCATCCGCAATGTAACAAGGTTTCAGATCTGCCCCCAGTACATTATCAAATATAAAAGAGATCAAAGCTATAAAACAGGTATTTCCAAGAGAAAACAAATATATTGTTGCAGTCTATGAAATTAAGCACCCTGTGTTGTGTAATACCAGTATACCACTACAACTAAAAGAGAAAAGACTTAGAAATAAAGAAACAATAAGGTGATCAAAAGTGACTTTTACTCAGACATTTTAAATGCGGAATTGAAGTGGAAATCAAAGAAACAATAAGGTGATAATTGAAATAAGATGCGGGAAGCAAAAGGAAAAGCTTATTTGTAGAATCAAGTGGAGCAGGATAAAGTACCTGCACTATTATATGATAGCCGCACATAAAATTTCTTCGATTCTCATCACTGATTCTTAGGTTCCACGATTTATAATAACAGTAAAAGCGGTAGCATGTAAAACTACAAGAGTACCGAAATTATTCTCAGAAAAACCAAGAAAATGATAACTCTTGTTAATCAACAACACAATGAAGGGATGGGGGAGGAGTAGGCAGTAAATTATCCAACCCTGAACAGATAAACAACTTCTCATAAACTTCTAAATCTCAAGCAATCATTTGTAACAGAGAAAGGGAAAGAAATAGATATGAAAATCAACTATTTGAGAGCTTTCTGAATAGACATGACATATACACAGGATAGTAACATGCACTCACAACCAAGGTAAGAATCAGACTTAATTGAAAAAAGCCCAAGCTATGCAGTGACATACCTTATCTCTTCTATTCTTCACACAATATGATGTGAAAACTCCTGTTAAAATTTGAGAAAATGGATCCCTCTCCAACACCTAAAGACATACAACCAGTAATACGTATTCTGAAGTTCAATAAAACTGCAAGCAAAGCATGTGAGCAAGAAAAATTCAGGAAGCTGCATTTATATGGCTAAAATACACTAAAAATTTAAATGGCACCAAATCTACAATGATATTGAAGCCAATCTGGCATACACCAACACTAACAAGGTGCTGCCTTTCTAAGCATACAATGAGCAATGCTTATGAATGAATATGATTAAGTGCAGACGCAGAGGCAGATTTATAGCAGTAAGAGTTCATCCTCATAAGATAATTCATAAGCTTGGCTAGGGAAGCTACACATCAATCTAAATTACAGAACAGAGAAAATGAGAAAAAGTGAAACAGAAACTCCATTGAAACTCAAATTAAGGATCAAACTCAATGTAATCATATAAAATCTTCCCCCATTTCACACACCTTGAAACTGAAACAACAACACTTGTTGCTGCAGCAGCAGCAGGACCTCTAACCCTAATCTTCTCTATCACTACTTTTCTTTTCTTCTTCTTATAGTCTTCCATTTTAGTTAACACCATCTTATTTCCTTTTCTGTGTGTTTTATATTTTATATTTTTTACTCTTAATCAAGTGCGCCTTTGGGGATTTCCCTTAGAACTCCACGTTGAAGCCGACGTGTCAAATTTCTCCAATCATTCTTCTTCGATCCACACGAAACTCAACATGTCAAATTTTAACTCGTTCGTCCACGTGAAATCACCTTTGCGTTGGCTCTTATCTAAAACGCCAGCAAATTTTCCTTTTCTGCACAATCAATCATGATAAGACCTATAAAATTCAACCTCATCTAGGTCATTTCACACTCACTCATTCTCTAATCACACAATCCTCTTTCTCTTAAACCCTATCTCGTTCTCCTCTCGTTCCTGCCGATGGATCCTCATGCCGCCGCCGCCGCCAATGAGGCTGCCTATGCCGCCGCCGCCGCCGCTGCTGATGATTCCGATTCCGATACCGGGAGCAGCATTATCGAAGGAGAGTACCTTGTCCGGCAGGATGGCCGAAGCATGGAGTCCATCCGTGGCAGATTCATGGCGGGACTGGGGTTTCTCGCAGAGAATATCCAGGTGGTTTCAATAAAGAGAAACACTTTTCCGACGGTGATGACGCAGGCGCGTATTGACGCGTTCGAGATCTACGCGCGTGCGACGGCGCGTGCGCGTGATGGCGATGCGAACGTGGAGCATGCATGGTTCGGTGCTCTCGACATGGATGAGATCATGGACATCGTTCGACACGGTTTCAGCAAAGATCAACTCCATGGACATGGCCTGCGTCTCTCTCCAGAGGATTCGCCAATACTATGGCACGTGCCGATTTTATTATTTTATTACGTTTATTATTATTATTATTATTATTATTATTATTATTATTATTATTATTATTATTATTATTATTATACTATGGCACATATTATTGTTTTGAGTTTTGACAATTAAATATAATTTTTGAATCTGAAACAAACAAATGTACTATTATTTTAATCTGACTACTCTGCAATTTTTAAAAAAGAACATTTTTTGTCCTATAGAATCATGAATACGAGATTTGGTCCCTCTAATTGTTTTTTTTCAACATTGAGTCATTCTACATAAATAATGTTCTTTTTTTTTTTGAATTCAAAAAAAAAAAAATTGAAAGATATGCATAATTAATGTTGAAATGATATAAATTGTCTTAAATTCTTCTTCAGATAAAAATATTGTGATTTACATCAACTTTTTCATTAATTGATATTAGACGACAAGTTAATATATTAAACAATATAATTTTTTAATTTTAAACGTAGGTAGAAGACCAAAATCACACATTTCTTTGAAACTTAATTAATAATGATAAAAAAAGTGCTAATTAATAATGATTATAATAACTTTTTTTTCCTTTGTGTGGTGCAGTATGGGAAGGACTTGTACTGACAATGATGGCTTGAAGCACTTGCTGTTGTGTCGTGTTATCTTGGGGAGGATGGCGGTGGTGGCTCCCGGTTCTGAATGCGAACCGATTTCTGAGGAGTACGATACTGCAGTGCATGATGTTTCATCTTTTAAGGAAATCTTCATTTTGAGTAACAACATGAACACACATGTCTTGCCTGAATATGTTTTGAGTTTCAGGGTTCTCCCCCGCACCACAGGTTCGGTTAAGGGTGTGTAGCTATTGCTGAACAATTCATGGTAAAATTATTCACTTGTTCAATTTTTACAGGGCCTTGGAATATGGCTGAGAGACCAATTGCCCCGTCGGTACCGATCGGGACGTTTATCATGGCGTTATCTAGGATTTTGCCTTTGAATGACATGGCCCTCATTTCAAAGTCACACCATGAATTCAATGTAAGTGCTTCTTATCGATTTGCTTATGAAGTTTGAGACAATCATGCATGCATGCACTCTCAATTTTTTTTTTTGTAATTGTTAGTTGAGATTCCTTTGTTTTTCAGGAAAACATTATATCAGGAGAGGTTTTGATGCAAAGGCTAAGAGAGATTGCTGGGGAAAGTCTGTTGATGGAGGTCATGAGCTGTTTTCATTAAGACTCGTGATTGATTAAGAGAAATAAACTCGGTTAATTTCTCGGTTTAGTGCCTCAATGTTTGTTTAATGTGATCCTTATAACTTTGCATGATGGTTTTAATCCAATGAAAATAATATTTTCATTTTTAATATCAATGTTATTTTTTGAGTGTTCCATTCTTCACTTGTTGGAAAATTCAGTTGCGCTTCGGAAAACAATCGAACTGACGCGTTTCACTTAGAACATCTTTTTGCCATTGAATTATTATTCGAGGGAGAAATAAATATTTTCCTTATCATTATGATAATCTACGCATATTTTGGTGAATTTTGACTTTAGTGTTGATATGGGGTTGAGAAACCTGTCCGGTAGTGTTTTTGCTCGTAAAACGAGCCGAGTTCGGTTCGTAAATGTGGCAATTTTGAAATTGACCAATTACTCTCCAAGGATTTAGCTGGGTATTCAGATTTTGAAGTGTGGAGGGAAAGTTTATAGCTTGCCTCATGAACCAAGAGCTATGCACCTAGTATCATGAGGAAATAGGACAAATATGGTATGCATGGAAGAATACCATATTTGGGGCCAGTCATCCAACCCTCCCTTTAAGGCACATTATTTGATTTCTTGCTCAATTGGTGAAGGAAAAGAGAGAAGTCTAGAGAGAAGATAAGAGAGAGTTGAGAGAGAACTTGTCTTCATCTTCTTCATTGTCTTATTGTTCCAAAAGCTGAACCAAAATACTCATCACCCCTAAATACCATCAAGAAATAATATTTTTCTCTTCGACTCTTCACAAAGGATCTAGCACTCAAGGTGAGGATCATGGTGATGGTTTCCAAATTCAAAAAGGAGCCATCTTTCTCTTTAATCCTTTCAAAACTGAGTTATTGTTGTTGTGGTGAGCTTGTAACATCCTTGACTTCATGTTTGTGAAAAGAGTTTTGAAAAATGTTGATGCTTTTTATTAGAGCATCTAGTTCTTGTGTTTTGAGGAATTATTTTTTTTGAAAATAGAAGCCAAGCAAGGGACTACTCATCATAAACCTTGTCTTTGTTCAAAAAGGTTGAGTCTTGGTGTTTATAGTTTTGACGATTTCCGGCTAAACCGCCGCCGGAGGCGATTTCCGGCGAATCTCCGACGACCTCCTTTTTATAAAGGAATGTACTTTCTTGAAGATCTTCCTCCCTTCTCTTTGAATCCGAGGCTAGAACCTGTCCAATCATGTTGCAAAATCATCAAGATCCATTTTTTGCACCAGCTCTTACTAAGGATCTCTGTAAGGATGCAACCTTCCGAGGACCAAGCCCAGAAATAAATTTTAATGGAGCAAATAACGATTCATGACTTATTAATTGCTAGATTAAGGTCGGTTTACCGACGTGATTGGTTACATCTATCATAACCTGCTCAACCATCCAAAATTTATATGGTAACTAGTAATAGGAGGTAAAATTGCCATTGTGCAACCTTACATTTTTTTTTCATATTAGGGTCCCTTTTCTTTTGCTACAAGTGGCATAGGCATAGGCTCATTCTCATGCAATGAATAGTGACTGAAAAGAATGAAGAATGCAACTGGCAAGCCGGAATTCGGGGCCATTGTTACTTTTGGGCTCGTACGTAGCTTCAGGAAGAAAGGAAAAAGGAATATCTTCTTGTGCTATAGGCATTGACGATTACAAATTACATCATCAAATACAGATACAGATACAGGCCCTTTCCTCACATTAGAATAAATATATATGTACTTTAGACTTTAGATTTATGTTCAACTCTTCGAAAATATCACTTGATTGCAATAACAATGAACTTTTATCTCAACCTATAAAAATATTTCATTTTAGCAATGAATTGTAGTGTGTATGGTGGTTGCTCAACTTATTATTTAAGGGTTGTCTAAATAACTCATGAGAAAGTTTGAGTTAAATAACTCATTATCCAATCTCTGAAAAATTCTGGGTGGTAGACTGTTTGGGGAGCTTGCGTGTGGTCGGTTTGGGAACACATAAACGAGATTGTGTTTAAGTCAGGAACTATTTGTGCTGAGAAAGTCATTAGTTTGACAAGGTTCCGCGCCTGGAAGTGGCTCAAGTGCAGAGGGAAGGAGTTTTCTCATTCTTTCCAAGATTGGAATTCTATTCCTAGCTTATGTCGGGGAAGGGATCTTTCTCGGCTTTTCTAGCGCTGAACTAGCATTGAGTCTGTATTGACTTGCTGCTTTCGTTTTTCGCTTAGAGTCGTTATCTCTCTGTTTCTCCTCTGTTTTCGCTTTCTTTGCGTTTTTGTTCTCTTGTACAGGGAGTGGCACCCTTTGTGTCACACATTCTTTTTATATAGGCTTAATTCAACTTCAAAAAAAAAAATATAGGCTTAATTCCGGTTTGGGTCCCTGATGTTTCACAAATGTGTGGTCTGTACCCCTTGTGTTTAAAACGTGCGGTCAAGGTCCCTCATCTATCTAAAACGGTCAATTGAAGCCCTTCCGTCCATCTCCGTCAGTTGACCAAACGGAAATGCCGACGTGTCACTTATTTAATTCATAAAATATAGGCTACTAATTGGTGACAGAAATAATCCGTCACAAACAACATCTTCTTCATTTTTCTTTACCCTTTCCTCTACAACCCAACACACCATGGCAGCACCCTTCTCTTCTATTCATCACCCTCATCATACTACTTCTCCTTCCTTCCTTGGCTAAACCACCACCTCGTCATACTACTTCAACTTCCTTCCTTGGCTGAACCACCACCATCATCAAACTTGAGAAGTAGGAGGAGAGTGAGAAGCTTCAATCTCTGACGACGCCACGATATTCAGATCCGCCGAGCCACAAGCTCAGGGAATTTTCTGCCACTACCAAAATGGCATACAAACACTGAATTTTCAGAATCCTCACAATGCTGCAAAACTCTCACAAACCCAACAATTCAAACCCATAACCTCAACTATAGGTTGCTTCAAATACAACATTATTTCTCAAAATTCCAGCTCCACCATAACTGCCACCGCCTCTGCCACCGTTAAAGCTACTGCTACTACCAATAACCACCACTAATCCTCACTGAGCTTCTACACACATATCAAAATTTCCCAACCTCACCCAAAACGAAAAATTGTGAAGAAAATATATATCGATAAACAGGAAAAAATGTGTGGAATCTTGATATGGAAGGTAAGAAGATGCGAGGAGAAGATTAAGGGTAGAAATTGGGTGGAATTTGAATAGGAACACAATTTGGGGGAGATTCTAGAAGAAAAAAGTTGAAACCACAGGTTTGGGAAGAAGAAAGAAGAAGAACAAGGTTTAATTATTGATTCATTTTCTTTTAACAAATAATTTTTATTTCATTTAAAAATGTATATATATATCATTTTTAGAGAATAAATAAAAGTTCAAATCTGAGTGAGGTGTTGGATGAAGGGTTTTGTGACGGATTATTTTCATCACTGATTAAATAAGTGACACATCAGCATTTCCGTTTGGTCAATAGACGAAACCTAACAGAAGTTAAGGGAAGGGCATCGTTATCACGTTTTAGATAATTGAGAGACCTTGACCGCACATTTTAAACATAAGGAATGCAAACCGCACATTTGTGAAACATCAGGGACCCAAACTGAAATTAAGCCTTTTATATATTATATCATTTTTTACCTTTTAAAAAAAACATTGGAGATAAGTGAGTTGAAAATATATAAATTAATAAATAAAATATAGAAATTTCAACTCACTTATCTTCAATGTGATTAGATGATGAGTTATTTAACTCAAGTTTTCTCATGGATCATTTAGACAGCCCCATTATTTAACAAAATGATTAGTAGTATAATTTTTGCTCATATGAATAAAACACGTTTTATGGTCAAGAAGATCTATAAAATTAGTCACCGCTATCAACATTAAATAAACTGGTCTTAAAAAAATTATATTTATTTAAAAACGAAGCATTTTTACTCATAAGTCAACTTATTTCATTGTTAAATCTTAAATTTTACGGGCTAGGTTGTATGGTTTTTATTACATTAGCTACTCGGATTAATTTAAGTGAGCATGCATTGTTCTTAATTTATTCATCTATATTATAGAATCACTTTATGAGGATTTGTTCCCAATTAGTCACTGGACAACTCTTTAGAGCATCTTCAATGCTAGTTCTTAGTTTTTAGCACTATTTATATGGGCCCGTATTGTCACATGTGCTTAAGCAACTTTTTGCATATTTTGCTATAACCATGAATTATTAGGTCTTAACACTATTCATCCGGTCTCACAATACCATTATATTATTATTTTTTATTTCCATATAAGTTAAATTTAAATGTTATTTCAATACTTAAATAAAATGTATGAGAGAGAAAATTTTAATTTTTTATGCTAAGAATTCAAAAAGAAAAACTTCTTATATAAGAATTTAGTTCTTATTTTTAAGAACTAAGAACTCCATGTCATCCCCTCAAGACTCAAAAATAAGAATTAAAAACCTTGCATTGGAGATGCTCTTAGATGTTCACCCAAGTTCCTTGAAAAAAATACTGAATGAGTTTTGGTATCCAAATTGATCCTTAAGGTTTGATGCATAGTAAATGCAAATATAAGTGTAATTCCATGAACGATTTTTCTTCTTCAAAATAACCAAGTTTAATTGATAATACGATAAAAATATGACCTTCATTAAATTTATCACTTTTAAACTTTAATCTACTTATCTTCCCTTATAGTTTATTTACAGCAAATATATGATGTTGCATGGTAGTTAGCTCACATTGTCCCTCAATCATGAGGTCGGGAGTTCGATCCTTATCCATAAGAATGAAGCACATTTCGTAGTCAATTGTTTATTGTTTAGTACAAATATCTAGGCTTAAAAGCATTTCTAGCCCCTGATGTATCATGTTTGTGCAAAAGACACCCCCACTCTATTTTTGTCTATGTTTGTACCCTCAATGATTCTGAAAAGTATAGAAAGTACCCCTCCGTCAGTTTGACGTTAGAAAACTAACAGAGACTGACGTGGCTTTTCTTTTTATTTTTTCCAATTGCCACACGTGTATTATAAGAAAAAAAATCCAAAACCAAGAAACCTATCATCTTCATCTCTTCTATGATCTTCATCTTCTTCTCCATTGTATACAACAAAAAAATCCAGAAAAAAAAAACATGAAAATAAAAATTCATCCTTTTTTTTTCTTTTTCTTGGGGAAGAAAAGATTTTCCTCAATAGGTAATTTACTTGAGAAATTAGTTTTAAAAAAAAACTTTAGAAATTGAAAATTGAAACCCTAAAGTCCCAAACCCAACTACATCAAGTCATCAACCCCCATTAACTTCATCTTTGCAAACCAACGGTCAGATGAGAAGCCACTAAAAGTCCCTTTGTTGTCGCCGCCGTCATTCTGCCGCCGACTGTTGTCTCTAGTCGTGTTCTCCGGCGACCTCCTTTTTCAGAAAGGAAGGTACCTCTCTATGAATCTGAGTCCAGAATAAAGAAAGGAGTCGTTGGACACCCTTGCATGCATCTGAGATACAGATCCGAGTTCCACCGCCACACTTCTCTATGACTGCACCCTCCTCGGATCCAGCCCTCTATTCCACCGCCGATGAAGCCGTTGAACGCCCTCTCCTCTCTTCACGTTCACCCATCAACCTCTCTTTTCGGATCTGGGTTCATCTCAAATTTCTTGGTTATGTCACAAATTTCTGAGTTTTCAAATTTGGAAGCGGAACTGAAGAAGAGGGAGGAGAACAGAGAAGAGGTTTTGACAAAGAAAAGTAGAATATTTTGGGGCCGGTGGTTTTGCCATTGAGTATGATGGGTTAAAACCACATTAGAGTATGATGGCTTTTCCTGCCACACATATTTTTGCACGAGCTTTTCCCCTTCATAGTGTACCTTGTAGCTTATTTTTGTCTTTACCTTCTGATTTCTTGATAACCGGTTACATTTAGATATGTTATGAAATGATATTATGTATTCTTGTGTATGAATTTTGATTTCGTTACCTTTGTTAAAGAATTTTTGGATCTGTTTATGAAATTTGTGGTATACATGTGATATGATGGAAAAAAATTGGATTTGCTTGTGAGTTTCTGGAATTTTAGATGAAGATGATGAAGAAGATAAATATTTGTCACTTACGGACTTTTAGTGGCTTCTCATCTGACCGTTGGGGGAGTTTCAGGGTTTTGGGGTTTCTTCTCTTTTGGGTTTTATGGGTGTTTTTGAGTATTTTTGTTAAGTTTCTTTTAAGTTGAGGCTTTTGGCTTGAGATTTGTCAAGGTTCTATCTATGTAATTTTGCTAGTTTTTCGGATAATGGGTTCCGGTGGTTTTGGGTGTTCATGGATTTGTTGGGTTTTTATTTTTTCTGGGTTTTTGTTGTTGTATACCATGGACAAGAAGATGAAGATCATAGAGGAAGAGATGAAGATGATGGGTTTGAGTTTTGAATTTTTTTTTGTTCTTATAATACACGTGGCAATTGGGAAAAATAAAAAGAAAAACCACGTCAGCCCCTCGGTTAGTTTTCTAACGTTAAACTGATGGAGTGATACTTTCTATACTTTTCAGAATTATTGAGGGTACAAACATAGACAAAAATAGAGTGGGGGCGTCTTTTGCACAAACATGATACATCAGGGGCAAGAAATGCTTTTAAGCCAAATATCTATTACATAAGGATTTGTTACCGCAGTTGGGATAAATACTTTGCACTAAATAATAGTTAATTTGAAGTTTAATCATGAGAATTTATTATAATTTTTTTTTTTAGAAACAACTGATATATAATAATGAAAGTGGATTCCTTGTCGGCCAATATTAGAAAGCAGATTCTTTCTTGATCATGATGAGAAGGGCTGATAATGACCTTTTGTCCTTAAGTGTATGGATGATAGTTGATGCCTAAACAGTCATCTTCATTTTCTTGAAGGTAGTTCTGGCTGTTGACTGATGAAGTATCTGAGCCAGACTTCTGACTCATCATATCTATTTTCTTTTGAAATTCTTGGGGAGAGCTTGCTGCGGCTAATTCGGCTATGAGCCTTGATCTTTCTTGAAGAAATGAACTTTCTTGATTGAGACGAGAAACAGGGGTAGTTGACAGCTGTTTCTTGCTTTGTTGAGTAAGCTGATAAGTCTTTATCCAAGCTTCAAGTTTTGTCTGTTGAATTAGAGAGATATTGAATTTTGCCCACCATTTTATTTTAAAAATGCGATAGAGCTGATAGAGTTCTGTATCCTCATAAATTTCTACAGTTCTCCAATCCCAGGTTAAAATCCAAGATATGGCTTGCGAAGCTGTGAACATGAGGAGTTTGTCTTCCATAATGAAATTTGACTTTTGAGCAAAGTACTTGAATAATGGTTTTACTTCTTCGGGAAAGATAGACTCATCGAGTCCTACCTTGCAAAACCAAACTTTAAACCATTGAGGGAACTTTAAAGAGATTCCCTTTTTGAACCAAATGAACCAGGAGTGTTGATAAGGATAAAGATACAAGGCGTAATACCAGGCATCTGTATAATCAAAGTAGTTATAACTAGGAGGGTCGAACTGTCTAGAAAACTGCTTAAAATAATGAAGAGGAGCATTCCAATCCTGGGGTGTAAGGACTTTAAGGATTTTGATCTTGGAGAACGCTATTTCTCCTTGTTTATCTTGGTTATGTGTGACTTCTATGGAGTCAGAATCTACTAGAATGAATTCATAAAATAATCTGGTCTTCTTGGGGTGTCCAGGGACATAATGAAAGTTGGTAGGGAATAATTGAGTGGCTATTTCTCTAGGACTTAAAGGGAAATGTTCTCTTTCTATAATGAGAGATGGCTCACCATCTGGTTTTTCCAGATATTCGGTTGGCTCGGGTTTGGCAGGGGATTTTGAAGGGCTTTGAGCTAATACTGTATATTTATTGGTTAATGGGACTAGTGAGGTTTTTTGGTGAGGTGTTTTGACAATTTGAGCTGTGGTGAGTTTTTGAGAAGGCTTTGAAGGGGTGGTTGGTATTGAAGATTCAGCAACCTTGATAGGGGTTACTACTATTGCTTTTGATCCTGATGGTGATGATGATGCTGACGAAAGTGGGGGTCCATATTGATCCTTTGATTTGGGTTTTGTATCACTCATGTTTTCTCTGTAAAAATTCTCTGGTTAGAAAATCTGGAAGGGAGTTACTATCTCCTTTAATATGAGTTATTTCAAAATCAAAGCAAGAAAGTAAAGATTGCCATCTGGCAAAAATGTGTTTTGAAACTAGGTTTTGAACATCCTTTTGTAAAACTGAAGGTGCTGCTTTGCAATCAGTTTTTATCAAAAATTTTTTATTAAAAACATCATCTTGAAATTTTTGAACACATAGAACTATTGAAAGAACTTCTTTTTTAACTGTGGAATATTTCTGTTGAGCTGGGTGCCAAATACCTGAATGGTACCTAACTATTTGTTCTTTTGAAGACTGAGGTTTTACCTGCTTAAGTATCCCTCCATATCCTAATTCTGATGCATCGGTTTCTATAATTAATGAAGCATCTGGATCTGGTATTCCTAAACAAGGTAGGTTTTGAACTAATCTTTTGACTTCTCTAACACTATGGCTCATTTCTTCAGACCATGGCGGAGAGTTTTTCCTAAGTCTTTTGAACAAAGGGGCACAAATTATCCTTATGTTGGGGATAAAATTTGCTACATAATTAACACAACCTAGAAATCTTTGTAATTGATTTTTCTCTTTTAATTCATTTGGAAAGTTTTTGGCGAATTCTAACGATCTTTGTATTGGGGTAATTTGTCCCTGATGAATTTCATATCCTAAAAATCTGGTTTTGGTTTCAAAGATTTTCATCTTTTTTGCTGAAACTACTAATCCATTTTTCTTAATGATTTCTATAAATTTTTCTAAATGTTGAACATGCTGATCTATGCCTTTTGAGAATACTAAGACATCATCTAGATATACAATGGTAAAGTCCATGTATGGATAGAATATATCATTCATGATGTTTTGGTATTCACTAGGTGCATTTTTCAAACCTTGTGGCATTACATTCCATTCATAATGACCAAAAGGGACAACGAAGGCGGTTTTATATCGATCTTCCTCCTTGACCGAAATTTGATAATATCCTGACTTCATATCAAATTTTGAGAATATTGTTGCTTTATGTAATCTTTTAATGAGATCTGTTTTATTAGGCAATGGATATCTTATCCATTTTAATACTTTGTTTAAGGGTTTGTAATTAATGACTAATCTAGGGGCTCCTCTTTCTAACTCAGAAGCATTCATGACATAAAACCCTGTGCAACTCCAAGGAGATTTGGAGTGGCGAATCAGGCCCTTGTTGAGATATTCTCCTATTTCTTCTCTACAATATTTTAAATATTGTTCATTCATTTGAATGGGCCGGGCTTTGGTAGGGATGTCTTTCTCATTAAACCCATCTATGTATGGTAATGTTATGGTATGTATTTTTCTATGATGAAAGGCCATGGGATTTAAATCACATAGATCCTTTTCTATCCTATCTTGAAAATCCTTAATAATCTTTTGAATATTGGATCTCTTGAGCTGTTCTTCTAATTTATAATATTTTATTTCTTTTTGTAAAGAATTGATATGATTCTTTTTTCTAGAGATTATATTTATTTTGGAGGTGGAGATTTCCTTTAATAAATTTAATTCTTTTACCTGAGGAGGTTTTATAAATGGAAAAGTAATAGTCTTTCCTAAGACTGTTGTGACTATTCCTTTTTCATCTATTTTATCAATAGGGTATAGAAGACAAATGAATGGAGTTCCTAAAATGATTTTTTCCATCATGTTTTTTAGCTTCCGCAGAACCTGGTATCAGAGCCTTCTCCCGTGAGGGAAGGGTTCTGGAATCAGTAGTTAGTTTTTGTTGGATTCAATCTTTTGTTTTTCTGCAACTTTATTTCTTCTTACTGTTTTCATTAATCACCTTGTTATTATCTTCAAGTCCTTAAGGCTTAGTGTGAGGTATCCCTGGAGTCTAGTGGTCCCGGCAGTAAAGCCTGAGAGGTTGTGAGACCGTTGGTTTAGCTAGATTGGGAAGAAGCGTTATCCTTCTTAAGTTACTTAAGTTAATAACATGGCTAGATTAATCAAAACCCTAAGTGAAATAAGTTTAGGAAAAAACAAACAGATCATGATTCCATCAACATCCAACTCTGGTTCTAGTAACCAAGATCAAGAACTCTCTAGGGTAGCCCAACAAGAGTTAGAAATAGCTTCAATAGAAAGAGCACTTCAAAACTGGTCAATCCCGATAGTTAAAAAGAAAGAAATATATAAACAACACACTTTATTCAATAGAGCAGATGATTCTATCTTTACAATAGAATGTTGTCAACATAGTTCTGATCACACAAGTACTATAAAATTATTAAATGAAGATGTTCTAGATCAACACATTAAAAATGGTTTTAACTTCATCCATGTAGGTTTAATACAAGTAGCTGCAAAACCTAACTTTCGTTTAGGAATCAATTCTCCTATAATAGTAATGTTAAGAGATATGAGGCTATTAAAGCCACAAGATTCGTTAATTGCAGTCTTAGAGTCAAATCTTCATGATGGTCCTGCTTTCTTTAACTGCTATCCAAACTATGCTATGAATCTTCAGAATAGTTGGACCAAAAATGCCATACAATTAGATTTATTGGCAAACAATGATATTTTTGAAGAAGAAAGTGATCCTTTCTCAATAATATATAGAGTATATTATAAAGTCTCAAAGATCAATTATAATTTTAAAGCTTTAAGATCTTCACCCAAACAAGAAACCATTATGCTAGAAGCAAACCTTAAAAGATCTTCAGTACAAGTTCCAAAGAAACTTACTCATGAAGAAGTCATGAGTAAAGTCCCTGAGGAATGGGTATTCAAGAATTCCCTGCCTCAACCAAAAATTCATACTACTCAAGTAAGAGAATTGTTTCAAGAAGGAGCAAATCTCACTTTAAGAATGAATAGATCAAACTCATTTAGTATTAGATCTCCTCAACAGTTATACAGAGTAGATCTCCCAAGATCTTCTGTATCGTCAAAACTAAAAGGATTAGATACAACGTCTAGTCCTAATATAGCAACACCTATATATCAAGATGAAGAATCTAGTAATTATTCTCCAACCCCTTCGCAAATCAACATGCTAAGTAGGGTAAAACCTAGTTTTGAAATAGACAAAGATTTCATTAAAAAAGATTTTATGGCCGAATACAATAAAGATAAAAGATTATGGTACTTTAAGAATTACAGTAAACAAGAAACTGAAACTCTTAGGGCCTTTTATTATGAGGAAATGGAAGTTTCTGAAACAAACATCTATTTTTTTGATTGGTTCGAAAACCATTGTATTAAAAATAATCTTAATTATCCTTTCTGGAAAAACGTCAATCCAATAACAAAAATAAATACCACTTGGAAAACTCCTGATAATAACACTATTACTTCAGAATACCCTCCACAAACTGGAGTGAAAATAGTCATAAAAGATGGTCATGAAATCGAAGCATCTCCTTATAAGGCAGAAGCTAACAAAGTTCATCAACAATTAAATTTTGCAAACACTATGCTAACAGTCATGTCAAAACAGCTAGAAAGAATAGAGGTTCAAAAACCCTCTATTACAACCAAAGAAGCTTCTTCATCGTTTACCTTAGGAAACCCTTTGCAAACTCCTATTTTCAAAATTCCTCAATACACTAAAGAAGAATTTAATTCCTTTAATCTCTCAGGAAGTGTAGAAAAATTAAAAGAAAAATTAAACAAGCTTTCAATAAATCATTTGGATAAAGATTTAAAAATCAATAAAATTAGAAAGTTTGGGCCAGATAACAACACAAGAGCCTACTATCCAAGACCTTCCTATTCTGATATGAGGTCTGAAGAAAGAAAAGAATTTATTCAAAATACCTTTAGTGGAACTAGCCTTGATGAATGGAATATCGATGGCTTTAGTGAACAAAATATATTAGATATTACGCATCAAATGATTATGGCTGCCACAGCCTATAAAGTCCATAATAACACCGACAGAAATGCAGCATTAATGATTACTCATGGCTTCACTGGTCAGTTACGAGGCTGGTGGGACAACATCATGACCCCTGAAGATAAATCAACTATATTAGAAAAGAAAAAAGAAAATAGAGAAGAAGATGCTGTAGCAACATTAATATATACTATTATACTTCATTTCATAGGAGATCCTAGCATATTTAGAGAGAGAGCTTCAAGCCAGCTCGCTAATCTCTATTGTCCTACCATGTCCGATTACAGATGGTATAAGGACACCTTCTTCTCAAAGGTAACCTTAAGAGAAGATGGCAACAGCGCCTTCTGGAAGGAGCGCTTTATTGCAGGATTACCTAGATTAATGCAATCAAAGGTATTAGATAATTTATCACTTTTTAATCAAGGAAATCCAGTAAATTTTGGTTCACTCTCATTTGGACAATTGCATAACACTATAGTACACACAGGAATACAAGTTTGTACTGACTTCAAACTTCAAAACAAAATGCAAAAAGATATGCAAATCTCAAGAAAAGAAGTAGGTAGCTTTTGTGAACAATATGGAGTAGAACCTTTACAAGCTCCTAGTTCAAAAGCTAGAAGGATTAATAGATCCAAAACAAAGCCTTTTCAGGGATATAAAAAGAGAAAACCATTTCAAAAGAAACCTTATGAACAAAGTCCTACTACTCAAAAACCTATAAACAAAAAAGCCGTAAATCCTAATAAAAAGAAAAATGTCTGCTGGAAATGTGGAAAGCCAGGACATTATGCAAACAAATGCAAAACTCAACAAAAAATTAATGAATTAGATTTAGACCAAAAACTCAAAGATAGTCTAATCAGTGTTCTCATTAATAGTGAAGATCCTCACTACTCTTCAGAAAATGAATATGAAGGAGATGAAGACCAAGATGTAAATCTGGTCGAATACTCATCTGATTCTCATTCCTCTTCAGAAGAAGAAAGAGAATGTGTTAAAGATAGTTCAGGATTCTGTGATTGTGCAGGATGCTTAGGACAAAACGTCAATATGCTAACCCAAGATCAAACTATGAGTTTAATCTCTATAATAGACAAAATGGAGGATTCTCCCTTAAGGGACGAATTTCTACAACAACTAAATCTTTTGGTCAAGAAGGAAGAAACCTTGAAAAAGGAAATTAGCCCTCCAATAAATAGCATGAATGAAATTTTTAATAGATTTCGTCCTAAACCAACCATAACCTTATCAGATCTTCAAGAAGAAGTGAAAATATTAAAAGAAGAAGTTAACCAACTAAAGCAAAATGATCTTAGCTTAGAGTTCAGATTAATGGAAATAGCTGGGATAAAAATTATAGAATCTCAAGAAACCTTAGCCAGTACCTCAGGATTAAAGCAAATACATAATGAAGAAGAAGAAGAACCCAGTGAAAGTTATCTTAATCTCCTCAACTTGGTTATAACCCATAAATGGCACTCTGAAATAACTTTAGTCATTAATAATGATTTTCGAATCAATATAATAGCCCTCATTGATAGTGGCGCAGATATCAATTGTATTCAGGAAGGCTTAGTCCCCACTCAATTTTATGAGAAAACCAAAGAAGGAGTCAATAGTGCAAATGGATCCAAAATGAATATTCAATACAAACTATCAAATGCTAAAATTTGCAAAAGCCAAGTTTGTTTTAGATCTTCATTTGTCCTAGTCAAAAACATGACAGAAAAAATCATTTTAGGAACTCCATTCATTTGTCTTCTATACCCTATTGATAAAATAGATGAAAAAGGAATAGTCACAACAGTCTTAGGAAAGACTATTACTTTTCCATTTATAAAACCTCCTCAGGTAAAAGAATTAAATTTATTAAAGGAAATCTCCACCTCCAAAATAAATATAATCTCTAGAAAAAAGAATCATATCAATTCTTTACAAAAAGAAATAAAATATTATAAATTAGAAGAACAGCTCAAGAGATCCAATATTCAAAAGATTATTAAGGATTTTCAAGATAGGATAGAAAAGGATCTATGTGATTTAAATCCCATGGCCTTTCATCATAGAAAAATACATACCATAACATTACCATACATAGACGGGTTTAATGAGAAAGACATCCCTACCAAAGCCCGGCCCATTCAAATGAATGAACAATATTTAAAATATTGTAGAGAAGAAATAGGAGAATATCTCAACAAGGGCCTGATTCGCCACTCCAAATCTCCTTGGAGTTGCACAGGGTTTTATGTCATGAATGCTTCTGAGTTAGAAAGAGGAGCCCCTAGATTAGTCATTAATTACAAACCCTTAAACAAAGTATTAAAATGGATAAGATATCCATTGCCTAATAAAACAGATCTCATTAAAAGATTACATAAAGCAACAATATTCTCAAAATTTGATATGAAGTCAGGATATTATCAAATTTCGGTCAAGGAGGAAGATCGATATAAAACCGCCTTCGTTGTCCCTTTTGGTCATTATGAATGGAATGTAATGCCACAAGGTTTGAAAAATGCACCTAGTGAATACCAAAACATCATGAATGATATATTCTATCCATACATGGACTTTACCATTGTATATCTAGATGATGTCTTAGTATTCTCAAAAGGCATAGATCAGCATGTTCAACATTTAGAAAAATTTATAGAAATCATTAAGAAAAATGGATTAGTAGTTTCAGCAAAAAAGATGAAAATCTTTGAAACCAAAACCAGATTTTTAGGATATGAAATTCATCAGGGACAAATTACCCCAATACAAAGATCGTTAGAATTCGCCAAAAACTTTCCAAATGAATTAAAAGAGAAAAATCAATTACAAAGATTTCTAGGTTGTGTTAATTATGTAGCAGATTTTATCCCCAACATAAGGATAATTTGTGCCCCTTTGTTCAAAAGACTTAGGAAAAACTCTCCGCCATGGTCTGAAGAAATGAGCCATAGTGTTAGAGAAGTCAAAAGATTAGTTCAAAACCTACCTTGTTTAGGAATACCAGATCCAGATGCTTCATTAATTATAGAAACCGATGCATCAGAATTAGGATATGGAGGGATACTTAAGCAGGTAAAACCTCAGTCTTCAAAAGAACAAATAGTTAGGTACCATTCAGGTATTTGGCACCCAGCTCAACAGAAATATTCCACAGTTAAAAAAGAAGTTCTTTCAATAGTTCTATGTGTTCAAAAATTTCAAGATGATGTTTTTAATAAAAAAATTTTGATAAAAACTGATTGCAAAGCAGCACCTTCAGTTTTACAAAAGGATGTTCAAAACCTAGTTTCAAAACACATTTTTGCCAGATGGCAATCTTTACTTTCTTGCTTTGATTTTGAAATAACTCATATTAAAGGAGATAGTAACTCCCTTCCAGATTTTCTAACCAGAGAATTTTTACAGAGAAAACATGAGTGATACAAAACCCAAATCAAAGGATCAATATGGACCCCCACTGGGTTCGTCAGCATCATCATCACCATCAGGATCAAAAGCAATAGTAGTAACCCCTATCAAGGTTGCTGAATCTTCAATACCAACCACCCCTTCAAAGCCTTCTCAAAAACTCACCACAGCTCAAATTGTCAAAACACCTCACCAGAAAACCTCACTAGTCCCATTAACCAATAAATATACAGTATTAGCTCAAAGAACTGCAGCGATTACACAGGTTCTAGACTCACTAGTCCCATTAACCTCACTAGTCCCATTAATCGCTGCAGTTCTTTGAGCTAATACTGTATATTTATTGGTTAATGGGACTAGTGAGGTTTTTTGGTGAGGTGTTTTGACAATTTGAGCTGTGGTGAGTTTTTGAGAAGGCTTTGAAGGGGTGGTTGGTATTGAAGATTCAGCAACCTTGATAGGGGTTACTACTATTGCTTTTGATCCTGATGGTGATGATGATGCTGACGAACCCAGTGGGGGTCCATATTGATCCTTTGATTTGGGTTTTGTATCACTCATGTTTTCTCTGTAAAAATTCTCTGGTTAGAAAATCTGGAAGGGAGTTACTATCTCCTTTAATATGAGTTATTTCAAAATCAAAGCAAGAAAGTAAAGATTGCCATCTGGCAAAAATGTGTTTTGAAACTAGGTTTTGAACATCCTTTTGTAAAACTGAAGGTGCTGCTTTGCAATCAGTTTTTATCAAAAAAATTTTATTAAAAACATCATCTTGAAATTTTTGAACACATAGAACTATTGAAAGAACTTCTTTTTTAACTGTGGAATATTTCTGTTGAGCTGGGTGCCAAATACCTGAATGGTACCTAACTATTTGTTCTTTTGAAGACTGAGGTTTTACCTGCTTAAGTATCCCTCCATATCCTAATTCTGATGCATCGGTTTCTATAATTAATGAAGCATCTGGATCTGGTATTCCTAAACAAGGTAGGTTTTGAACTAATCTTTTGACTTCTCTAACACTATGGCTCATTTCTTCAGACCATGGCGGAGAGTTTTTCCTAAGTCTTTTGAACAAAGGGGCACAAATTATCCTTATGTTGGGGATAAAATCTGCTACATAATTAACACAACCTAGAAATCTTTGTAATTGATTTTTCTCTTTTAATTCATTTGGAAAGTTTTTGGCGAATTCTAACGATCTTTGTATTGGGGTAATTTGTCCCTGATGAATTTCATATCCTAAAAATCTGGTTTTGGTTTCAAAGATTTTCATCTTTTTTGCTGAAACTACTAATCCATTTTTCTTAATGATTTCTATAAATTTTTCTAAATGTTGAACATGCTGATCTATGCCTTTTGAGAATACTAAGACATCATCTAGATATACAATGGTAAAGTCCATGTATGGATAGAATATAACATTCATGATGTTTTGGTATTCACTAGGTGCATTTTTCAAACCTTGTGGCATTACATTCCATTCATAATGACCAAAAGGGACAACGAAGGCGGTTTTATATATATATATATATATATATATATATATATATATATATATATATATAGAAAAAGAAGAATAAAGTCATGAGAACAATCCTCTCATGTGGACAAAAAGTCTCAAAAAACTGCTAAAGAGATGTGGTTAGGAAACCCGGCCAAGGAGAAGCCTCATCAAAACCTCTCCAAGGGAAAACCCAGTGGGAAAAACCCAAGGAGAGGAAAAAGAGTACTCTAACCAAGGCAACCAACCACAAAACAGAGATAACAAGCAGAGGAGACATAACTTATGCAAAGTGAAGTACATGAAACCGCAAGCTTAAAACAACCTACTAGAAAGATAAGGAAAGCTAGCCAATATAGAGTACAATAGCAAAGCATAAGTGTTAGTCATTGTCGTTTAGTTCATGATTGACATCGTTTCATTTCTGGGAGGAGTCGAAAGGGTTGTGAATTGAGTCGAGGTGTAAATCTCAAGCAAAACGTGTATGTCGCTATATGTCGTTGTTGCTGCTAGAGATATGGAGAGATTAGTGATAAAGGATAGATGTGATGCGACTCAAGGGAGAGATGGAGAAAAAAATGGATATCTCAAAATTATGCGCTATTTTTTTTTTTTTTTTTTTTTTTTTGTCTTTTCATCACAGGTTCGAAAAACAACTGCATATCACTTCAACAAATGTATTTTTCTAAGATTCAAACCGTTGTTCTCATTGTTACGAGTGTCCTAGGATGTATGTACTATCACATTATTTTATTATTAAATAATATTAAAAAAAATATGAAATTCCACCAGTGTCAGTGTGCCACTGCCCCACACTCTCCTTTATATATATATGTGTCATCCTCATCCTGATTCTCCTTGTGAAACCGAAACGCCAGTGAATGCGTGACTGAGCGACGATGCCGACGGAGCCGCCACTCTGTAATCAACCCTCATTTTCATCTCCCAGTTTCAGCAGCGGTTACTCATCGGAGACCGTCGCTCAGGTAGCCGCCAGAGTCATTCACGAACTCCACCTTGACCCAATTCACAACCCCTCCATAAAACCAAACGACGCCGATCATCAACCAAACGACAACGACGAATTCGAATTCTCTTTCGTCTCCAAACACCCTCACCCTTCCCCTGTATCCGCCGATGACATTTTCCGCAACGGCCGCATCATTCCCAAATACCCCGCCGTCGCTCCTCCCGTTCCGCCAGAAACGGCGTCGCCGCGTCCTCGTCGATTACCTCTGAGGAAGCTCATGATCGAGACGGAAGGCTGCGATGGATTCGGTAGCGCTGGCGGTGATGATCTCGCCGGTGTGGCTGAGGGGACGTACTGCGTGTGGACACCGCCGAGCAAGAAGAGCAGCTCGAAGCGGTGGAAGCTTTTTGACCTGCTGCATCGGAGCCACAGCGAAGGGGGGAAAAAGGAGTCGTCGTTCCTGTTGATGGGATCCGGCGGAAATGGTGGTGGCGCTGCGGCGTGGGCGAAGGTTGGGAGCCGATCAAGCAGGAGGTTGTTCATGCTGCCTCACCGCCCGGAACTGGTTAATCGGAATGGGCCGGGCCGGGTCTGAAATCTCAACCCATTTGAAGCCTAAACTTGGTAGTTCATTAATTAAGTGCATGATCTCTTTTTAATTTCTAGTTTAGTTAATTAAACTGTTAAAAGTAGATTGAGAAATTGAGAATCATGACATATAGATTTTGATGTACATTTCGCTTTTAATTTGGTTTTATACACAGAATCTCAGAGATATTTGTTTGTTTGTTTGAATCGTGTTTGTGGGGTTAGTTTTTAATTTTGCATGTCTTTGTGGTCGGAATTAGAATTAGAGTGAAACGGTGAAAGTGAAGGGTTCAATGTTTTTGCTTGGTAAAGTTAGGAATAAGGATAGTGGTGTTTTGAAATGGGAGGTAATAAGGGAAAATGGAATGACGTACGTACGTGGAGGTGGTTGCGGGCGGTGCGCAGGCGCCTGCATGGTGGTGTTGTGATGCTGCCTGCATATGGTGGCAGTTGGCAGAGTATGTCGTGCGTGTACTTTTTGGCAGAAAGATATTGTGTGGGTCTCACACGGCATAGACTTTGTTTGCTGATATTAAATGGTAAAGTTAAAGTAATGGGAGAAGAATAGCTATGAGAAGTGAGAACTAGCAAGTCTTTCAAGAGGGTAAATGACTTTAGAATTGTGAACCGGTGAAGCCATAAGAGTTACGAGTTAATGGAAATGAAATGAAAAAGAAAATGAATATGGATATATAAGGGTTGAAGTGAATATTGAGCCGATAAGATGTAATTTGGATCCTTTTCAATCTGAAATATGAGTAGGTTCACTTTTTTTTTTTTTTGCTTTATTGGATATAGGAGGGTCTTAGGCTTAAAACAAGGGGAATGTTACATCATACCATTACCAACCACATTGGATGAAACGGCCTGAAACATGAACTACAAGGAGAGTGAGTCATCAAAGTTCAAAACCATCCACGCCTCTCTTTTTTTTGTTTTAAAAGTTGAAAATCAAGAGTATGTATAGATATATACCACTAGAAATTGGATAATTGAAGAAGGGAGAGAACCTAGACACATAATCCTGACTCTTGGTGGTACTTTACCATTTTTCAGAGGAGTTAGAGCATAATTCTCAAGTTTTCTTTTGTCCATGATCCAACCGTTCTCCCTAAATCTAGTTTTTGTTATTTTTTATTGGTTATATTTCAACACTAAGAGCATCAGCAATAAAGAAACTTTGTGAGTTTCTTTATGATATGTCATCTGAAGTAAAGTTTCTTAACTGTTGCAGAAAATTAAGTTTCTCCATGTGGCAAACAACTTTGCTCCAAAGTTTCTTTTTAGATAAACTTTGCTCAAGATTGGAGTAAAAAGTGAGTAGAGTTTATTAAAGTGGTTTAAATGACGTGGCATTACCAAAATTTAAATTAGAAACTCTAATGAGTTTCTTGGATAATAATGCTCTAAGGATTTAATTCTTGAACCTTCCCCTCTTTAATCCATATATCTCAAGTTTATATGTTTCATAGATCTTTCCACTTGAGTTTCAATTATGTAGAAAATGTTATCACTAGAATTCATTTGTCTGGGGGTTAGTTTTTTTTCAAAGCATGGAATGTGAAGGAAAAATATATCCCTTATTGGGATTACGTTGCCTACCATACTTTCCTACAAAATTGCAAAGATGATTATTTCGGATTAGTTTGAGCATAGTTTAGCCAACCTTAGGGCTCGTTTGGCACGCCGTATTAGACATGATAGTATAAGCTTATACAATATATTATGAGTTTATCCATTGTTTGGTGATGACATTGTATTGTATAAGCTTGTCCATCAAAGTCTCCTTACACGTTAAAATAACGTATTATTTAATCCATCATGTGAGTGATGGATAAGGCATGATAAGGTTGTGACGTATAAGTCACCATCACCACCACCCTCCATTGCTGCCAACTTACACCACCATTGGCCCCACCACTGCCATCGGTGTTGCCGCCACCAACCGATCACCACCGCCATATCGTCACCACTGGTGTTGCCGCCACCACCACCACCACCCTACCGCCACCATCGACACCACAACCACCACCCTATCGCCACCACCACCATAATTGCTGCCACCACCACCACCACAACCACCTCCCTATCGCCACCACCATCGCCTCCACCCTCCACCGTCGCCGCCACCCTACTGCAACCGCCACCGCCTTACCACCACCACCACCACCCTATCGTCGCAAACACCAAAACCACCATCGCTGCCACCACTCGATCACCACCACTGTTGCCGCCACATCGGTGTTGCCGCCACCGCCACCATCACCACCACCACCACCACAACCACCATCCTATCGCCACCACCACCATAATCGTCGCCACCACTCTATTGCCACCACCGCCATCACCGATACCACAACCACCACCCTATCGCCACCACCACCACCATTGCCTTCACCCTCCACCGTAGCCGCCACCCTACCGCAGCCGCCACCGCCACCGCCTTACCACCACCACCACAACCACCATCACTGCCACCACCACCACCAACCTATCTCCACTGTCACCATCACCGCCACCAACACCAACCTACCACCATTGCTACCACCACCACCAACCTACCACCACTTCCATCACCACCGCCACCACCGTTATAATCACCTCCATATTCAATTTTTATTATATATCATTATTCAATACTTCACTAAACATTAAATTGCATTAATTTAAACGATATAGTAAATTATACAGAGTATAGCCAAACCCTGGATAGTATAAGAAAGTTATCAGGGCTTATACTATCAGGCCTAATACTATCAGGTCTTATACTATCATACCTTATACTATACGTCGCACCAAACAAGCCCTTAGATTTTATTTGGGAGCTTTTTAGGGAGAGAAGGAGAATGCTTTGAAGGAAAGGGAATAGAAGGGGGAGTTTTTCACTTTAGACCACGCTGTTTTCTTCAACGGGAAAAAACTGAGGCCTAAACATACTATTTGCCACGGTTTTTTATTTGTAGATAGTTTTGAACAAATCTTAAGCACGAACACAATAAATCTTGGCCTCAAACATTTTAAATGCTAATTCCATGTTATACGAGTATATTGGTTGAGAATAAGTTGTAAATCAAATGAACTCATTTTCTAAGTACATTTTCTTCTTTGTTTTCCTCCATGAAACTTCTTTTATCACTTTATTTATCATTTTCGTGTATTTAAATAAATCCATATTTCACTTTTTAAACCGTTTATCCAACACTAGCTAGTGAGATTAGTACGTAGCAACACAATCCATGTGAAGACAACAAAACTCGATACTATATTACGATTGAGTCTTGAAAGGGATTTGATAGTAGTTAGTGGAGAAAACTTATTCATTAAATATCCTTTCATCATAACCCATGACAACCCTTCTGTTCAAAATTTCAATGACTTGTTCATGAATCTTGAGAATCAACCCTTTGAGGAAACACCATCACCTCCAAATAGCCCAAACCTATTTTGAATGAAGTTCTCACTCCACCAAACAATCAAAGCCCGTCACAAGATTCTAAATTTTATGACGATGACTCTCATACCATCCACACCATAAGCTTTGACAGTGAAGACCAAAGCTTTCACGACTTTCAACAATCTCCATCTGATGCTCACCCCAAGGACAAGCCGTCTAAGGCATCATCTTCAAGAGCAAGCACCTTCATTGCATCCTCTAAGGCTCGCAAGAGGTGTCTTCATACGCTGGTGCAGGACTCTTTGAAAAGGAAGAAGGTCAACACACCTACTGAAGCATCTGCCCCGAGCCTCCTTTTCTGCATCATCTTGCTAGACAAATCATGCAATCATAATTTGAATAAATTTTGCACTCCTGGACTGTGCCATTTGTACCTGACATGAGATTCACTTTGTTTGATCGAAGAGACATTATCCCTGCACCTGAAGCCAATCTTTCACAATGGCAATTGTCTCAAACGTCTGGATATGTGGGAACATCACCGTACTTTCTAATCCATAAACATTGGGCTTTCATAGCTCCATGGTATTCTTGGCCCTTTGTTCTGTTTCCTGCAGGTTTCCCTCCTCAGGGTGTAGATGTACTTGATCGTCTTATCCTGCTCAATTCCAATTCAGATTAACAGAGCGACAATGCAAGAAAATTTTCAATTGACTCCTGACTTCAATCAATCTGAAATTCAAGAGGAGTACATTGTGGAAGAGCCAGAAGATGATGAAGGTGAAGGTCCACCCGATATGCCAAATGTTGAGGACGTACCAAGAAGCAATGTTGTTCTAATTGAAGAACTGCTTGAAGATAACCATGATGCTTTTGATGCGCCCCTTGAAGCTGATAATGATGCACCTCTGGACGCTGATGATGTTGCACTACTGGACGTTGATGAGGAAGCATCGCTTGATGCTGGTGATATACCTCTACATGAAGATGCTCTATTAGAAGTGGATCCCACTGCTCAGCTTGCTCATGCATTGGAAGTGCACAAAGCCCATGTCGAGGAGGAGCTTTCAACAATCAAAGATGTGTTGTTCAAGATCATGGACAAACTATTCTTGTGCTGCTCCTCAGAATTGGCGTCAGGTTCTGGTAGGGAATCAATCAGAGAGTTGATCAGTCATCAGTGTGTTCTTCAGCGACAGAGCAGGATATCGTCTTGGATATTTGGAGGTCGTGCGTTTTGGGCAGACGACTCCCTGATGAGATTTTGTTTCCTGAAATAGCTCTCTAGAAGATTGGTGAGAAAGTGTTGTCTATGGAGCCAAGGTCCCGTTTAGAGGTACTCTTCACAGAAATTGTTTCAATCGACTGCATATATGAAGAGGAACAAGTGCAAGAGAGTGAAGGGACCTCTGTCAACAGAGTAGTAATAGTGGAGCAATCAACTTTTAAGAGGCAAGGTTTTTTAGGAGATAATTTGCTAGCTTCTGTTGATAATTCAATTTTGAATTCCCTTATTTTTTGGCTACAATTAGAGCTTGGGATGGCTGTAATGGTGCACCTCAATGATGGTTATTTTGGAAATTTCAATATGTGGTTATCTTCTAGTGAGTGATTTTCGAATAACTCATGTTTTGGGAACCTTGGAGTGCATCTGCTAGTTTTAAATAAGCCTTTTTCCTGTTTCAAGGCCTACCTTTGCTTCTTCTTATTATCTCAATCTCCCTTCTTCTGGGGTTGAGGTGGGGTTGTGTTTGCAAGTTGCAGAGAATGTTTTTGCTGATAGCTGGTCATCATTGGATGTGAATCTCAGAGGCTCATTGGCTCATTGTATTCATCAGGTGTGTGAGGTCTGGATCAAGAGAGGCATGAGGTTGAGGTTGTTGCAAAGGTATAGTTTGACGAAGTTGTGGCTGTCGTTGGTGCAATTGTTGACTCAAGTTTCGCCTTCCCCTTGGCCCGTGGAGGTTTTTCAGTTCCGGGGAGTCTCCTTCTATAGAGCCTTCTCCTCCGAGGTCCCGTGGTCATCCCAAGAAAAAAAAGAGGTTAAGAGGGCTCTCACGGATGTTCCTCGACGGCCTTGAGGGAGACCGAGAAAATCAAAGTTTGATGCTGCTAAGGAAAATTTGCAACCTATGCCATATGGTGGTCGCGTGGAAGGCGTTTGTGATGCAGAGTCGTTAGGGAGAGACTTGATGGTTTTGCCGGTGAAGCTTTCAGAACCTTACGACATCATGAGTAGAGCGCAGAGTCCTATTTTGATGGAGAAACGTTTGAGCATGGTGTATGATTGCACATATATTGTTGCCATCTATCAAATCGGAACCCAGATCAAAGTGCACCGTTTTTCTTATGGCAGTTTCGTGGGTTTTGCTTTATTTCTTGACGTCATTGAGGGCCTTGGGTGTTTTTGCTTGAGCTTTTGGTTGTTTTAGGCTTCATGGTTTTTATTCCTCCTTTAGAGTTGTACAGTGTAGGATGTTGCTTTATTTGAGTTGAGTGGGATTTAATTTTTTTGAAGGTCTTTTGTTACCTCATGAGGCGGGTTTTATATCTCAGACTTATTCCTCATCAATACTAATTATATTTTGCCTTCAAAAAAATCAATTATTTTTTGTCTATTATATTATTAATTGTATTAAATTGATAAATTATCAATTCTAATCACAATGTGAGGCTAGTTTGTAAAAGTTAAACTAAATAATATTATTGTATATTATAAATATAAAAACAATTAAATTATTTGATGATATAATTTTATTTTCTAATAACTATTTAGGAAAAAAAATTGAAATTTTTTAATGACACTTTATATTATTTAGTGTATATTTATAATTTCCTTGAATTTTTTCATGAGAATTATATTTATTTATTAATGATAATATATATAGTTATTGACTTATTGTAGAAATAATAAATTTAAAATAAAATGTTTAACTTTTATATTATTAACATTACTAATTAATGATAAGTTGACCTTACAATTAACAATATAAAGGATAATTATCAATCAATTAACAGTTGTAATTTTGTGGCGGTTTAAAACCGCCACTAAATTACACTCGTGCACTACCCGTACATATTCTATCGTACCATATAGCATTACTCTATAAAAAAAAATTCTAATTTTAATAGTTATACTTTAACTATATATACGAGAAATTGAGTAGTTCTATAATTAATAACTAATTAACAAAAATTATAATTAGTTATTGATGATCATTTATATTATTATTGTAGAAATAATCAATTTCTAATATATTAGTATTAAAATTAGTTAAAAAATGTTTGAATTTTATATAACTTACAATACTAATTTATTTTAAAAAATAATTAATTATTAATTATCCTTACAACGAATAATATAAAGTATAATTAACAATCAAATCATAATATGAATAATACAAAACCAAAATTTTTACTATTTTTTATATTAATATTTTAACTATGTCATTAAAAAAATTTAAAGCATTATAAAAAGGTATTGTAAATACTATAAAATAGTTTTCAATATATTTATTAGCTAATAGTATTTATGACATTTAAATAATTTTAATGCGTAACATATTTATTATATACAAAATAGTACTTATTTCATTTATTATTTTTAATATTTTTCACTTAGTTATTTAAATCTATTTTTTCTAATTATATATACACGTGAAATTAAATGTTTATTTCATTAAAGTTAAAACAAGTATTAATATAAATGATCATTAATAATTTATTAGTATTGTGCCCCAATTACAAACTAGAGTTTTTGGTAGCTACTGCTAGTGTTCTATGATTTTTTCTATGATTTTTTCTAGACCGTGAGACTATATATATTGGCTCTAATGACATGACATTCTCCAAGAGTACCATTTTTTTAATTATATGTTAAGTACAATCAACATCACAGTACTTACCTAACCATTTTCCTCTCTAGCTTTTAGTAGATATATAAAATGAAATAGTATTTTCACCCTATGCATCAACGTTAGAAGAGTTTTCCTGGAGTGAATCACCATTTTGGTCCCTAAGAAAGTAGGCGCCGGTCATAGTAGTCCCTAGAAATCATTAATGGTGAAAAAAATCCCTGAAAGTGTTGACGTCGGTCATAGTAGTCCCTATCTATGTTTGGCCGTTAGTCCCTGGGACGGAAAATACTCATGTGTCAAGTTATGTGCTATGTGGGTTTCAATTTGGTCCCCGACATTATCAATTTAGTCCCTAAGGTTGAAAAAAATCAATTAAAAATATTTAAAAAAAACCTAAAAAAAACTATAAAAAAAATATCAAGTAATTATTATCCTGAATCTATCCTCTTTCTTTCTTTCTTCCCAGCAACATGAACCTTCAACCAGATCCAAAGAAAGGAGGAGCAGACCTTCAACATCTTCAACCTTTCACAATCTCAGCACTGCCCCCCACCCAACCACCACTGCCACCACCCCACCGCCCAAGCCACAACCCCTCCACCACAGCACCACCACCACTCACCCACGCCCATCTTGCAGATCTTGCAGACTTTTCAATGGGAAAGACAAACGGAAGGACCATCACAGTCAACCGGGAAGATGAAAGGGAGAGGAGCATTCACCGACGCCATTCACCTCTGCCCATGAAACCCAGCACGGAGGAGACATCGTTCTGCCCAGAAATTATTTTTGTTAGAAAAGGTTGTGAGTAAAAAGGGATGATTGATGCAATACACAAATGAGCCACCCCCCACCGAACCTCACCCTCTCCCCACCGCAACCCACAACCTCAAATCGACCCCCACTCCCAGATCTGGAACCCAACCCCACTTCACCATCCTCCTCCTCCTCCATGCAAATTCACCAAACCCAACAACACCTTCGCCCAACCCCACTTCCCGACCCGGTTCAGCAGGCAGATCCGTGGGTTCAGCGCCGATGGGTCTCCGCCACTGCATTGTCGCCGGAGGAAAAGTTGTAGAGGTGGAGTAACTTGGCGAGGTAGACGTGGTGGAGGGAGGAGGATGACTCGTTGTTAGGCCAGGGAGAGGTAGTGGCTGCGCGGCGTGATCCAAGAGGAAGGGAGATACGGTGGTGGTGCGATCTGGATGGAGGGGAAGCGATGGTGGAATGATCGAGCTTGACGGCGAAGGGAGATGGTGGTGCTGATTCATGTTGGTTCTGGTGTGGTGTTGATGAGATGATGAAGAGTAATTTAGGGTTAGAGTTTTTTTTTAATATTTATTATTATTATATATTACATGGCTGCCACGTGGATCAGCCATGTGTCAATTTAAGTGACCGGGTCACTTTTCCGTCCTAGGGACTAACGGCCAAACATAGATAGGGACTACTATGACCGACGTCAACACTTTCAGGGATTTTTTTCACCATTAATGATTTTTAGGGACTACTATGACCGGCGCCTACTTTCTTAGGGACCAAAATGGTGATTCACTCGTTTTCCTGTGTAACATCTTTTTTTAGAGATCCAAGAATCATTCTTGAATCTTTTAGACTCAGCATCTTGTATTTCACCTTTATTTTGTCCCCAATTTGACCAATCATTTGCTTTCAGCTTTGTTGTATTTTTGTTACCACCCCAAAAGCTAAACTTAGAAGAGTCTTCTTGGATAACATCAAATTCAACCTATTTCTTAGATCTCCTTCATGAATAGTTTTGCGCTCTTCCAGAACCAACATCTTGTATTTAATATTTATTTATTCCCCAATATGACGAATCATTCAACTTGGGTTTAACTATCCACTAGTTTGTCTAAGAAGAGTCATGTATAATCTACCTCCAACCTTAGATTCAGCTATAAATTTCTAAGAGCTCCAAGAATCACCTTGGGCTCTTTTAGGCCCAACATCATGTATTTCACATTAATTCCCCCCAAGCTTCCTAATAGCTTGAGTTTGTTTTTGTTTGATCTGTATTTGAGTCTGATAGTTTCAATCAGGATGATTCTTTTTATTTCAAGAATCCTTAGGCTCTTTCACATCCACTATCTTGTTGAACAAGTTTTTTTTCTTCCAGAACTGACCAATCATTACGTTTCTCAGTATTTGACTTACAAGCATTGGACTTTGAATATCCGCGAGATGAACACATGTAAGTCAAATACCGAGCAACATAATGATTGGTCAACTTTGTAATGAAAAAAAGTAGTGAGACAAGATAGTGGATGTGAAAGAGCTTAAGAGGATTCTTGAAACAAAAAGAATCATCCCGATTGAAACCATGAGACTCAACTGCAGATCAAACAAACTCCAACTCAAGCCATTGGGAAGCTTGGGGGAAAATAAATGTGAAATACGTGATAGTGGGCCTAAAAGAGCCCAAGATAATTCTTGGATCTCTAAAAGGTTGAAAGCTGAATGTAAGGTTGTAGGTGATGTTATCCAAGACTCTTAAATAATGCGAGCAATAAATCGAGCTACGAGATATAAAGTGTCACACCGCCTCATAAATAAACTCAGCAAATTGAAGCACCTGACTAAACCTCAAACAAAAAAACACATGGGTAGCAAGAAGAAAAACTAGAACATCTTTAAAATTGCTCCCACCCAAAGCAAGTTAAATGATACACCATTCGAGGTCGTTCCCCACGCTTGAGGATGGGTTGGCACCAAGAATGTGAAATCTTAACCGCCTATGTTCTCCAACACCGGGGCAAGTACATGAGATCAAAAGTCAGAACACATCATGTGTTGCGCAATGATACAAAATGAAGTTGACGTAACCGGAAAATCTGACATCTAAACCTAAAGAATCCTCACCGTATAAAAATATGCCACCAAAGTGAGATGTAATGAAATAACACAAGAAAGGGAGGTTTGAACTGTGTTGTAGAAAAACTATGTTTTTTAAAAGATTATTAGTTTCAAAATCTTTTGGAGAATGTTTAGTGCAACGACTAAAAAAGCAGAATAGTAAAGGATATATACAAAGTCTTTTCATCCTGGTTCACCCCTAAACGATAGAGCTACGTCTAGTCTTTGCCTTTACCAAGATTTCACTATCCACCAAGTATTCAGGACTTCTCCTTTACAAGTATTATCAAGGACTTCTTTACAAGTATTATCAAGGACTTCTCCTACAATTTTTTTCAAGATTGTTTGCTTCTACAAGATTCTCTTCTCACAAGAGTAATAGTAGAAAGTTTCTGAGCACGTGAACTATACAAAGTATTGAAGATGATTTGACTCTTAAGAAATACTTTTAGTTCTAGATCTAGAGAGAATAGAATGTAAAGATTTGACTCTTAAGGTTTGTTCTCTCAGACAGTGTGAGGGTTTTTTTCACTTTATGCTCTATGAAGATTTCTAAGTCAGAGAATAAATTCTTGCGTTGATAATCTTGTTGCTGAAAATCTTCAAGTCCTCTTTTTATACTTCAAGTGCTTCTAGGGTTTGTTGAGAGTCGTTGGAGCGTGTAGAGCACATAAAGTTCTAGTTGTTGGATCATACAGTTCGTTCGTCATGTGCATTAAATGCATGGCACTCTTTGACTGAGACTTGTTACCACAAAGATGTATCTTGTCAGCTAGTTGGTAGCACTTGAACTTTGTTCCTTTCCTTTAGAGATAGAAAGAGGAAACTCGATTGTGACAACGTTATACTTGTTCCCTTGGTCAATGTGCTTTGTAGTGTATCACGTGAATCTTTTGCGCTTGACTTCCTCTCCAAGATTGTTAGAGATATTTTCCAAACTTAAAATGGTATCAATTCTTCAGACACTTCAATTTTCTTCATTGGATAGTCTTCTGTCTTCAGTCTTCAGAAAGTCTCCTTTCCTTCTTTAGACAATATTCTTTCTTTAGATAGTATTCTTTACTTCTTTATACAATCTTCTTTCTTTAAACGACCTTCTTTCTTTCTTTCCATTGGTCAGATTAAGTTAGACGATAAGAGTTGACCAACCAATTAGAGCTTCTTCTCAGGGATTGAACTGTCTTATGTATATATTGCTTGACTTGGACAAAATAACGTAGGCATAGACGATAAGTCATTGTGTTCGCCGGAGTAAAAGCCGATTTTAGTCCTTGAACATAAGGAAAATAGCTGGTTTTCGTCCCCGCCGGAGTGGTGGCGCTGACCACCGTCTCCACATGTGCCGGCCATCCTACCTGGCACGTCCACCGTAGCTTCTACAATAACGATATACTTTGCCAACACATTTTTCTAACTTGGACTGCCATGACAAAACTGAAGGAGGCTTAACTCAACCCAAAAGTTAGTTCAAGAGTTAAGGTTTGCACAACCATATATAAGCAATTGCTTGGCCACATCTCTAGCCAATGTCGGACTCTAACAACAACTCCTCCTGCAAAAGTCACAATGTATCCAGAAGTGAACTTATTGGAATTCACATCACCAGTCATGTCTGCATCTTTGAAACCATCTAACATACGACTACCGATCCCAAAGCACAAAGAGGTTATAGCTAGAAGTATCTCTGAGACTCTGAGTTATTTTCACAACTTGTTAATGCTCTTTACCAGGATTAGAGAGGAAACGTTTGATCACGCTAACTACATGAGCAATATCTGCTCTTGTACATATCATCACATATGTCAAGTTTCCCACAGCAGATGCATATATGAAATCTTCTGCATTAATTCTTTATATTTCTGACTTGTAGAATAATGCTGATCAGAGATTAACTGATGTGAAGTTTCCCATACTAAACCTCTCATGTACCTTTTCATCAGGCAATTTCTTCACAAACATACAAAAGGAGTTTTTGTATACTCTGATGTTAATGTAATCTCTAAGTCTGAGCCGCCTCAATTAAACTAATCTCATGACAGTCTAATGTAGGGATACCTTTGGAAAAAAAAATTATTATAAATAAACACACACTTTTAATCACTGAAGCCCTTTTAATTTTTCCTCTTGTAACAAAAAAATCACTGAAGCCCTTACACTTAGAGCCAATGTGAGAAGTAGAGCCAAATCACGAGGTAACTTTCCTTCTTTCTGTATGTGGTAACTTTTAATCATGAGTTCATATATACATTTTTTCTTTGCCCACTGAATTTATAGGTAGCTAATGGTTTTCACTTTGCAAGCTAAGTTTAGCAGCTCAGTGACTCTTGGCTTTATCCAACTGATATTCATTTATATATTTATATATATGTTTATAAACAACCAACTATCTCACACAAAGTTTAAGCAACACATAGGAATTTTTTTGATATTTTGTATATTTTCTAAAAGAAACTTGAATGACACAGAAAGCATGGAGAAAGTTCTTGACATATGTTGGACCTGGTTTCCTAGTCTCCTTAGCTTACCTTGACCCTGGAAACAGTAATTAACACACTCTGTATCTCTTTATAAATCATCTTATTCCTCATCACTCTCTTAATTGCATGTGCTTAGCTACTAGTTATTTTCGATTTTCGGCTTTTCGCAGTGGAAACTGATCTGCAAGCTGGAGCTAGCCACAGATATGAGGTATAGTAATTAACAAACAAACCAAGAAAAGAAAAACCAAAGCCTGAATTAATTTGAATAAATAGATATTGCACACCCAAAATTCTATCTGGTTTGAGTTTTTGTTAGCTTGAGTAAAATGTGCAAGTCCAAAAATTGATATTATGTCGCTGCTGTGTTCAGCTGTTGTGGTTGGTACTGGTTGGACTGATATTTGCACTTATAATTCAGTCATTGGCTGCGAACCTCGGCGTGATCACCGGTAAGATCAAAATTAAGAACATGTCTTCAAAGCTAATCTCAACCAACTATGTAAAGTTGAATGCTCAAAATTTACATGTATATATTTGGCAGGGAAACACCTTTCAGAAGTATGCAAAATTGAGTACCCATTATCTGTGAAGTACTGCTTGTGGTTATTAGCTGAGGTTGCTGTCATAGCTTCAGACATACCTGAAGGTACTGATTTATTTTCCAGAGTAAGAGTACTTCAACCAGTGATCAATCACTATGAAAAAAGATAATGAAATGATACAATGATATTTAACTACTAACAGACTCACATGACTAACTAATCACCTAAGTAACAAACTAACTCACTAATCAATAATACATCTTGTTTTTTCCCTTCCAACCACAGTCATTCAATTAAAGAATGAGATAAACTTAATTAGTATTCCTAATTAGATTTGTAAAGTCATTAATTTTATCCAAACTTGATATTTTGTTGCAGTGATTGGCACAGCCTTTTCTCTTAACATACTCTTCCACATCCCTTTATGGGTAGGAGTTCTGATGAGTGGCTGCAGCACTCTCTTGCTTCTGAGTCTGCAGAGATTTGGGGTAGTTCAATAGTAATGCTTATTTTTCTTTAACTAGTCTCTATATATTGTTAAACTACATTGTAAATGAACACTACATAGAAATTTTCCTCTCTTCACCTTTAAGATTGTTTAGTTAGATTCTTTATTGGGGTGTTTCTGCAGGTGAGGAAGTTGGAACTACTGATAACAATCCTAGTTTTCATAATGGCTGCGTGTTTCTTCGCGGAAATGAGCTTTGTAAATGTCCCGACTTCGGAAGTACTAAAGGGAATGTTTGTCCCCAAACTCGATGGCGTTGGAGCCGTAGGAGATGCAATTGCCCTTCTCGGCGCCCTCATCATGCCGTATACTCACTCTTTCCATTTAACAACCGTTCACTGGCAGTGTAAAAAAAATTTTACACAGTCAACCAATTAAAAAAGTTCATGCACTGTAAACATTCACTACCTAAAGTTTTGCTTTGGACAAAATACAGGCACAATCTTTTCCTCCACTCTGCTCTGGTTCTGTCTAGAAAAGTTCCCATTTCTGTTCGAAGCATCAATGTTAGCCATCCTTGGATTAAAGAGAT
The DNA here is from genome assembly GCF_012489685.1 of Lotus japonicus. Classification (NCBI taxonomy): domain Eukaryota; kingdom Viridiplantae; phylum Streptophyta; class Magnoliopsida; order Fabales; family Fabaceae; genus Lotus; species Lotus japonicus. The sequence goes on from NC_080044.1 coordinate 54,855,374, forward strand.
CATCTTCAAGTGATAAACTTTAAATATCATATAAAACTCATATTATATTGACTTATCTGATTGATTATGCAGGATGCATCAAGGTACTTTCTTATAGAAAGCGGGTTAGCATTGTTTGTAGCATTTCTGATCAATGTTGCAATGGTTTCTGTTACGGGAACTGTTTGTTTTTCCAAAAACCTTTCTGCAGAAGATACAGATCTCTGCAATGATCTCAACCTTAACTCTGCTTCTTTCCTTCTCAAGGTTCTTCATTCAGTTCACTAGATAAAAGTTTCTACAATCAAATCATAATATAAAACTTTGTTCCTAATTACACCAAGCTATGTTGCATGTAATTTCGATTTCTGTCAACCGCAGAATACCTTGGGACGGTCAAGCTCAACCGTTTATGCGATAGCACTTCTTGCTTCAGGACAAAGCTCTACTATAACTGGAACCTATGCAGGACAGTACATTATGCAGGTATATAACAATTCAGGAACATCATTAACAAAAATTGAATGAAGAAATGCAACTAGAATGTCTTGTTGAAGGATTTATTAAATTTATGTGGTTGTTTGGTTGCTGCTACACAGGGTTTCTTGGAGATAAAGATGAAAAGATGGAAAAGGAACTTGATGACTAGGTGCATTTCCATAGCACCTAGTCTTATTGTTTCCATCATTGGTGGTTCTTCTGGGTCTGGTCGCCTTATTATCATTGCATCAGTCTGTATATTCTGAGTTCTCATTGTTCTTTTCACATAGTCAAAGAGGATTAAATTATACAAGCATTTATACTTGAACACCAACTATGAACTTGTTTTGCAGATGATACTTTCTTTTGAGCTTCCATTTGCTTTAATTCCACTTCTCAAGTTTAGCTGCAGCAGTACCAAGATGGGACCTCACAAGAGTTCTTTGATTGTGAGTTTCCATTTTCCATCTCTATATATGTATGTGTATGTATGTAAATACATAGGCTCAAGATCTTCTGTCCCTAAATTGTGTCTCGATTTTCTATCCCACCAATGAAATCTTATCATGTCAATTAAAAAAAAACGCGAGTGGGGGGAAGTACCAAAACCTACATCGTTGTTTTTAGTTGACATGTCAACATTTTATCAATGGGACAAAAACTAGGGACTCGGATTTCGTGTTGTCAAGGAATCTTGCATTCGGTGAAAAGTCCTCAACCATCCAATCTTGAACAGAGGGGTCAAACTTAAAGTTATTACCTTAAAATAGTCTCTTTATACCTAGGCCTTAGGATCTTTTGATCGAACCTTGTAGTTCCCTGACTTTACCGAATTCAGGATTCCCTGGCTGCAGAGAATCTGAATTAGAGAATTAGACATTAGGAGATTTTAATCCTTATACATATGTTGCTCAATTTTGGTTAATAGAATGGTAGATTTTCATTTTTATATAAAATGGCCATAGCCATTAAGGTTAGTGAAATTCTTTAGATTTGAAAACATGTGACATAATCTTCTTGCAGATCATTATCATCTCATGGATACTAGGCTTAGGCATCATTGGTGCCAATGTGTACTTCCTCAGCACTTCCTTTGTGAAGTGGCTAATTCATAGCAGTCTTCCAAAGGTGGCAAATGTGTTCATTGGGACTATAGTGTTTCCTCTGATGGCAGTTTATATCATCTCAACTATCTACCTAACATTTAGAAAAGACACTGTTAAGATATATACTGAGACAAAGAATATTGATACAGTGCAAAGACATGTAGAAAAGGGGACTTTGGATAATGATCAATTAGAGTTGAGAAATGCTCCTTATAGAGAAGACTTAGCAAGTATCCCACTACCAGAATAAGGGACCAGGCTATAAATCAAAGGCATACCAACCAAGAAAAGGTTCTGTCTTAAACAAAAACCTCACATTGCTTTCTAGTCACTTTGTTGCAACCATTTTCTCCGAGTGTGAATTGTGCTCTTCTCTTCTACTCTTTTCTGCCCCTACCCCTACTTGGAATTTCGTGTATAGACTTAAGAAGGAACACATGGTAGAATAAAAAATTGTTTGTCTTGTGCTACGAGACCAAACTGCACTATAGGGATATGAATCTATGATCACATCAGGCTAATATGGACTTTATATGTGTACAACTGATCAATGTATTGGAGACACAAGTCACAATGTCCTGGTAATCCAACTAACTAGGTTCTGTGTCAGGGATGACAATGAAATTTAGAAAGTTACTTGATATGTACGTAGAATCTTGAGAAAGAAGCTAGAACTATGGAATTTATAATGCTACTTATTCTTAAAATCCGACATTCACTACAAATATGACTAAATTAGTTCTAAGATAGAGTTTTTTCATAGAACATTGGTCAATGATGAATGCAGCTTTATCTACATCCTTACGGTACATGGGGATCTGATTATACCCCGAGTATATGCATCCATGAAAAAAGATATTCATAGCTTGAAGAATAGTCAACCAGTGCATTGATGCTCGTTAAGGGGGGCCGGGGGCAGTCTTTGTTAATGTCGGTCTAACATACACACATGCACCCAGTGACGGATCCAAAAATTTTATGTTGTGAGTGTAATATGCGCATAAAAATTTCAAGCAATAAAAATTTAACATAACTATTAAAAAGTTTGAATAGAATAAAAGATAAATGCCCCAATAAAATTTTAAATATGCACTATTCAATTAGTTTCACTTTTTTTTTTTTTGAAATCAACTTCATTCAATTAAGAAGAAATAGGTGGCGTAGAGGCCGATACATCAGTTTGGACAATGCCAATTAGTTTCACTTTCAGAATATTAGAAATATAAATATGTGAATATTATTAATTTATCTTATTATATGTTTACAAACATTCTTCGCATGAGGTAATTTTTAAGCATGTATCACTTTAACTAACTACCTATTGATATTATCAATTTATAAAACACTATAGCACCTAAGAAAATCACAAAAAGACAAAATAAAAAACAAACTAGAAACCAGTACCCATTTTTAAAGTGTAAACAAACAAAACAAACTCAGGACCCATTGACCATTGTCACAATTTATTCACATTAATTGGCAATCCCAGCCTCTTCTATATAGTGGACAAGCAAAATGTAGTGGATCAAAACAACAAAAGTTGATCTTTCAATGGCACTAGGGGTAAAATTGACAAGGTATAGGGGCATTCATTAAATATGTGGGGGCATTGTAATGTTTTATTCCTATTTTATGCTATGGTATGAAGTACAAGTAAAAAAGACGTGGGGTCATTTGCCCCATATGCTAGCAACGTGGGTCCGTCCCTACATGCACCACTTGTCGCTTGAGTTTTTTACTAGGACGACATTAGGCGATCAAGCTGTGTGCTTGATCTCTCGTATTACTTCTGCCTCGACGGTCTCATGGTTGACGAATTTTCGTTACTCCATGCTCATTCATCTTTTCTTATGTGACCGACTTGTGCTTTGGGTCAATATATGTATGGATAATATGTGGCATCAGAAGGTCGGGTCGATATTTGGCATGTTTGCTTGGCTTTTTCTCCAAGGATGTAGATCTGCATTCATCACTGACCAAAGGGTGGACCCGGTGATCATCTGATCTCTTGACTAGTTGCCCCAAGGTCCAACTTGGTGAGAAAGATGAGTTACTGTAAAGAAAATGATTTGTTAGAAGAGATCTATATTATGTAAACTTAATCATTAAAGCATGTAGAAAATGGATCTTTAGAATTCATAGTCTTCACAACAAGTAAGAATGGTTATGGGTACTAACCTCTAACTTTGATATGAGATTGATCCTCTTTGATGTTCTTGTGTCTTCAAGAATTGAGAACTCTTCTATCTCTTTCCCGTTCTTTCTATGCTATTCAGTTCTTGATGGAAAATATAGAGACAAACACTTATGGGCAGAGATAGGGACAATATTCAAGTCCTTCAACATACCAATAGTGCTCCCATAAAGCACTATATATAGTCTCTCTTCCAAGAGTCACATCCCTTCATAGAAAAGGTTACCTCCTTCTATTTAATTCAAGAGTTATGTCCCTTACAAGAATTATGTCATTTCATACAAAGTCACATCTCTTTATTCAAGAGTAGTGCCTCTTCATTTAAATATGAAACAATACATATATTCATTTAACTATTAAATCAATTATTTAATATATCACATGAGACATTTCTTACATTCTCCCACTTGGCTCATGTGACAAAATATAGTTCATGATTTAATAGACATCAAACATAATGCGCATAACCAGAATATATATTCATTATATCATACGTCATTATTACGAAAAAGAACTAATAAGAGTCATGGTGGTTGTACATTATTTGTTCGACATAGTCCCTTCCATGTACTACTATACTAGTCTTCTCCCGAACATGACACATTAATGGGGAGTACATAATGTCTTATAATAATGTCATTTACCAAGACAATATCTATTTTTAACATCCTCACATGTGTTCATAAGTATGAAAATAGGAAAATAATCTGAAACATAAACATTAGTGAGCTTAGAGTGTCAAACATTCATTAAAACTTAATTCGATCATAACATTAATGTTCAACATTCACTAGCATACATAATGTCCATACTCTTCAACATGACCAGTAATTGTTCGGGCGGTAACCCTTTCGTCAAAGGATTATCATATTCATAAGGTTAGTGCTAATATGATCAATAGACACTCTACCTTTCTGAACTTCTTCTTTAATGACAAAGTATTTAAATCCATATGTTTAGCACTTTTGAATACTTATCATTTTCATAAAAGGACTACTACGGAACCATCACAATAAGTTTTCAGTGACTTGGCATAATTGTCGACTACTCCAAGTTCTGAAATAATACTGCGTAGTCACTTAGTCTGAAACCTAGCCTCAAAGCATGCCACTAGTCCAGTTTTTATGGTGGATGCAGCAATGATGGAATGCTTCACACTCTTCCATGAGATAGCTTTTCCTGCTAATGTAAATACATAACCAAAAGTAGACTTTCTTATGTCTACGCATATGCTATAGTCTAAATTCAAATTCTGTCACTTCAAGATCATCTGATCTGCTATAAGTAAGCATATGATATTTTGTACCTTACAAGTATCTCAAAACTTTCTTTGCAGTTTTTATTATTATTTATTTATACTAGGATTACTCTAGTATCTTCCCAACATTCAACTGCAAGACTAATATCTGGTCACATACAATTCTGAGCATACATTAAGCTCTCAACTACAAAAGCATAAGAATCTTCTTTCTAATCAAATCATTCTTTGAACATTGCATGAGACTAGATTCTCTCCCTTCTGATTTGGAACATAAAATGATGAACATTCATTCATTTTGAATCTCTCTAAACTCAATCAATATACGCTTTCTAAGACAAGCATAGCAATCTCTTGTGATCTATCCTGAAATATCTCTACTTCAATCACATAGCTTGTCTCAATCATATCTTTCCTTTACTAGAGAGAAACCTATTAATATTCTTCAAAATACCAAGATCTTAAGGTGCAAGCAAGATATCACCATCAAACAATACTTACATTAACCTTTAGGCATATACATCGATCAACAATGTTTTTCTTAATTTCAAAGGAAACAATAATATTATTGAACTTAAGATGCCATTGGGGAAGTTTGTTTAAGTCCATATATTGACTTCATAAATATACACACTATGTGTTCCTTTCCTTTGTCTTTGGATCTTATTAGTTGATCCATATAGACACCTTCCTCTAATCTATTATTTAGAAATGTAATTTTCACATTCATATGGTGTAGCTCCATATCATAATGAGCCACCAATGCTATGATAATTCTAAGTCTTTCTTAGAGACTAGTGAATATGTCTCCTTATAGTCAATGTCATCTTTATGAGTAAACTCTTTTACAACTAGTTTGACCTTATATCGTTCTAAGTTACCGTAAGAGTCATGTTTGGTCTTGAAAGTCATTTGCATCCAATTCGTTTATAACCTTTTGGTAACTCAATAAGATCCAAAACTTCATTCTATTCCAAAGATCTTTAACTCATCTTTCATAACACCTAACTGTTTATCACTATTCATCGCTTGTGAAAGTGTAACTGGGTCATTTTCAATTCCTAAGTCAATTTCTAACTCGTATAGGTAAACCACATTGTCATCAGGAATAACAGATCTTCTTTATGCTAAATCTTGCGGTTCTTCCATTATAGTTTCATTAATTCCAACTTCAATGTGAGTAGTGAGATCATTTATTTGCTGCTCTTTATTATTACTAATCGATTCAATAATCATGAGGAACAACAACTTTATTAGAGACACCAGTCAATGAAACTTACACTCTCATTTTCTTGAATTTCTACTTTGCATGGTTTTTCACTCCCACTAACTTCATCATTCTTAATGAACCAAATATTCTCAGTTTCAACAATAGTTCTAGTATGGTTTGGACAAAAAAATCTATACCCCATGAATTTTCTTGTGGATTATAGATTCTAATATGTCATGCATCCCTAAACATAGAGGTATCTTAAATCGGTTTCTTTCATGCCCACATTTCAAAAGAGTCTTTGAAACTATCTGACTAGAAACCTTATTTCTTTGATGGAGAAACATTTGAGTATGGTGTATGATTGCACATATATTGTTGCAATCTATCAAATCGCAGCCCAGATCAAAGCGCGCAATTTTTCTTATGGCAGTTTCGTGGGTTTTGGTTTTTTCTTGACAACATTGAGGGCCTTGGGTATTTTTGCTTGAGCTTTTCGTTGTTTTAGGCTTAAGGGTTTTTATTTCTCCTTTAGAGTTGTACAATGTAGGATGTTGCTTTCTTTGGGTTGAGTTGGTTTTGATTTTTTTATGGTCTTTTGTAATCTCATGTGGCGGGTTGTATATCTTAGACTTATTCTTCATCAATACTAATTATATTTTACTTTCAAAAAAATTAGAGAATTTCTTAAGAAAATTAAATAGTTTAGTTTCAAAACATTATTGATTTTTCTAGAAAATAAATATAAAAATAAAAATATTTAAATTTATATTTTATTAAAAACACTTTTACAATATAGAGCAGGATGACTAATCAATGAATTTTGACAATGGTACTTAATTGTTAATTTTTTTTATAAGTGGTACTTAATTGTTAATGATCATACATATTATTAATTATAAAACTACTAAATTTATTATATATAATTAAAATATTAATATTAGATTTAAATTTACGAGTTTTACGTTAATGAACAAAAAAAATCAATTATTTGTTGTCTATTATATTATTAATTGTATTAAATTGATAAATTAACAATTCTAATCACAATGTGAGGATAGTTTATAAAACTTAAACTAAATAATATTATTATATATTATAAATATAAAAACAATTAAATTATTTAATGATATAATATAATATTCTAATAACTATTTTGGAAAAATTTTGAAATTTTGAAATGACACTTTATATTATTTACTGTATATTTAAAATTTCCTTGTGTTTTTTCATGAGAATTATATTTATTTATTAATGATAATATATATAGTTATTGTAGAAATAATCAATTTAAAATAAAATGTTTGACTTTTATATTATTAACATTAGTAATTAATGACCATAAAAAAACATTACCAATTAATGATAAGTTGACCTTACAATTAATAATATAAAGGATAATTATTGATCAATCAATTAGTATTGTAAATAATAATAATAAAATTACTAATTTTAATAATTATACTTTAACTATAGATACGGGTAATTGGGTAGTTCTATAAATAATAATGTAAAAGTCATTAAAAAAATTATAATTAGTTATTAATGATCATTTATATTATTATTGTAGAAATAATCAATTTCTCATATATAAGTATTAAAATTAGTTAAAAAATGTTTGGCTTTTATATAACTTAGAATACTAATTTATTCAAAACAATAATTAATTATTAATTATCCTTACAATGAATAATATAAAGTATAATTAACAATCAATTCATAATATGAATAAAAAAAATTAAATTTTAACTATTTTTTATATTAATATTTTAACTATGTCATTAAAAAAAATCAAAGCATTACAAAAAAGTATAGTAAATAATATATAGTGTCATTTAAAAAAATTAAAAATATTTTTCTAAATATTTATTAGCTAATAATTATAAATCAATTAGTATTGTGAATGATAAAAAAAATAATATATTTCTAATTTTAAAAATTATACTTTAACTATATATACGAGAATTTATGACATTAAAATAATTTTCTAAATATTTATTATCTAATAGAATTTATGACATTAAAAATTTTTTAATGCTTAACATATTTATGATATATACAATAGTAATTATTTCATTTATTATTTTTAATATTTCCTTAAGTATTGATTGGTAACTTAGTTATTTAAATTTAATTTTGTTATTATGTTTACACGTGAAATTAAATTTTTATTTCATTAAAGTTAATACAAGTAATAATATAATTGATCATTAATAATTTACTAGTATTGTGCACCAATTACGACCTAGGGTTTTTAGTATCTACTGCTAGTGTTCTTTGATTTTTTCTAGACAATGAGGCTATATATATATATTGGTTTAATGACATGGCAATCTCCATGAGTACCATTTTTTCAATTATATGTTCAGTACAATCAACATCACACTACTCACCTAACCATTTTCTTCTCTAGCTTTTAGTAGAGACATAAAATGAAATAGTATTTTCACCCCATGCATCAACTTTAGAAGAGTTTTCCTAGGTAACATCTTTTTTAGAGATCCAAGAATCATTCTTGAATCTTTTAGACTCAGCATCTTGTATCTCACTTTTATTTTGTCTCCAGTTTGACCAATCATTTGCTTTCAGCTTTGTTGTATTTTTGTTACCACCCCAAAAGCTGAACTTAGAAGAGTCTTCTTGGATAACATCAAATTCAAGATATTTCTTATATCTCCTCCATGAATAGTTTTGCGCACTTCTAAACCCAACATCTTGTATTTAATCTTTATTTCTTCCCCAATGGGACGAATCATTCAACTTGGGTTTAACTCTCCACTAGTTTGTCTAAGAAGAGTCTTGTATAACATCACCTCCAACCTTATATTCAACTATAAATTTGTAAGACCTCCAAGAATCGCCTTGTGCTCTTTTAGGCCCACCATCATGTATTTCACATTTATTTCCCCCAAGCTTTCTAATGACTTGAGTTTCTTATTGTTTGATTTGTATTTGAGTCTGATGGTTTCAATCGGGATGATTCTTTTTTGTTTCAAGAATCCTCTTAAGTTCTTTCAAATCCACTATCTTGTAAAACAATTTTTTTTCTTCCAAACCTTATCAATCATTACGTTTCTCAGTATTTGACTTACAAGCACTAGACTTTGAATATTTGCGAGATGGACACGTGTAAGTCAAATACCGGGCAACATAATGATTGGGCAACTTTGGAATGAAAAACATTAGTGAGACTAGATAGTGGATGTGAAAGAGCCTAAGAGGATTCTTGAAACAAAAATAATCATCCCAATTGAAACCATGAGACTCAACTACAGATCAAATAAAATCAAACTCAAGCCATTAGGAAGCTTGGGGGGAAATAAATGTAAAATATGTGATAGTGGGTCGAAAAGAGCTCAAGATGATTCTTGGATCTCTAAAAATTTAAAATCTGAATGTAAGGTTGTAGGTGATGTTATCCAAGACTCTTAAATAAAGCGAGCAATAAATCGAGCTACGAGGTATTATTAAGGACTTCTCCTTTTTAAGTATTATCAAGGACTTCTCCTAAAATCTTTTTCAAGATTGTTTTCTTTTACAAGGTTCTCTTCTCACAAGGTTTGTTCTCTTAAGGTTTGTTCTCTCAAGCGGTGTGATGACTTTTTCACTTTATGCTTGATGAAGATTTCGAAGCCGGAGAATAAATTATTGCGTAGATAATTCTTGTTGCTGATGTTAGAGTCCCACATTGGCTAGAGATGTGGCCAAGCAATTGTTTATTTTGTGTGGAGACCTCCCGTATTTGGGCCACCCTTTGATGTTAATTCACGCTCCAGATGTCCAGCCCTGGGCGTGAGGGGGTGTCTTAGAAGTCCCACATTGACTAGAGATGTGGCCAACTAAGTGCTTATAAAGGGTAGAGCAACCCTCAATTCTTGAGCTAGCTTTTGGGTTGAGTTAGGCCTCCTTCATGGTATCAGAGTCGATGGTTGTTTGACCATGGGCCTGGGTCCCTATCCTAGATCCATTTGTTGACTCCCCATATTTGGGTCACCTGTTTCATTCCACGCTCCAGATGTTCTACACTGGGCGTGAGGGGGTGTGTTAGAGTCCCACATTTACTAGAGATATGGCCAAGCAATTGCTTATATATGGTTGTGCAAATCTTAACTCTTGAGCTAGCTTTTGGGTTGAGTTAGGCCTCCTTCAGCTGAAAATCTTCAAGTCCTCATTTTATACTTCAAGTGCTTCTAGGTTTTTTGAGAGCCGTTGGAGCATGTAGAGCACATAAAGTTCTAGCTATTGGATCAAACGGTCCTTTCGTCAGGTGCATTAAATGCATTATACTCTTTGACTTAGACTTTTTACCACAAAGATGTATCTTGTCAGCTAGTTGGTAGCCCTTGAACTTTGTTCCTTTCATTTAGAGAGAGAAAGAGGAAACTCGATTGTGACAATGTTGTACTTGTTCCCTTGGTCAATGTGCTTTGTAGAGTATCACGTGATTCTTTTGCACTTGACTTCCTCTCCAAGCAAACTTAAAATGGTGTCAATTCTTCAGACACGACAACTTTCTTCATTGGATAGTCTTCTGTCTTCATAAGGCCTTCTTTCCTTCTTTAGACAATATTCTTTCTTCAAACGGTCTTCTTTCTTTCTTTCCATTGGTCGGATTGAGTTAGAAGATAATTGTGAGACCCAAAATTTCAGTTATAGAATTAATTAATTAAATTCCTACCCACGATTAGGTTTCAATGTATCGTGAAGGAAACCTGAACAAGTGTTTACTGAATGGAATAAATTTATGAAGGAGAAAGTTCAGGAAAAGAATAAGAATAGTATTAAAGTCGATATAAGTTATAGCGCGAGTCTTATTCGCTTACGCCTAGGGCAAGAGCGTTAGTAAACGATTAATTTACTCCTAAAGCACTATAGGAGGAACTAATTCCAAAAATCTTCAGAGGAATATAAGAATTTCTCTTATTCCTTTCCATGACAAGTGTTTCGACACGAAACCCGGGAATGTACGAACGTTCAATTCCAATTCTCGAAAGTTTGCCGAAACTGAATCTCTGATAGCTCAAGAACCTTAAAATAAACTGTCAATGAAGACTTTTTCTATTCGGAGCTTCAAACGAAGATTTCACATGTGTGTACCAATTTCTTTCGATGTTTCTAATCTTTCTTCAGAAGGAAGTTTTCTCATCCGACATCAACTGCAAAAAGTAACTTTTCGGGTTAAATCGATTAACATCGTTAGTAAATCGTTTGCTTAAATTCCAAGAACCCTGTTTCGAGTTCTGAAATTTTGTCGCCAGATTCTCTCTTATAATTCACAGAGGAATGTGCAGGAAAAATCGGAATCTCGAAATTTTCATTTTCCCGCGGTTTCCATCTCCTATAAATAGCATAAAAACTCAAAATTCTCCATCATTCACCATTGTTGGCCGCGAGCTTGAGGAAAGAGAGGAGAGGAGAGTTTTTCGCCGATTATTGCCTGATCATCGCACTGTCAGTTGCTATACGTAGGCCTCGAGGTAAATATGCTATTCCTTACTTCTGATCGTCAATTTTGTCGCTTTTCTCTATGTCTTTCTGTGCTTAAAGTTTTGAGCTTTTTGTAAAAGTGTTCAAATAACTTGATTTCAGTGTCTAAACTTATTGCCTACATTCCCAAGAGCATGAATATCCTGTTGTTTTCTGCTGAATCTCGCTGAATCGTCGCAGAGATCCAATTTTCTTGAAAAACTCATTTTTGGGTAAAAGCTTCGCTTTTTGAATCAAAAACTCCTGACTGAGCTTAGCATCAGTAGGATTAGTTGTAATAAATGTCATTAGGAACACGCTCATCAAATTTATTTTTCAAAATTCTAACTTTGAGTTTTCGGGCTAAAAACACTGACCAAAATACCCCTGTGTTAGTTTTCGACCCGATAATTTTTCTGTGAGTTTCCCTGGCCTGGATATCGCCTAAGAATACTTAGGAATTAAATTAGATCAAAGAAAAAGTTCAAGAAACCCTATTTTGATAGTGGCCGAGACTTATTTGGTACGGTACTGTGTCCAAAAATTAGGTATGACCTGAGTTATAGCGTAGCTCTCTCTGTTGTCGAAATTTTGGTTTTGGTTTCGTGTCATTCTGAGTTCTGTAGCTCGAGTTATGGACGTTTTAGCGAATAAAGTGTTTTTGTACAAAACTTGAATCGAGTCAAAACTCATCCATTTGAGGAAAGCCCTTCCATTCGTGCCTAGATGTTGTACTTTGAAGCTTCTTGAGCTTTGTCTAACGTTAGTTAGTATTGCTTCGATTGTACCGACTTATTTTGATTGATTTTTGCTTTGTTTGCTCTAAGGTTCGTTTGTGGAAACCTTGGACTTGACTGAGCAAGCTTGTGAGTGTGACTTACACTGTGATTCTAGAGGAACTAGAAGTGAGGGCAACTTACCTTGCTAGCTAATGTTTTAGGCGTCGACCAATTCGACTTGATTTATTGTTTATGCACTTGATTGTGATTGACTGGGAAATGTTTTCTGGAGGCTTCGGCCGAGTGAACTAATTGAGACGTGTGTTTCCGTTTTCTGAGGCTTCGGCCGACATTGGTGATTGGGACTTATTTATCGCTTTGATTTGCCATTGATTGATTCATATGTTGTACTTGCTAAATGGATAATCATAGGCTATGTGAATACTTGTGCACATGATTTGCTGGATTATATTGATTATATTGTGCAATTATACGAATATTTGTGGAACGTCAGAGTGTGGGGAAACGGGTAGTTATGCCATACTCAAGATGAGAATTTAGGAAAAAGTTTGATGGGACGAACCGAGATTCGGACCCTTATTATTTTAGTGGATTGAGACCTTCTCTGGGAGTTACTTGGGATGATGGGATCTTTTAAACTTATAAGATTAGAGATAAACCTAAATGAAAACTATTTTACAAGGAAAATTCATAATACACTAAACAACCTCTGAACCCTTTAAATAATGATAACAATGTCAGATGAAAGCTTAGGGCTTGGGTGTTAGTTTTAGAAAATGAGAAGTGTCGCCGAATCCAAGTTTTGGGGAAACTAATAAGTTTCTGAGTACGTTGATACTTCTTTACTCGATGAGCAGTTTTGTTGTTTGGCTATCTAGAGGATAAGTCGGGGAACTATAAGTTTCCAAGTACATTGGTACTCCTTCGCTCTTTGAGCAGTTTATTTAGCCATCCAAAGGATGAGCCGGGAAGCTTCATTGAGGCGTGAGACTTCGTGAAAGCATGGAACTTCACTGAAGCGTGAGACTTCGTGAAAGTGTGCAAATTCACTGAAGCGTGAGACTTCGTGAAAGCAGAAACTTCACTGAGGCGGGAGACCTCGTGGAGACGGGAACCTTCGCTGAAGCGGGAGACTTTGTGGAGGCGTGAAAATTCACTGAAGCGTGAGACTTCGTGAATGTGTGAAACTTCATTGAAGCGGGAGACTTCATGAAGGCGTGAAACTTCACTGAAGCATGAGACTTCGTAAATGCGTGAAACTTCACTGAAGAGTGAGACTTCGTGAATGTGTGAGATTTCACTGAAGCGTGAGACTTCGTGAAAGCATAAGACTCCATTGAAGCGTGAGACTTCATGGAAGCGTGAGATTTCATCGTCGTTTACCCTAGGGCAAACGACAGGGAACATTTGTTTAGTTAGACACTTGTGCGTTGGGAGGACGATACATTGTTTGACTAACCTTATCACCTAACTTCATATGTTGAGATTTTGATGATTTGATATTGGTGGACATCGTTATGTTATTTGTTGAATTGTTGAGATATTGAATATTGTGTTGTTACTAGAGATTCGATAACATGTCATGTATATACCTTAGGGTAGGCAATGCAGAACTTATATGTATATATACAACATATATATATATATATATATATATATATATATATATATATATATATATACCCCCTTATTCTTCAACAGCTGATTCGTGATGGTTCAACGTTCGGGGAGGACCCGGAGCGAAATGACTACTATTGAGTCTTCGACGTGGACCCAAACTTCATGCAGGATCAGATGAGGGTCGATGTTAGGGGTGTAGTATATCGGGTGTTGTTGTCATAGCTCTGATTGTCATTTCTTATTTTGGGGCAGGGTAGGTCCCCGACTATTAGCTTGTTGTGTGGTTCTCTTCCATGAGGATCACAGGGAGTTTGTCAGACGTAGGAGGTCTTTTGGAGGCCGTTCTGGGCTGACTTACTTTCTTGGAGGACTGTATTTATAAAGGTTATGACTCTGACTATGGGTCACACTTATTTGCCTGCGGGCACCACTTTTAGTTACTTTCCGTCACTTGATGACACTCGTGACGATGTTTTTAGTTGCAGCGAGGGTTGTATTTATATTGTATGTTAATCGCTGTTAATCGCGATTGAGTTGAGTCTTTAATTCGACAAGTCTTTTTATTTAAACAAAACGAAGAAAAAAATACCCGCTTTTCCGCTTTATTTGATTTTTGGTTACTAAAGTGACGCCACCGAAATCGGGGTGTTACAATAATAGTTGACCAATTAATTAGAGTTTCTTCTCAAGGAATGAATCGTCTTGTATATATATTGCTTGTCTTGGACGGAACAATGTAGGCATAAACGATTAGTCATTGTGTTCCTAAAGGTTTATTTCATTAAATTTAATAGAAGTAATGATATAAATGTTTATTAATAATTTACTAGTATTGTGCACCAATTACGACCTAGGATTTTTGGTATCTACTGCTAGTGTTCTTTGTTTCTTTCTAGACCATGAGGCTATATATATTGGCTCTAATGACATGACAGTCTCCATGAGTATCACTTTTTGAAATATATATTCAGTACAATCAACATCACAGTACTCATCTAACTATTTTCTTCTCTAGCCTTTAGTACCGATAGAAAATGAAATAGTATTTTCACCCCATGCATCAACTTTAGAAGAGTTTTCATAGGTTACATCTTTTTCAGAGATCCAATAATCATTTTTGAATCTTTTAGACTCAGCATCTTGTATTTCACCTCTATTTTGTCCCCAATTTAACCAATCATTTGCTTTCAGCTTTGTTGTATTTTTGTTACCACCCAAAAAGCTGAACTTAGAAGAGTCTTCTTGGATAATATCAAATTCGACCTATTTCTTAGATCTCCTCCATGAATAGTTTTGCGCTCTTCTAGACTCAACATCTTGTATTTCATCTTTATTTCTTCCTCAATTGGAGGAATCATTCAGCTCGGGTTTAACTATCCACTAGGGAGTTTCTCAAACAGTAGGGACTGGATTCAAATAGAGCTGGGTACGCGGGTGGACTGCCCCGCACAAGCCCGTCCCGCGTAGGCCCGCATTTTAGCAGTCCTCTATTTCTCGGGCTATAGCCCGCACTAGTCCGCGGTTTCGCGGGCCGATCCGCGGGCTTTGGCCTCTCTCACCCCATTTTTTGCCCTCGTAGGCCCGCCCCGCAGTGACCCGCCTCGCGCTGGCCCGCTCCACGTAGGCCCGCATTTTAACGGTCCTCTATTTTCCGGGCTATAGCCCGCACTAGTCCGCGGTCTCGCGGGCCGGCCCTCGGACTTCGACCCGCTTACCCAGCTCTAGATTCAAACTTTGCTCCGGGGAGGGACCATTTTCAAACCTAGAGTATTATACAAGGAGCAAAACCTTATTTAACCCTAAATTGAAAGATATTTTTCTGACATTTCTATTGAACCCAACTGATTTCCTAATACACACTAAATAGAAGATGGATATTTTTTTTATTAATATTGGGGCTCTTATTGTAGAAAACTTATAGTGGGTTCAGTGGGAAACAATATTGTTGAAAAAATTAAGGTTTAATTTCACTTTTAATCTTTGATATATCGCGATGGTGTAATTAGGATCTCCGATTTTCAAAATGAGGGATTTAAATCCCATATTTTATTGAGGTGAGTGATTAATTGGAGGTGTTGATTTATAGATGGCAAGTGGTGCGATGATGAAGAGGGGTTGATTTTAGGGATTTTAAAAAATATATGGTTTTTAGTTTTATTTACATGTTATTGTATTAATTGTGATGTGGCATCTATATGGTGCATAACATCCAAGCCTTTTGGACGGACCGAGGACGAAAAGGCTAAAATCACTCAAGTCACGTGTGAAAAGTCATTAGAAATCGATCGTTTTGAAAATCAGGAACCCAAATCGCGCAATCACAATAGAATTCTAAAATTAAATATGTTAGAGAAGGCTTTGTCCAATTACTACAAATTACTAAGGATGTGCGTAGCCCACTCTCCTCTTATATACGGTAGTGGCACACAATGCTATTTTGTGTGTCCTTTCGAAAAAACTTGATTGTTGTCTATTACATTCAAGGATAAAATGTACTAGTTGTTGGTTCATTTCCAGAACATATGCAAGCTCCCGAACCAAACAATTTGTTTGGGATTTGAGCATTTGAACCTCTTTTATTTCGTGAGTTCTCTCAACTTAATTTGAATAGTATTTACCAACTATAAGTGTATTGTCCTTGTTATCTTATTATTCTGAATGTGCCTAGACAACATATAGAAGTTTTGATAGTGGCCAACATCCTAAGGCCAATTATTTTCACTGAGATTATGATAAACTTAAGACCAACTAAAATGTATAAGAATATAAAGATTCCATCAATAAAAACCTTTTAATTTTTTAGTTTCTGGGGAATGCTTCATCCTACATTGTTTCCACTTTTTCAATGTTGATAGGAACTGATAATAGATGAAGTTATATTACATAAATTAGAGATGAAATATCAATTTATATTCGCAAAGTTTATGATATTCGAGAGTCAGTCTCTCCCTAGTGTCCAAATACATAATTCTCTTACTTTTCTACCATGTCTAACACTTCTTATATAACCGCCCAACATTCAGTTTCTAGATAACTTAACATAATTGTTGACTCTACCATAAATAACTGACATAACTTAACATAACTGACTCAACCATTAAAATAAACTGACAACTAACTAACTCATACCAGAAATTGTCCTATGGGTTTACTGTTTAAGTGCACTGTTCATGCGCAACCAATACCCTGCCCTAAAACATGCTATCGACTGCAAGTGGATTTATAAAGTAAAGTATGAATCGGATGGGACATTTGAGAGACATAAAGCTGGTTGGTGGCTATAAGGCTTTACTCAACATGCTGGAATGAGTAATGATATATACACACCTCATATTTTAAACACTTCATTTTCACCTATTTTTGTTTTTACTTCTCTCCTCTTATCATCTATCACATCTCATACTTTCTCTCTCTTACTTTTTCTTTTCTTCTTATCTCTATCATCTTCCACCTTCTTCCACCTCAAAATGTGGTGTGAAGAAAACATTTTCCTGCTGGAATTGATTTTAGGGACACTTTCAGTCCTGTAGTCAAGCTCACGAGCCACAACAGACAAGGTGTTACTTGGTATTGCTACAATTTAGCATTAGTCTATCTTGCAATTGGACCTCAACAATATTTTCCTCAATGGAGACTTGTTTGAGGAAGTGTATATGACTTTTCCTTCGGGCTATCCTAAGCAACCAGAGAATATGGTGTGTAAACTCAGGGCGCCTAAGGGGCAAGCCACCCAAATAAGGGCTTTAGGCCTTCATTTTTTTTCTTTTTACCAAGTAAAAAAAGACCTCCAAATTTTTTTAGTATGTAAAAAAGGCCACAAAAATTTTAATAAATAAATATTTCTTGAGGTAAAAATGTCTCACTTTTAAAGTTTGCTTTAGGCTTCGTTTAGTGTTGGGCTGTGACCCTGTGTAAACTCCAAAAATCTTTACATGTATTAAAGCATGCCTCTAGGAATTGGTTCTGAAAATTATCATATGAACTAAAAGTTTTGGGGTTTCAACAATCCACTAGTGATTATATTCTCTCTTTAGAAAAGGGTCAGGAAACACATTGGTCATCTTTTAGTCTATGTTGATGATACCATCCTTGCTGGCCCAGATTCAAAGTTACTTCAGTAGGTTCAGTCTTTGTTGTCCAAATCATCCAAACGTAAAAGATTTAGGTGATATGAAATAGTTCTTAGGGTTGGAGATTGCTAAATCCTCATCAGGAATCTTACTCAGCCAAACAAAGTATACTCTTCAGCTCATAGAAGATACATGCAACATGGCTTGTAAGTCACAGGTTCTTCCTATGGATCCTGGACTAAAACTCAATACCATAGATGGTGATTTACTTGAAGATATCACTAAATATAAAGACTTATTGGGAGATTGATGTATCTCATAATATTTAGACCTGATGTAATATTTTTGTCCACAAACTGAGCCAATTCATGTCTCAGCCTTGAACCACTCTTATGCAGGCAGTTACTCATCTTCTTCACTATCTCAAGGGCACTCCAGGATAGGGTATTTTGTTATCTTCAGCTTGAAGACTTAAATTGTCAGCTTCTTCTGATGGTAATTGGGGTGGATGCTTGGAGACTTGAAGATCAACCACAGGTTTTATGGCTTTTCCTGGGGATTCATTAGTGTCTTGGAAATCTAAGAAACAAGTCATTGTAGCAAGATCTTCAGCTAAAGCTGAATATCGAGCTCGATCAAGCGTGCCTTGCATCTAAGTTATTGTGGCTAAGACAGTTGGTTACTATTTTCCATATAGATGTGCCTTCTGTCATGGTTTACACTGATAACATCTCAGTCCTTGCCCTTGAAACTAATCCAACTTCTCATGAGAGGTCCAAGCATGTGGACATTAATGTACACTTCATCAGGGAGCATGTCAATTCTGGTTTTTTGCTCCTCGTCAATCATGTACCTTCTGCCACTCAAGTAGCAGATTGTCTCACAAAACCAACGTTTTAAAGATTATCTGGTCAAGTTGGATGTCTTAGATATATGATAGCAATTCCGCAAGTGTACGGATTGATCGAAGTAATAAAAAGATATCAAACCACAGGGATAGTTGTTTATCAAATTGATCAAGGAATTTAGTGTTCAGAATTGTAAAAAGAAAACAATATAAGTTTGAATTTTAGTTGTGTGAAAATACTTGTGAGTATAAACTAGGATTATAATTCAGATGAGAAGTACTCTGGGTAAAGCTCCACTTAGTCCAATTATGTTTCTCAAATCAAGTTCTTATATGAAGTTTAGAATCCTTATCCATGATGTTATAGTCTCTACCTCTACTTGTTAATACCTTAATCAAGTAAATCCTTCAATTTCATTTGCCAAACCTAATGCCTTAGTGCCTAGTCAATTCAATTGAAGAATAAAGTTTATAAGTTCAGGCCAACACAATAAGTTTCTACCCTTATACCTAAGTGATAGCAAACAAATCAATCTAATTCCAAGTCTCTTAATCCTCACCAACTACCGTTGTGCAAGAAGAAAGCAAAACACTTGTGTGCACTCAAGAGAATATTGATTCAGGGAAAAGATAGATGGAAAAGAAGCTTTATTCATATAAGAAACTCAGAAGTTCAAACCATAACCAGAACTAAGGTTCACTTCACCCAAAGTACAAAGAGAAATTATCCAAGCATGGCTAGAGAATTCATAATGCAAATTACAAGAACAAAAACCTGAAACAAGAGTGCCAAGAAGCCTCCCACAAGCTCCATGAAACTAGAACTTAAGTTTTGTTCAGAAAAGTACCAAGATACCAAATGAAATGACAAAAAACCTAATTTATAGACTTCTCAGCGGTCCGCCACGCCTCCACGCACATGCGTGGACAATCTGTCCAATTTCAACTCCAGGTCAGCCCCCCCCCCCCCACGCATGTGCGTGGCCTAGGGGGCGCACATGCGTGGGCTTCAGCGATTCTCCTCTTTCATTCACATTTTACTATGTTAAATGTTAATTAAAGCATTAATAACTTTTCAAAACTGATAAAATAATGATTTTTTCAATTTTCCCTCCCTAATGCTACTAAAAGGAAAATTCATTGGATAAAATCAGTGAGATGTAGCCTTCCCCGATGTGGTTATTCAAGACTACATGAAGGCTCATGCATCACACGTCCATTGCACAGGTAGAATTTAATATTTATTTTTCAAAATAAGCTAATATGTTTGAGATTTTTAAGATAAAATATTGAGAATTAGGTATGCAATAAAACTTGAATTGTTATAAACTAAGTTATAGTACGTAATGCGATATAAAAGAAAATGATTTGCTTTTTGGTTACGTTTGAGGTTATTTTCGTCCTCAAACATTTTTTAAAATATTTTTCTATAGTCACACTTTTTTTGTAAGTGTTGTTTCTCAGGTGTTTGAATCATTTAAATGAGTTGTAATCATAATTTTACGATTAAATTATAATTGTAACATTGATCAAATTATGATAAAGTCTTGAGATGATCAAATTCAAATGTATTTATATGATCATAATAATGTTAAAGTCAATATAATAATATATTAAGCAGGGTTGTTGAGTTCAAAAAAAAAAGTAGGGTTGTTGAAGTGGAAACTTAATAACTCATTATTTTTTTGTTACATAAGAAAATTAAAAGAAACAAACAAACTATACTAACTCCTGAGTCCTGACACAATAGAGGCACGATATTAAACGGTGGGTTCCTCCAAATTTGTATTCTATACCTAACCCGGGTTGCATACTTAGCTAATTCATCTGCTACCATATTCTTCCCGCGAGGAATATGACTCACTGTAATCTCCCAACTCCTGTGAAGCATCTCATGGGTCACGGGCCTGCATAATTAGCGAACTATGCCAGTGTCGTGAAACATCATGGTCAGTTGGTCACCACTCACAACGACCACCAATTTAGAACAGTCAAAGTAGCGAATCTTGGGAAAGCCAAGATCCCATACATGCTCAAGACCTTCCCTCAACGCGCATAACTTAGCCAGGAAAAGCATCGCCAGACCCGTACGAGCTTGCAAAGCCCCATAGCCACCTCCCCATTGTATCTCTAAGAACCCCACCACCCCCAATGATGCTGGAACCATGGACCATGTTGTCGTTGACGCACAAATCCACCGCTCCATTCGCTGCACCAGGAACGCTAGCACTCTGGCCACCCTCATCAAACCGCAACCTGCTCAAGTTCTTGAATTCTGCACAAGCTAAGTGCACCTTCCTCAGAACTACACCCAACAGCCATGGGTCTTGCTCAAACACGGCGTTATTCCGCCACAGCCACAGTATCCATAAAATAGCACATGACAACACATGATTTGCGTGGTGAATCTGAGCAGCCAACCATGAACGAAATCCAATTCTCTGCGGCAACGATGGCAGGATTAATAACTCATACTCATTCTTTAGTAATTTATGTACTATTATAATAACTTTTTTTTAGACTGAACAGCTAATTTCAGTTTGTTTCATTTAAGGCAAGATCGTCCAGGAAAAAAAACACACGAAAAAGTGGAAAGGGCAATGAAAAATTATCCTTCAAACACATCATATAAATTACAAGTTTAAAACTGCTGAAAATGAAATTAACAATACAACTCCATGCATGTAAATTCCAAATATACGCTTTATGGTACCCTTCGAGATGTCAACTGATGTAATGTCATAATAACTTACATAGCATATCAAGAGAGCAAACTTCTAAAGAGTGGACTTATTATCTGCATAAACATTGTTCAACTAATTTAATGTCATAATATTTATTTTGTCTTTCACGGATTTCGTCACTAGTTCGAAAAACAATTGTATATTAATCCCAACAAATATCTTTCCTAAGATTCGAACTTGTAGACCTCTCCTAATTTTTTAGTGTATTGAATTGCCTCACAATTTTGAGCTGGGTAAAATTACTATGGGCAGCAAAACTCTCCCTACCCTGCTAATCGAATCAATGTATTAGTCTATAATATTATTCTGTAACAGAAAAATTTATTGGACTGAAATTGAAAGACATTTCTTCACTTTTTTGAACCCCAAACACAAACACACACTAAGTAGAAGATGGATCTCTTATTATAGAAAACGTATAATGGGTTGAGTGGGCAAGAATTACATTCTTGGTAAAACTAAATAGGTCATAGGAGGCTATGTCCAATTACAACTGAAGGAAGTGCGCAGCCCACTCTCCTCTTACATACGGCAGTGGTAGACAAAGACAATGCTATTTTGAGTCTCCTTTCGAAAAACTTGTTTGTTATCTATTAGTACATTCAAGGATAAAATGTACTAGTTGTTGATTCGTTTCCAGAACATGCGCAAGCTCTGAACCCATCAATTTGTTTGGGATTTGAGCATTTGAACCTCTTCAATTTCGTGAGTTCTCTCAACTTAATTTGAATAGTAATTTACCAACTATGAAATGATCATGTGTAATGAACCAACAATTACTAACATCAAGGAACTAAACTTACTTGAATGTAGCATGGATATAAGTGTATTGTCCTTCTTACTATCTTATTATTCCGAATGTGCCTAGACAACATGAACTCAAGAGTTTTGATAGTGGCCAACATTCTAAAGACAAATTATTTTCTTGAGATTATGATAAAACTGTAAGATCAAGTAAAATGTATTAAAATATAAAGATTCCATCAGTAAAAACCTTTTCATTTTTCAATATCTGGGAAATGCTTCATCCTACATTGTTTACATTAAATGCCCTCATAAATTATGGTGTTCTTCATGCAGGAATAGGAGTAAAGCTAGAAGTGTTCTGCAAACTAGCAGCATATTCTCGAGCCCACAGATCATAGTGAATAATTTCCTCAAGGGAAGGTGAGGTTCGCAATTCATTCTGATGCTTCTCACATGTTAGCTCCACAACCTTGAAAATATCCAAATAGCTAATCCTGGAAACAAAAAAATAGCCAATTAGTGGATAATCTACAATGACAAGAGGAAAATCCCATGTAAAAGATACAAAAATTCAGCAAAATTCTTAGTGCAACAGTTGTAATGAGGAAAATAAAGATCTTACTTTTCATCGATAAACATTTCTACAGCTTTCTCATTTGCTGCACTAAGAACTCCTGTCATGGTGCCTCCGGCACGGCCAGCAGCATAGGCAAGATTCACAGATGGATACTTAACATTGTCAGGAGCTTTAAATGTAAGTGAACCAAGCCTGCACGATCAGATTTCAAGAATTTTATAAAATTCCATTTAATAACAAAGGCGTCAAAATTTAGATACTCGATGTCAAGAAGTATGGACCAAAGAGAATTTGATTGATATGAAATAAGTGAGCTGCAGGGGAAAATAATCGTACTTGCAAAGATCAAGGCGAGGCCAAGTGACTTCAGAACAATAAATTCTGTCAGGCCATGATAAAGTATAAAGGATTGGCAAACGCATATCAGGCCAGCCCAACTGGGCAAGAACAGATGAATCCTGAAATGAAGAAATAGTAAAGTAATTAGATAAAGATTAAACAATATT
Organism: Lotus japonicus; assembly: GCF_012489685.1. Taxonomy (NCBI): domain Eukaryota; kingdom Viridiplantae; phylum Streptophyta; class Magnoliopsida; order Fabales; family Fabaceae; genus Lotus; species Lotus japonicus. The sequence continues at coordinate 54,878,918 of NC_080044.1, forward strand.
TAATGATCTTTGTCTCCGTTCTTCTTTTCCACAAGCTCACCCACCCCTTTGCTAATTTAGCCAAGGGCCAGGGAACTTGTATCCATTATCTGTTACTCTGTTAGTGTCTGAATATATGGATATCAAAAAGTGAAAACCAACACAATAAGGTTTAAACCTGTGTTTCAATCATTGAATGTATGATTGATTGTGGATGAATGACAATGTCAATATTATCATAGTCAGCTCCAAATAAGTAATGTGCTTCAATCACTTCTAGACCCTGTGAAGAAGCAGGACAAATTTACCTTATTGCTAGGAAATTCAAACCACATAATTAGACAGGTATCATCACAGATAGAAACAAACCTTATTAAAAAGTGTAGCAGAGTCAACAGTGATCTTTTTTCCCATATTCCAATTAGGGTGTTTTAATGCATCAGCTACTTTAACATCTTTCAGTTTATCAGCAGGCCAATCCCTGTTATCACCAAGAGGATGATAATTAAAGTCAGGTTGATTATATAGAGCCTAGAAATAGAACCAAGAAAGGAAATTCAAGGTTTTCCATGCTCTGTCGTGATATGACAAGTAGACAGCAACCAGAAATCAGACATGCATAGAGTATATACTAAGAGTTAAAGTAGTATAGATTCCCTTTGATTCAGAAAAAACAAAATGTTTCCTACATACAAAGACAAAAAAGTTGAGCAACTGAACCAGCAAAACAATAAAAGTGCAGCTGGGTTATGTTTATTTTACACACCTGAAAGCACCTCCAGATGCAGTTAAAATAACTCGCCTAAGTGCACCCTCTGACAACCCCTGGATACACTGTAGCGAATAATCCTTATAAGTTTTTGCTTGAGTTCCATTAAAAAGATGTAGAGGCCAGAGAATAATATGCAGTCTATTAATCTTGTTGCACAATACACATAAATTTTAATAGATTATGTGCTTTTGTACCTGAAAAATGGCAGAGTGTTCTGAATCAGCAGGAAGAATTTTTATGTTGTGCTTCTGAGCAAGAGGAAGAACAAAAGGACCTCCAGCAATCAGTGTCTCTTTGTTGGCCAAAGCTATGTCTTTCCCTGCTTCTATGGCAGCAACTGTTGGCTAATAAAATAATAAGAGGAATTTCAGCTACAAATTTTTCTAATTAATTTTGCTACAGATTTGTTAATCTAAAAATAACAAGTAAATAGGCAAATCAGGCATCAGCCCATGATAGATACCACGTTGGCCATATTGGTAGTTTGGTACATGAATGGTGAAAATTATATCCATGAGCCCCGAAAATACATTTAGTAGTCAAATTACTCAAAATGTTATTTCATCGGTTAAATCAATCCCCAAGGTACACATGATGTGGGAACTAAGAAATCCACATTCAAGGACTAATGTATTCAATGCTATGTTTTTTAGGTACTAATTTGATGTACTCAAAAACAAATATTCACTTCAAAAAATAGAACTGGAACTGAAGAAAAAATGTAACCAAGTTCATGCACCATGGGCCATTATAAGAAATTTCTTATGCTTCTCTTTTATCTTTATTATACATGGAATGGCTTCCTATACTTCAGATCATTCTCTTTTCAAACCATCAATGCCCTAACGTATAATTAATAAGTATGCCTAACTATTTTGAACCCAGTGTAATAAGGGTTGGCTGTTATCTTTGATGTCTCACTATGATTAATGAAGTTTGTTAGAATATAATATAAAACCATTAAAGTGGCCCTTACCCAACAGCTTAAGCTTTTGGGATTAAGTGGTTGTTTGACATGGTATCAGAGCCTCTATGACCGAGAGGTCTAGAGTTCGATCCTTGCTCCCCTCACTTTCTAATTAAAAAAGTGGAATTTAATTAAGCACATGGTAGGTGGGCCTATGCATTTATCCACGCTTCAAGCCCAAAGGGCTCTTGCGTGAGGGGGCGTGTTAGAATATAATATAAAACCATTAAAGTGGCCCTTACCCAACAGCTTAAGCTTTTGGGATTAAGTGGTTGTTTGACAAAGTTAATATTAAATTTTCCAGACATGATTAATGAAATTAATATTAAAAGATCCGTAGACATGAACACAGAAGACCTCGTTTTATAGCATAGCAAATAAATTGGTTACCAAGATGGGCAAAAATCCAGGAAAAGATGTTACCTTCAGTCCTGCACAGCCTACAATTCCTGTGACTACACTGACTGCATCTGGATGACGAGCAACCTGAGAACATGTAAGCTATAGCTTATGAAAAACATTGTTTGTTCTCAATGCTAAACTACATTATATAAGCAAACCAAATGTCCACCTCAATGACTCCCTGCTCTCCAGGGATGATCTCAGGTTTTTCTTCAAGGTCATTCAATGCCTCTTCAAGTTCAGATATAAGAGACTCGTTTCTAACAGCAACAAGTTGTGGCTTAAATCTTCTTACCTGCTCAACATTAATATTAAAAGAGATTAATCTTTCTTTTCTCAGGTCGGTATATTGATTACTGAAAATATGAGACACGGTTAATTGAAACATAATGTTGGGACCGGTTCAGGACGAGGAACATAAAGGGGGGCAAGATTTAACGTGGCTCAGCCAATGTGCCTACGTCCATGGAGAAGAAACTCTGTTTATATTATTCTCAAGTCTCAACAGATTACAACACTCTCAACTCTCTATTTGGCCTCACCCACACTCAGAGCTCACTCTCTTAGACATTGGCTCTCAGCCTAACCACAACCAGCTGGAAGCTTGACTCTAGCGATTCCTGCATATGGGCATATAGCTGGCTTGGCAGCCATTTTTGACAAGCTGCAAAATGGTGCAGCATTTTCCGACTTTGGTGAGATGCAAACCAGACCTTAGCTCTTGGGTTGGTATGGATATTCAACACTTAAACCATTCTAATTAGTTTAGTTTTAACACTAGTTTAGTCTTTAATGATTTCTCAAGAGAAAAATAATGAAACCCCCCACTAATGCTTAAGAACAAAATGCCTACTAGGCCAAAGCTTTTAAAAAACAGAACCAGGAAGTCCATTTTCATCACAACTAATGTAACAATGGTCACAGAAGTAAATGAGCCACAGGAGTGAATTGATCAAGTAAATCCTAGCTAGTCATAGATAGAGAGAGAGACAAATCAATCCAAAGTTCCACTTGCTTGGACTGAAGAATTTACCTGATCTGCAAGAAGAGTAATGTTTGAACCAGCTGCAAGTGCAACAACTCTAAACTTATCTGGATTCTCCGCCACGATATCTAGTGTCTGCAAAAGCAGACAGGGGAAAATATGCATCACATCAAAGAATAAGAAACAAATGGAAGTCAAGCTACATCTACAAACAATCAACCAATTCTAGTCATATATTCATTTATGATAAAAAAGAATAAGCCATAAATTGATTTATAGCCTGTTTAGATCAGCTTATTTTTGCCATAACTAATTCTGAAACACAAAAGAGCTTCTCCCCAGAATTGATTTCCCAACATGCATTTGCAAGATTTATAAGAGAGAACTGAACTGAAGCAATACCTGAGTTCCAATTGAACCAGTGCATCCCACAATGGAGATGGGCTTTGGCCCCTCCCAAGTCTTTCGACCTGGTTCTACGACCGCTCTCCCTGGCCACGCAGGTGGCGGTGTTTGCACTGAACAGTGAATTCTTCTTCCAGATACTCCTCCACACCCTTTTCTCTTCAAAGCAAAACTCACTGCAAATACAAATAATTTTTTTTTCAAAAAATGTAAACCCTCCTATCTTCTCTAAAATTTCACATTAAAAAACAAGACAATGATTCATGCTCAACTCATAACATAACATTCTTATCAGAATAAACAGCAATATGATTGCACAGACATACAGAAAAATACAATGAATAGCAAAATTTCTGGGAAAAGTAGAAAACACAATTCAACAGAAGCAAAATAGTGGGTTCTCTATAAAGTTGTTGACCTTTTGATTTTCCCAGATGATAAAAAGGAAGGAAAAACAGACAGAATGAAAAATGAACCTGGGAATTTCGGAGTGAAGCATGAAGAGTTGAAGGAATCGGTGAAGAAACTGGATTTGACTTCAGCTGGAGAAGACAGATTGAGAGCCATGACAACAGTTGAATCCAAATTCAGTTTGTAAGAAGATGAATTTGTAGTGAAGAATGGTGGGTGCTCTTAGTAGGAGAGGAGAGTCTGTGGTACAAGAAATGGTATCCTTAGTTTAATAACATTGCTGCATAGCAAAAAACAATGGATGGGGTCATTTCTGGCAGCTATGGTTTATTATTATTAATGTTGTTCTTATTATTGTACTATCATAAAATATTATATTTAATATTTTTTTACAAATAGGTCAATTGCTCTTAAAATGTTCCATTAAAATAAAAATATTTTATTGAATTAAAATTTTTAAATGAATGTTTTTCTTTCTTTGTTTTGAATTCTTTGACCAATTAATTACTTAGTATATACTTTTGTTTGAAAAAATATGATGTGACAGTGTGAGGATATGATTTTGTAATATTGAAGTGAATAAGGACGAAATAGAGTTAGGACGAATGAGCAAATGGTGGAATCAACGCTCGTTCTCCAATCCTATATTCCGGTTTACCGTCAAAAAAATAAATAATATTCCGGTTTGGTCAGGAGGTCAGCTTGATTAAAATTAAGATTAAAAATGATTGTAGATCGTAGAGAATAAATGGCCGGAGAGGATCCAAATTCATCGTAGAGAGAGAGGTAAAAAATATAAGAGATAAGTGATTTTTTTTTATCTAGATACTAGTAGAATTTAAACACAGGACTTACGAAATTTTAATCCATCAAGTACCATTTAGATTATCCATACTCATATCAGAGATAAGTGATAGTTGCGTGTGTGACGGAATTGGAAGAGAAAAAAAGAAAAAATAATATTTTAATGCCCATGCAGCATGCACTATTTTATTTTTGTGAATGAAAAGAGAGTGTGTGCACTTTCTAGTTGTACACATATCATTACTTGATTAATTTTTTTATATAGATAAATGTTGGTTGTTAGTAAATTATAATTAGTATAAATTATTCATTCTCAGGGTTTGAACTCTGACCCTTCACCTACAATTACTCTTAAATCAACTAGGGGTGCACATGGGTTGGGTTGGATGAGTTTTGGTCAAAATAAAATCCGAACGGATCAAAATTATTTAGATTGGGTTGGGTTGGATTTCACGAATTTCTTCTTCGGACCCGATCCGAACCAACCCGACGAAGTTTGGATTGGGTTTGATGGATTTATTGGGTCACTATAAAAAATAATAATATATCTGAAATATTAAAAAATCTTGAAAAAATTATTATAAATTCAGAAAAAGTTATAAAAAATACTAAATATGTTCTAATACTAAATAGCGTAAAAAAAACACAAAAAAGTTATAGAAATAATACCACATAAATGACATATAGCCAAATATCATGAAAACATAAAACTTCATTACCAAATGAAATGAAACAATCTAATATAAATAGTATCTAAAAAGTGAAAAACAACACTAAATGTCATGCCATAACACTTAGAACTTAGATGTCTCTAACATGCCAAATAACTATATATAAACATGTAACAAATAACTACGAACAAATACTCTAAGTTCAAATATAACAAATAACTACAAATACTTAAGTCTCAAAGTTTCAAAAAGTCATCACTCCGACACTAGCACTCCAAGTATGAGTAAAATTATAAAAATTATTATTATATGTATGGATTCTGGGTTGGGTGGGATGGATTTGAACTGAATCCGAAATCCGATCCGAACTTGGTTGGGTTGTAGTAAAATCCATCCGACTAACCCGATTGCCCGATCCAACCCGCATTTTTTCTATTGGATCGGATTGAGTTGGGCGGGTTCATTGGATTTACCCGGCCCATGTTCACCCCTAAATTCAACCATGTGAGCTACCCCCACTAGGGGTGCACATGGGTTGGGTTGGATGGATTTTGGTCAAAATAAAATCCGAACCGATCAAAATTGTATGGGTTGGGTTAGGTTGAATTTCACGAATTTCTTCTTCAGACCCGATCTGAACCAACCCGACGAAGTTTGGATTGGGTTGGATGGATTTATTAGGTTCATATATTAAAATAATAATATATCTGAAAAATTAAAAAATCTTGCAAAAATTATTATAAATTCAGAAAAATTTATAAAAAATACTAAATATGTTATTATACTAAATAGCATGAAAAAGACACAAAAAGTTATAAAAATAATACCACTTAAATGACATATAGCCAAATATCATGAAAACATAAAACTTAATTACTAAATGACATGAAACAATCTAATACAAATAGTATCTAAAAAGTAAAAAACAACACTAAATGTCATGTCATGACACTTAGAACTTAGATGTCTCCAACATGCCAAATAACTATATATAAACATGTAACAAATAACTACGAACAAATACTCTAAGTTCAAATATGACAAATAACTACAAATACTTAAGTCTCAAAGTTTCAAAAAGTCATCACTCCGACACTAGCACTTCAAGTATGAGTAAAATTATAAAAATTATTATTATATGTAAGGATTCTGGGTTGGGTTGGATGGATTTGAACTGAATCCGAAATCCGATCCGAACTTGGTTGGGTTGTAGTAAAATTCATCCGACTAACCCGATTGTCCGATCCAACCTGCATTTTTTCTATTGGATCAGATTGGGTTTGGCGGGTTCATTGGATTTACCCGGCCCATGTTCACCCCTACTACCCACCCTACCCCATTACTTGATTAATTAATGTCAACTAAACTAGATATTTGACTGCTTAAAAAAAAACTAGATAGTTGACTGCTGACCCCGAAACAAAAACCTCATTTATTTCATTTGTTGCTTAGAGTATGTTTAGTTTTTCATTCATTGACCCAATCAAGCACATCTTATTCCTTGTTATCATTTACACTGTATTGCAACACTTGTAAAAATATAGAAATGAAATATTTCCTCTATTATAATATTTTTAAATAGTGTTATCGATAGGGAAATATCTTAAGGACACAATCTTAAATTATAACATGAATTTTCCAATTAATCAAAATTTAAATATTTTATAATTTAAAAAAATTTATTATATTTAATTTTGACTCAAGGATTTAAGCATTAACTAAAGAAAAATTGAACAATTAATTACATAAATTGAGGAAAAAACATTATGTGAATTTCGGATGTAGTATAATATTATATGGACGTGTGGAGAAGAGGATGTGACTTAATTTTACAAGTATGGCGTTTTTTTATTGGTTGAACATATGTTATATAGTATTTAAAATATGTACTTATATATCATAAATCTGACCATAACTCTAGTAAATCAAGGAATCATTTATAAAAAATAATTTTGAAAAGGTAGCGTCCATTTTTAAAATATGGCACCAGCATTTTCTTATAACGATAAGAAGTTTATCTAATAGATATAATAACAATATGTAGGTCTCACACCCGTCCTCGTACTATAATTTTTTATATGATCCAATTGCAGGGAAAAATATACCAGCATTTTGATTAAAAAATATTTATAAATGATCCAATTGCAGGAAAAAAATATTCGCTAGTTGAAAATTGAAATTGAAATGGACGAAACAATGGACTAAAGCCTGAATCAGATCCATATTGCAGAAAAATCTGTGCACTCTTATACCTAGGTCAACTTCAAACTCCTGTTTCAAACCTTCACCTCATGAATTAAATTATACATTAGCCCAAGTCAGGATGTCCTAATCTAAGAAATTTAGGCATGATACAACCTCTGACTCAAATCCCACTAAGCAACCAATCTTATGCTAATGGTCCTATTAGATAAGAAAACACAACTTTTTTGAAAATAGATAATTAGATCCCACATTCCACAATCAAATATGACAAGTTAAACAATATATATTCCTCCATCTAATAAACCCACATCCTATTATTATTATTTACAAACAGGAGAGGATCATATTTTGATATAAAATATAAATAAATCTATGCTGCTAGGCCTCATAACATTAAAAAAATATCATAAAACCTTAACTAAGTGCTTTCTTCTAGACAGTTCCAGTTTTAAGTGCAGAAAACGCACTATTATGAAACAGATGGCGTCAAGTTTACCAAGAATTCAGGACTAAATGAGCTGGTGGATGTTCATATTCATTTCTCTTCTTGTGTAACTTGATTGTCTTCTTGTATCTCCCCTGAGCCAATAAGTGAGCTGGTGTTGTTGCCCTCTACAGCACCTTCAGATTCCGGTAGTTTTGTGACCGCACGCACCTCATCAGAGTTTTCTGAAGAATCAGCTGCGGACTGATTATCTGACGCCTGTTCCTTTTGGACCGCCGACTTCGGGCGTCTGATTGCTTCTGCAGCCTCCGCCATAGCTATGGGTGGAGGTTGAGGAGGAACCCACACACGTTGTGGTGGCTGTTGAGTGGATGCAGCACCAAAAGGTGCTACATTATACTCATTTTCTTCAATCTCTCTGATTCTAACATTTTTCTTCTGCCACCAGGGAACAGGGTCAACCCCATTTGATTGAGTGGCTTCTTGGACCTTGATATTATTCAAGTCTTCACCATTTTGTTGAGGCTGAAGCACTTGGGTAGATGTGTTTTGCACCTGACCAACCTCCCAAGGCTGCCAAAAGAGAAGTTGAAACAAACAATCAGATTCATATGAAATAATACCAATGAGAAAGAAGTATTAGGAATTAGGAATTGAACATAAATTAGTGTTTCATTTAGATGTGAACCTCCCACCAAAATATTCTAACAAATGTAACAGATCCATTTTTCCTATCTTAGCTTAAATAAACTTCAATATCTGATGTGGTGGCTTGATATAAAAACCATGAAGTCTCACCCATCATGCTGCATATGAGTATATTGACAGAGAATCCTCAAAGATAAACCAATATAAAGTTCAAAATATTGAGACTTAAGTAACCTAGTGAAATAGAAAAAACTTCATCAACCTAAACTTTTTAGTAAATGCAAAGCACTTCGTAATAAACCTTGGATCTAGGCATTAAGAGAGGATTTGATGGTTCTTGACTAGGGTTGGGAGGTAAATCATTGATATCCTGCATTAGAACCCAGTGTTTTATAAAGTAATTGGTCAAATAAATGGACCCCATAGAGAAGAGCAATCTTAATTGCAAACTATAATCTTTTACTACACAGTAAAACGGTAACACCAATCCTCACAGATCAAGCTTTAATTACTTTCATTTCATACAAAAAAAGATTAATTTTATATCAATCGTGCACAAATGAGGGGTATGATTTTCGCAAGCAATAAAATTTATGCAGATTAAAAAGCACAAAGATTTACTCTAATATTAGCAGGCTTCTCTCCTCTTTGGACCATGGCCATTATCTGCAAAATGTAATTGTCAAAGTCATATTAAATATTAAGATAGATCACAATGAATCCATTCCATCAAATATTTAGAAACTATAAATCCATTAAATCACTACAGAACTCATCATAGCGGGATGACTACTATGCTTTTTTTTTCTCAATTTATATAATTTATTTATACTACATACTCCCTCCCTCCATTCCTTTTTATAAAACCAAACTAACTTTGCAGTTTGCACACCCCGTAAGAAAGTTGGTTAATATAGTTTTTTGCATTAAATATGTTCTCAAATGTTGTTGAATTTCCAAAGTTATCCTTAACATACTTTTTTTTAATGGGGTTGTCTAAATGACCCATGATAAAGTTTGGGTTAAATAACCCATCATCCAATCACATTGGAGATAAATGAGTTGGAAATAAATTAATAAATGAAATATAGAAATTCCAACTCACTTATCTTCAATGTGAATGGATGATGGGTTATTTAACCCAAACTTTATCATGAGTCATTTAGACAACCCCTTTTTTAATCTCTTTCCATCATTAATGCATTTCTGTATTTCTAGAATTGAAAAAGGGTAAAATTGTGAAAAAGTAATTAATATGGGACAAAGTTTTATCTGGTTCTTAAAAAAGGAACAACCTCTACCCCTCCTTTTGGTTCTTATAAAAAGGAATGGAAGGAGTACATATTTAAGCATATAAAAACGATAAAAAAAATTAAAATTCATGACATTTGTAACTACAAATTTACAATAAAAAGTCATAGCTGTTTTAAACAAAAGGTTAAAAAGCACTTTTGGCCCCTGATGTTTCAAGTTTGTGCAAATTCTGCCCCTACTATATTTTTGTCGATGTTTCTACCCCTCATGTTTTCAAACAGTGCATCGTCTACCCCTCATGTTTTCAAACAGTGCACCGTCTACCCCTCGTCAGGGGTAGACGGTGCACTGTTTGAAAACATGAGGGGTAGAAACATCGACAAAAATAGATAGGGGCAGAATTTGCACAAACTTGAAACATCAGGGGCCAAAAATGCTTTTTAGCCTAAACAAAATATACAAGTAAATACCAATAGTTACAAAAGGCTTAAACTAAACAGCAAAAAAACATGAAAAATTCAATAAAAGTTTCTTAAATAGGAATCATCATCTTCTAGATCCAAGTCTTTCTCTTTATCACTACTATCCCAATTCTAGATCTCTTCCTCCCCACCCTCTTCAAACCACACACTTTCTAGTATGTTTCTGAAGCAAAAAACCCTAAAATACCCCTCTGAAATGCCTATAACATTAACTTCTCAAGGGCATTTTTTCATCAGTCTCATAAAAAAACAGAGAAATAGCACCACGGCAGCCATTATTTCTGCCACTCGCGATGCTTGCAACACTAAACTAAAACACTATGCAGCACCCAAGAGCGCGCTATTGGCAACCCTGACATATGGGGGATAAGATCAATTGAAACATGGAATCAAACTTTTAAACCTCTCCAAAACCTCTCATACATGAAGCAATAGAGTAAATTGGGCATCAACGATTCAGTTGACACAAGATTGTAATAACCAGTGCATAAACAGTACAATAGACTTGAATCTAGTTTCATCTTCCAAGTTAAATATCTCGTTTATGCATACCTAATTAGTTGTACTGACTAAGGCACTCCAGAAGCACAACTAAAAAATATATTTACCATGACAGAAAATTAACAATGCGTCCTAATGTATATAATATCTAAATAATATATTTTGATTATAACAAAAGTAACCTTCAAGACAATGCTGACAATAACAAGCCTTCACATATGACACATCAGGGGTGCAACAATGCTAATTACAAAAGCAGAATAATTACTACCTCAGCATATGACTTCGGATGAAGAGCACTCGATGTTTCAACAGATGCAGGTGGGGATAAAGATCTCCCTGCATATAGCATTCTAATTATAGGTAATAATTTATAAAATAAGATAATTTAGTTGATATTAAATTACTAATGTAACAACCTGAACGCAAGTCATAGTCCGCCTTGCCATTCCCAATCAGTTGCTGCATATATTTTAAAAAAATAATGGTCATCAAAAGTCAAAACTAGACAACTCATATGAGGATCAAAACAGGTAAGTCAAAATTTCATGAAAGATGTTGAGATGGTCCCCGTCTAAGCCATTTATATGATATCTGACCTTCGAACTTGTTTGACTGACTCGGAGATCTTCTTGCCCTGAGACAGATACTTAATTAGAAAGTATACTATGTTCCATAATTTGGCAGAAACGATATCCAACAAAGACATGAAAATTCTCAGTAACTGGTAATCTCCAGCCTAAATGTGCTAGAATTTCTGACATGATACCCACAAAATTTATCCGGAAGCCTCAAACAATTGTTTCAGTGTCAAATTCAAGGGAATAATTGAGTTTCTTGACAAAGTCATGAAGCTAGAAATCCATTTTGAAAAGTTATAACACATAAAATTTGTCAAAGCTCTTGGTCACGACGAATCACCTTGTTGCACACTTGAGGGGTTATAAATACATAATTTCCCCGACTAAACAACCACTTGCTTTCGTAACAAGTATACAAGCACTATTGACAAAGCATAAAAATCAAACCCCATATAAAAAACTAAAAGCATAGGAGAATTATCATGTCAGCCCAATAGATTAAATGGCAATGCCCAATTACCTTCCAATCTACTTATTGCTTTCGTCATTAACTTCATTTCTTGTATTTGCTTGTCTAAAAGGCTCACAACTTCGACAAAGTGTTTCCTCTCTGTAAAGCATAATACCAGATGCAGCATTAACTAAAGTCATTTTTGCAGAATTAAAGATGTTGAAGGAGAGTAGAAACATTAAAACAAAGAAAATACATTTTATAGATACAAATTAAAGTTCTACTAACCCACCTTCACTTTTTGAAGCCAGCATTTCTTGGCTTGCTCTTGCTACATCTGCAGCTGCAGCAGCAGCTGATTTTGCAGCTTGTGCAGCTTCTTCCGCCAAAGTTGGTTTTTTGTTAGTTTTCTTTAACTGTTCATCATCATCATCATCATCTAGGGCAACCTTTCTTATCCAAGATTTTAACCGAGGAAGAATCGAATTCTAAAACATGGAGCATGCAAAGTTCAGCAACAATCAAACAAAAATGCGATAAAACATGTGCATATAGCAATATATTAAGTACAATAAAGGATTCAAACGTAAATAACAAACTGAAAATAGCACAGAAATATGCCCTCACTCATTAAGATAGCAATTAAGATGACATCATGCACAGCAGCTGGTGGTAATACCTTAACTATTAAAGCTGTTCCAGCACCTGAAGCAGCCAGTAATCCAACAGCAATGAGGGCATGGGACCAGTGAAATCTAGAGCGTGATAAGGTTCCTGATGAACTATTGACACCAGTAGAAGCAGGTAAACCCGGCTGCAAAGTTTGTATTTGGGCTGACTGATGAGTGTTCGACGATGGTTTCAATTGTCCATCTGTTAGCATTACAATAAGCCATGTTCAGAATGTAACTGAATTACTGAAGCAAGAAACAACTCAGTTCCATTCAAACTAACTAAAGGAGATTTCACAAACAGTTCAACTCAACCCAAAGGTACAAAGGAAAAGTTCAACATTAGGTGCTTTCACTTCACCTTGATTTACACCAGATGTCTGCACAGTTGGAGCATCATCCTGTGATTTGAATCAAGGTAAGGATTCAAACAGATGAACATACAGGAAAGTGAAAAATAGATAATCAATTAGTTGGCTAAAAGAGAGAAGTCTGAAAATTTTATTGATAAAATAATTTTATAAAAAACTAACTTACTGGCACACGCCGAAAGGCTTCATCAATCTCTTCTTTCGTAAGGCCTTTCTTCTCCAGAAATGACCGCCTGTAGATAACAGGTGAACCTTTAACTTTTGGGTGCGATAGAAATTTCACAGCATTCTGAATTTGATCTTCCCGCAATGGCTCTGTGTTCACAAAGACTGAGGTAGTTGAACTCTGTTTAACAGGCTCTTCTGTAGCATTTTGCTGACCCAAATTTGTTGGTTGCACAATTTCAGCACCTAAACCTCAAAAAAGAGAATCAGCATCAAATAATCATACCCAAAATGTTACAACTTGCAGCTTATCCAAAACATCCTGCCAGATAATCCAATCAAGCATGTAAAAAGTCGTTGATGGAATTCTAGGGTTCGAGAGGGAGAGAGGTAGAGAGAGAGAGATAGGTTTGGATCAGAAAAATGAGTCCATTTAATATTGATAACAGTGTGTATACAATCTGACTTATACAAGAAAGTGCTCCTTCGATGAGCTTCCTAAGTCCTAACTAACTGGTAATAATCATGACAGCGGCAACTAACAGTACAACTAACTAATAGCAGACTTTAACTGACAGTACCTAACAGAACAACAGTGATACACAATGCATAATGCAGCACAGACTGAGCCCTATACTAGTAAACGTTTATAGATCGTAATCGTACCATACACTTTTATAGTCATAAACCAACTATCTCAAAAGTTTAAGTTATAGGAAAGCATATGAATGGTTTTACATCTAAAATGGCCCTTCACATAAGAGGCCTTTGGATTTGATGTGTGAAGAAGGTACACAAACCTGTCTAACCTTAAGTTGAAATTTAACTTCTATTTAGAAGAATGGGACACAAAGATCGGAACTCCAAACCACTGGGTCAGAAAGACTCTATTACCATCTTAAGCGGTTATGTGAGAAAGCACATGAATGGTTTTAGATCTAACAGAAACATTCAATAGCAAACAGTACAACAAAATGATGAGTTGATGATAGCTGCTAAATCGCAGGTATAAGAATCTGTTTAGATACATAATTTATTATTGTATATTTTCTGGGTTAGTAGCGCACTCAAAGTGAAGGGTATAAGTGTTTAGTTTTGTTATAGTTTAAGTATATAACTATATAGTTATGTCACTAATTCATGTAGTGGACCTCATCTAGTGGGAATTGACTTGGATGATGACGATGATTTTGTAAACTATATTTTCTTGTGTATCTTATATGTAGCACTGCTTTCCACTTTCCATCTAATCCCAATGTAGGTTAGGTCAAATTAAAATGTCTTTGAAAGACACAATATATTTCCTTCTTTTTTTTGTTACATTTGGAAAGATCTATTTCCTTCTTAAAATAATCCCTTTTTTTATTTTTTTATTTTTGGGAATAGAACAACATACAGTGTATATAAACCCCTCACAGACACCTATAAAAGCTATTGAATAACACTATGGTCCCACTGCAAGTTTTTTTCTTAACGTTGTCTATATAAGACCACCTTAGAGTTTACCACAGGCTAGTGAGATTTGAGAATAAAGCATGTGTAGATAACTAAATATCATCACCATATAAATTTGTTTATCAGCCATATCCAGAATGATAAGCATAAAGATTGGCCTAATTTTTTCGATTGTCGGTGTTGCCATTAGCCGTACCCTGTTTTTTTTCAAGACAATTTCAATGTCCTCATTGTTAGTGTCCTATTCTTTTTTAAATAACTTCGTATGAAGTCCATATCATTAGAAAAAAATAACTGCGTTACTCAAAACCGGAATGCATGGTATCATGAGTCAATAAGCTGAAACCTTAAATGGGATATAAGGAGGCAAAATTGAAGTTAATCATTGTAAATGAAACATTATAAAGGATAGAGGTCATGTATGAATCCAATTGAACATAGGACTGAAGAAGGAAAGGAATGGATAAAGAAACTACACAATAAGCTGGGAAGATAGCATCAAAATTAAACAAATTGGGGAAAGTTTAAATCAAAAAGAAATATCAGAACTTCCATAAATATCATAATATTCTAGAAGTCCCAAAAATAGTAAAGCGAACATATAAAAGGCTATTGTGCACCGATACATATACGACACCGATACCGGGTATGGACTATGGATACAGGTACAAGATTTTAAAAAAAAGTATAACTAAGGTGTGAGATTTCAACGTGTTAAGAAAAAAATTTACAATAAAAATTAAATTATACATTGTACTCGAAACTAACAAAGCATAAAGAAAACTTGAATTTAGTAACTTATCTACCATCGACCAAGTGAACATCGACATGGAAAAAACGAGATAATGGATTGGTGCAAATTGATGACACGGGTAGTATATTTAAGGTTTTTATATATGTGATACAAGTAGAGATTTCATTTTGTATGCATAAGGAATAAAAACTTATTAAAAGAATTAGTTATGGTTAATGTCTGCCCAAGAACAAGAAGTACCTAAAAAGTATACAAGCAGTTCCTGAGAAGTAACCAAGTAATACATAATTTTTTTTGTTCAAAAAATTAGTTCGGTACCTTCCCGGTACCTATTTACGACAACCAAAATGGAGTACCTAGGTATTTATGACAACCAAAATGGAGTACCCACGCATCATAGATAAAAGGCTACCGGGCCTACCATTTTGTGTTGTGTGGCCCTTTGGGAAAGAGGTAGGGATACACTCCAAGAGGAAGGTAGTTTTCCTCAATAGTCTTTTTGAAACCACAAATTTTGGGAATTGATGTGATTTACAAATGAAATATACCACAAATTTTGGGAATTGATGTGATTTACAAATGAAATATGTTGTTTTCAAAGTAAAAATTTCAATTTTTTACATTCAAACTCGCAGTTTAAGGAAGACTCCAATAGTTTGAGAAACAATCTGAGATCACCATGTTGATGATGAGTGGTCAATCACCAGAAATTGGTGTAGCTTCACTAAAAAAAAATTCTTCGTTTTTTATCCATAAAGACAAACAAATATTCAAAGTGAAAAATTAGAATCAGCAAAAACAATCCCAATAGAGTAGCAACTAGCAAGTCAACTATAGATTATACACAACAGCGATCGAAAATTAAAGAGGTGAATTGAAATGAAAAATGAATTAGCAGCAGAGGGAAAAGAGAAAGATCAAAAACCTTGGTTTTCGTCGGTGGCGGTGGTGGGAGGAGGAAGCGGTGGCGATTGAGTGGACATGCTTTTCTGCTACTCACTCCGGGGTTAGAATTCCTGAACGAGAGAATCCAAAACAAATTAGAGTGAATTAAGAAAAAGAAGCGATTAAGATTGGCAGAAGTAGAAGGAGAAAGGAAGAAGAAGATGAGATGAGATTACAGTGAAGAAGATGACGAGTGAGTGAGTGAGCGAGCTGAAAATGAATTTGGGGTTTTTGTTTTATTTATGTTGTCTTCTTCTCCGAGCATGTCTATCACATTATTCATATCATCATATGTGTAACAAAAAATTGTCTATAACATAGTTTCCATATTTATCTAACAATCTCTTCAAAAAAAACATATTTATCTAATAATCTATGCATCTATGGACCTACTTATTTATCCATTCAAATTATTAAGAAAAAAAAGAGTTAAACTTTTAAGGCTTAATTGAATTTTTTGTCACCTAATTTAGAATGTGTGTGATTTTAGCCTCACAATATTTTTGATTTAATGTATGATTCGATTGAAGTTAGGATAACATTTAACGTGATTTTCCTAAGTGAAGAAGTTAGTTGATGAAGGTACGTGCGGAGACACCAGATTCAGAGATGAGTGTGAGTGAGCTATTGCCGGGATCTAAAGATGGAAGTTGTGCCAAGGAGATGAGAAAAGAGAAGGTGTGGTTGTGTGGGTCTTGGTGGGAGTGGGGTCGAGGAGCTCTTGCGGCTAAGGAGAACGAAGATTGGGAGAGAAGAGAAGAGGCGAGCTAGGGTTGTGCAATGTTGAAGAAGACTTTGAAGTGAATGAGAAAAAATCTGAGGCTGCTAGCTAGGTTAAGCGCATCGCAAATGTGTGAGAAGTTTTTGGGCCGTCCCTCAAGAGAAATGAGTATGACATTAGGCCTAGGCTAGATAAGTTTTTTTTTTAATGCAGTTACTTCGATCGGGTTGGAGCCAATCCGATTCTAACTAACCGAACCCATTTGATTCCAAATTTGTTGTCCGCCCAAAATCGCACCAGACCCGGTGGCAAAAAAATGGGTCGTCATTTCAGTTTCAGATCATGTCAAGTCTTGTTGGACAAACCTAATCAAAATAGGTCCTTATAACTTTTGGTCATTGAGAATTTTTTTAAAATTCAAATAAATACAAATGACGTCATGGTGCTCACATGGGGGCTCAACGTACACTTTTCATATCACTTTTTATCATTCTAAAACTTCTTTAATTAGTGTCGGTCATTCTCCTCCCCTTTCCCTTCTTCTGCTTCCTCTTCATCTTCTTCCTCCCACTCAACCTCTACAACCACCACACTACCCCCCAGCTCCCCCATATTTCACACTTCCACTTCATTTACACCTCATTTTTCTATTCATCTCTTTTCTTTCAATCATATCAGTCATCACATTTTTCTATTTACTTCATGTCTTTCTCTTCTCTCCACTCCATTTTATCCATTTACACTTAAAATGGGGTGGAACAAATTTTTTTCATTACCTAACTTGTGTGAAAAAGGAAAATGTCACTAACCACCATATAAAAAAGGTCTATTGAAACACTTGGTGAGCTAAGGGAAATGAAGGTATTGAAGGGTGAAGGATCAGAATTCAAACTCTGATGAAGAAACTAATTTACTAACCATTGACAACTAAGATTTGCCTATAAAAAAAGCAAAAAAGAAGCTCATGGCTTAGGCTTACAATAACGACGTTGATTCATGGACACTAAATTCGCAGCTGTCATCATACACCACCCACAAATTCTTGATGTATGGTGTCTGCCACTATTTTAGTGGCGGATATGGTGTCTGTTATTATTTTAGACAAATCACTTCTGTTATATCAAATCCATTACTATTCAGCAAAATCGGTATAAGCCATAAGGTGATTTGAAGTTATACATCAAAAGGAACATTGCCAATGGACAAATAAATTGAACACGTTTAAAATTTTTTTTTTTTTGACGGGTGTCCCTTCCTTCTTACACGTTTAAAATTATGAACCATCATGGGTGGCATAACAATATCAGCAACCGGAGGGTCAAAGAACGGAAACTTCTTTCATATCTACAAATAATACAGCTTTTGGGTACTGATTTAGCTTAACTTATTAAACTGTGACAATCAACATCCCATTTCAGCACCAAAAACTACCACCATCACAACCAAATCTTTGTAAACTATGTTTTTTACCTAGCTTTTCTAAAGCTACATTAAGTGCATGTTTGGTTGCACATTACGCATAGATCTCAAAATCAAGTTCGCTTAAAAGCTACAATATATAGTTTCTAAGCCAACATGCTTTCGAGGCTGTGTCCAACACGCATTCAAACATGCTATGAAGCATTGAGTTTTCATAATCATGCCTTGATGCCAAGGTTGTTAGTAGTACGAGTACTGGCATCAAGAAGGTTCTCCAATGACTTGGTTTTTCTGCTCCGAACTCTACCTGTTTCCTTCAACAATTCATCCAACCTTCTCTTCTCATCAACAACTTCAGGATTTGCTGTCCCAAGCTTTTCCTCCCTCACGGTGACAATGTACTCCAGAATATCAATTGCCTCATCCAACCTGGAATAGAATATCACAGTGCATGAGGAAAAAAACTATCAAGTAACCATTTCATGTAATTTAAACATCTCAGAAGCCATGAATCCAGAAATTTCAAGTAATTGTTATTTTCTGAATCTGTGTCTTCTTCTTTTTCTTAAGAATAGGACAAGGATAATGTTTTTTTGGTAATAATAGGCATTAAACTCATCATTACTATTAGGGGCTCAACCTGATTATGTGATCACAAACAATGTACTATCCTGCTTCACATAGTACCCGTTTGGATGCAAATCAAAGAGTATTTATTGGAGCTTATTTAGCATCTTTTCTAGTAGATAACCTTCAATAAGCTCCAACAAGGCCTCTATCCAAACGGGCTCATAATGCCACAATAGAAGGATGCAAATACTAGCTCTAGTAGTGAAAAAAGATATGCAAATAGAAGAAGGTATAACCTAACAAAAATAAACAATCATGAAAGGTGGATAAATATACCTGCCAATTGCATCAAACGTGCCAGCAAGGTTGCTACATACCCCAAGGGTTTCAGGGTGATAGGATCCATATTCTAGTTCTAAAATAATCTTTGCTTCTTCAAATAATTCTGCAGCCTCATTTAATGCATTGAGCTGCACACAAGTAAGTCCCATCTGATTAAGAACAATACCAAAGTAGGTTGATTTCTTCTCTCCGGTAGCGCGAAGCTTCGAGACAGCATTCTTGAAAGAATTATACGATTGAGTATAGTTCCCTAACATGAAGTACATGACCCCAATCTGAGCTTCAATTCCTGCTATTGTGCTTTGCTGACCAGGGGCATCATTGTATATCTCTAATGCCTTGTGCAGCAAGTTAAGTGCCTGATCAAGCTCATTCATTGATTCATAGATAGCTGAAACATTCATAAAACCACTTGCAATCTCCTGCGGAGGCACCCCAGACATGGGATTCTCATATATCCTAAGAGCATTCTCACAATATGATTTTGATTCCTTTATTCTCCATGTCCTGTTATACAAGTCGGCCAGACGAACAAAGACTAATCCCACAGCAGGATGATTCTCTCCTTTGTGAGTCTTGAAAACTGTTAGCGCTTTCTGATATGCGAAGATGGCCTCATCATATCTAGCCAAGGATAAGTACGTGTCGCCAATGCTGCAGTCAACAGATGCCACTTCCACTTCCTGTCCATTTGCCACCATTGCCATGCTTGCTAGAACAAGATGCTCCAGCGCCGCTTCATGATGCCCATTTATTTCACATATAAGTCCCATCAGCCTCCTGTCAGCAGCTTCTTCAAGAGATGAGGGTGAACCATTTGATCTGTGAATATCAAGAGCCATCTGGCACAGCCTATCTGCCTCATCAAATTGCAGTGCTTGAAAATTAGCTTCAGCCACGTACCGGCATGTTTCGCCGACTCTCGGGTCTGCTTCTCCCAACACTTGCATCTGAACTTTCAGCCCTGAGGTGTAGCACATAATTGAATTCTCAATCTGGCCTAACATAGCATATGTGTCTCCCAATTGCATGTATCCGGCAAATTTAGCAGTGGCGTGTTGTTCGCCTTCCTCAATCACAGGAATCTCAATTGAGCGCTCGATAATTGGAATTGCCTCGATGTAAAGCCCCAAGCTGCAATATATTGCTGCTGTTACATGTAAACACATTACCAGCTCCAAACTCGGTTTCCCCTTAGCAGCCTTCTCAAACAATTTTGTTGCTTGAAGAGCTAACTCAAGAGCTTTCTCTGGATTTTCTCCTGATGAAATCATGTCCCTTGCTTGCTTCAGTAAAACTGGTCCCAGCTCAGGCTTGTCTACTGTTGAATCAGTGGAAATCTCAACTCGACCAAGCGAAAGTGATCTTCGGGTAGAAGAATGTTTAGGCTTTGTCACACGAGCAACTCCAGTGTTTTGTTTTCTCACAGGATTAACATTCTTCTTTTCGACAGGAGGTTTTGCAGGAGGACACTTTCCCTTTGGTGTTGATTTTGATGACTTGTTAGTTGGAGACTGAAACCCATTCACCTTTTCCAACTTCTTATCATTCCAAGGACTACCCATTCTAGAAGATGCTTCGCTGCTATAGCCCCCTCCCCTCTTCTTTCCCCCAACTAGACGGCGGAATTCTGAATCAACACTAGACTCTTCAATATCCGAACCGAAACTTCGTGTCGAGGGTGATTGATCAGAACTTTGCATGTCATAAAGCCGATCAACGGAGGCGGCACGTTGATGTCTTTGTGGAGTCCTTGGGGGCTTGATTGGAGTTAAGGTTTCCTTAGAGGGTAAAGTGTTATCAATCTCATTTATTTCATTTACTCTCCCTTCATCATGAACTACAACTGCAACAATTCCTGGCATCTTTTATTCCCTTGGAATTGAGAACCTACAAAATAAATCTTACTCAAGGATAAACAAAATCCAAATAAAAAAATAACAGTAAGGATAAAGCAAATGTTATAATATGATAATTGAAAGTCATGCAAAGCAAAATGAAAAGAATGCATTTGAAGATGAAGCCTGGTAAAAAGGGTGAAAGGGAATCTAAATTGGCAAGCATCAAGGTACAATGTGTAAATTTATTATTGTAACACAAATAGTTTTAGACAATACAATGATAAATAACCAAATTGCACATGATTAATTAGACAAGGCACATCAATTTCATAACCAAGGATGTAGCAAACATGAATGTTCATTAAAACAAGAAGATAAAAGGAATGCTATTGTACCTTAACAATGAGCACCAAACCAAGGCAGAGAAGCAGAGAATTGAAGAGAAAAGAGAGGAAATGGTACAAAATGCGGAACAATGATGAGAATTGAAAGGAGGAAGAAGAAATGACGAGAAAAATGGAAGGTTTTCTGGTTGTGCAGAGTTGGAATGGAATGGAATTTCTGCGATTCCTCTTCCCAAACCAACCGCGCGCAACCTGCAACTGCTCTTGCTCTGTTTGTTTGTTCGTTTTTTCCCTCAACGGCATCACCATGCCACGTGGCAGGGGCAGGCATTTAAGCCTATCAGAAGGACGATTATGCCCCTCAAAAACATGGACATTGAAACCAGGAGACAACTAGTACAAATTAGTAATTAATTTTAATGAGTCTCCATAAATTAAAACTGATATTCTAGAGTTTTAGATAATTTTGTGAGCTTCAGTTGGCACAACTTGGTGGGCAACCCTCGTTCGGAAAATTATCAGAAGTGGGCATTTATTGATCTCCTCAACATGTCATTGACGCCCACGGTAGTTTAGAGCTGATTTCTTTGTCTTCTACCAATTTTGTTAAAATAATAAGTCTTAAGTAGAGTTTTGATTCATTTGAGAATTTTTTGTTTTGATTGACATCTAATACTTGAGAATTTTTGTTTTTATTCACAACTAATATTAACACTTCTATGTTTCAAAAAAAAAATTATTAACACTTCTAGTTCTAGTCCCGTGATTATGCCTATAATATGTAAAAAGAACAAAATTCTTTAATTTTTTGCAACATACATAAAACATTGTTTGATTATTAGTTGCGGACCAACACAATTCTTGCCCACCTTTCTTTCAACACTTTCTTCTTTCATGCCTTATTATCCATTCTATCAACATCACTTTCTTGATTCTTCTTTCACGCCTTATCATCCATAGTAAGTGTTTGGCATTAATTGAGACTGGTTTTGATAGACGTCCAAGTTTCTTATTACGTTATTTATAGCGTTAAGCTATTAGTAGTGAATATCACTTTGAATGGTTTACATAAATTCCCATCATTTTGCACAAGGGACAAAGTAATAAACTATACTCCCACGTTATTTTTAAATATACACTATTCTCCTGAACAAATAAGTGTCTTACGCTTACATTTAGTTTTAATACAAAAAATGCTTGTGATAATTTTTTACCGATTTTTTATTCTCCGTATCATTGGCATATAATTTTGAACTTCCACCATCAACTAAGGTAAATTAGAATATGAAATTATATTAGTGAGGGATCAGTTCTCTTATTCTGTAAATTCATTGTACTTCTCTTTTCTCTCTCTTCTCTTGTATTGGGTTGAAGTACCCCTTGTACTTCATTTTAATATATTTCATTTGCTTATAAAAAAAAAATACATCAAAGAAGGATTGCCAGAAATTCCGCAGATGTAGAATCCCAACTTAATAAACACATGCCAATAACATATATAAAATCCGCAAGCCAATACTTACATCAAAATGAACATCTATCATAAGGTCTCAAAAGAACAACAATATGAAAGGTTTATGCAGGAGGAATCAAATACAACTAAAAAGTAAGAAAATGACTTATCCTTATAGCAATTAGAATTAACCAAAATACTAGCCACCGCATGTTGAGGGTCTACCAAAAAGATAACAACTCATGCGTCATGCGTAGATCAACAAAGCTTAAGAACTCACTGCCATGAAACTTGTGAATTAGCTAATTGAAAGAAAACCAAAGGGGTGAGTCACCAATAGGACAAAGGGAGCAAAGGGGACAAGCAGTTAAAGTAAATATAGAGTGTAATTCAATCTATTCCAAAACCCTTGTGATGAGGAAGAAGAGCTAAGTTTCTTCTTGTGACTCTAAGCATTAACAATTAGTAACAAAGAATTCATATAAGAATTCCCAACCACTATACCTATGCCGTAAAATCTAAGATTTAGTCGTTATAGTCTTCTATAATCATATTCACTACTCATAAAACCACAATAGTAATTTCCTAAATTTTAGCTTTAGAGTTTTACCTCAAATAGCTTCAAATAACACTACATAATAGATGGATAATATATCTTTATTAACTCAAACCAGTCACAACCTCATGCTATATTTGCACATATTTTCTCTTTTTAGTTCATTCACTAATACATCACACATCATATATTTCATTTCTCTATCTTCAACCCTTTTTATTCTCTTAATGAAAAGGGGTGCTTTATTTTTCCATTTTGTTCAAAATGCATATAGACCAAACTTCAATCTAATCAGTGTGTAATATACAAGAAAACACACATATATAAAGCATAAAATACAGGGGACTAGGGGAGCATGAGTAAATAACAGGGAAGCATGTTCTTAATAAGATAACAAAATGAAAGGTAATATTATTAAACAATTCAAACATGCAAACCTTAAAAATTAGGGGACAGATATGAAGCTAATTAAGGAAATTGAAACCAGATGAAATTGTTGACACTGTGTTCGTTAGATGATGTGTGGAAAAAAAGAGGAAAGTTCATTGAACTCAATCCAAAAGCCCTTTTTACTCTTTCTTTCCACACAACTCTACCAAACACCGCATTAAGATAGAGATTCAGTATCGGATAAGGTGCGAGGCTCAGATTTCGCACACAGATGGGAACGATCGTTGAAAAAGCAATACCGCCATGGATGGCTGCAACTAGATTAGAAATGACAGATCTGTCAATTTCAAGCTCCGATCAAGTTGCCCCGCCACCGGCGACATTCTTTGACGGCGACCGATCACCCATCCGTTCCACACTCCGAAACCATCGTCATTGCCTCTAAGAGAGAGAGAAAGAGAGACTGAGGTTGAGGTATGAAAGGGAATGGAATTGGAGATGCTCAAAGGTTCAGAGAGAGAGAGAGAGATGGAGATGGATAAAATTGACTTGAAGCTTTGCTTTGTTCTGCTAAGAGAGAGAGAGAGAGAGAGATTAGGGTTTGGTTATTACATCAATGAGAAATCTCAGCGTGTGTGACGGAGTGTGTGTAAACCCTGATCTACCCTAACGCCCTCACTATCACTGAGATTTTATGTAGACGACTCAGCTGGTGCTTTTTCATTTTTACCAGTTCTGCCCTTCTCACAGTTACTATGATTGGAATAAGGATAATTGGATCAAGGGTATTTTAGGCTTTGTATAATTTATATTGGGCCTTTTGCTTTTGGGTTCTGCTCTAGCAAATGGGCTAAATTTCTATGATTTTATTTTATTTTTCTTCTAATTTTGCTAAAATTGTGTTCTACTTTTTAAATGCATTAGTCCACTCCATGTTTGCTCAGTTGGCAAGAACACACTTCTTCCCATAAGATTGTGTGTTTAATTTCTGTTGATGATGTAAGGTTGTGTTGATAAATCATCTGTAAGTACCTTTTTATAAGCGACCTGTGGTCCTTGAGACATCCCATAACTTGTGGTAATTGGAGTTGAAATCACTCAAATTTTTGTATATTTGATTTCCGCTACCGGTGTGAGGGTTGTGTTGGTGAACAATTTGTAAGTACCTTTGTAAGCATACATGTCGTCCTAGAGACATCTCTTAACTTGTTGTGGCGATTGGAGCTGAACTCACTCAAATTTTTTGTTATAAAAAATGTAGCATCCTATCGAACAATGAGGTGTGGCGTGGTGATTACCCATCTCATCCCTTGATAATGAGGTGAGTTAGCACTTCTATAACACTCACATTTATCTCAATTCAAGGAAAATAGTAGAGGTTCGAACCTGCAACATGTTAGATACAAGATCTTGTCACATTTAAGTTGATTTTTTTAAACATATCAGCCTATGCATTGATTTAATCTTATAAATCTACTTAAAAATGGACTTATAAACCTATTTAAATACCTCACTTAAGAGGTGAAATACAATCTCGTTTATCCATTCTAAGCCACTAACTATAAACAGACATTATAGATAGTTTCATTTCAGAGTATTTTAGCTTATTAACCCACAAAGCTTAGCTTATTTATGTATTTACACCTAAGTTTGTTTGTTATTCTACATAATTTTCACACTATGAACATGCTTTTAAATGGGCTAAAATGTTTGGCTTAGAAAAAAAAGATCATGGGAGGTAACAACTCAGATTCAAACCTCAATTTTTTAAGCAAGTCAAACATATTTTATTTTCTTGCCTAATTTATGGTTCACGAATCAACGAGTTTTGGGTATGAAAAAACAGTGTGGAAAAGAAACATGTCAAACCCCACATTTAACATAGGTTTTTATTTTTTATTAAAAAATATAATAGTTATGAGACTTTGTTAAATAAGGCAATTGCCTCCAAGTGGTAAGAGTTGGGGAAATATATGAGTTGTGAGGAAAAAGTTCAAGATCAATTCCTGCGGGTGTAATTTATCTTTCTGACGGAAAAAAAAGCCTATCAACTTTTATTTTTGAAATTAACTATTTGCTATATTTACTAATTTGTATTCATGCAAATAAAAAACGAAAAATAATGGAACCCTCACTTTTAACTTATGAAACAAACTCTTTATAAAAAAAAAAACTTATGAAACAAACTCATTTAAAAAAAAAAAATACTCATGAAACAAACTATTTTAAAAATTTATTCTTGCAAAAAAATATTTT
The DNA here is from genome assembly GCF_012489685.1 of Lotus japonicus. Classification (NCBI taxonomy): domain Eukaryota; kingdom Viridiplantae; phylum Streptophyta; class Magnoliopsida; order Fabales; family Fabaceae; genus Lotus; species Lotus japonicus. Next base: position 54,905,134 of record NC_080044.1, read on the forward strand.
GGAGATTTTGATGTTCAATGTTATAATTTTTCAATAAAAGTGAGAAAAATAAAACACCTTCAATTTTTATTCTGGAAAATAACTTATAATTTTTTTTTAAATTAACTACTATAATTAATTTGTATTCATGCAAAATAAATCATATTTGGAAGCTAGCTTTCAAGTTTCATTATGTTCTAATGAAAATGAAGAAACAAAAATGTGGAAAAACTACGAAATACTTTTGAGAATTGTCAACTGCGGAATTTGGTGAATATGCTAATAAAACTTGCGAATTGTCAATTACACGTGTTTTGTACGAAAACGAAAAAAAATGCGAAAATAAAACTGAAAATGACAGCTGTGGGATTTGAACCCACGCCCTTTCGGACCAGAGCCTAAATCTGGCGCCTTAGACCACTCGGCCAAACTGTCTTGTTGGTATTAAACCCTTTTGATTCTATTTATATTAAACCTAATAGGGTCCATATCATCACTTAAACAATATACAATTAAACAACTATTTTTTATATAATAATTATAGCCTAATATTTTATAGCTATCACTCTTCATGTTAACATGGATGTCTATGTTTTTACTAGTTATGGGGTCTCCCCAATATGTACCACTTTTAGAATGGTGGAATTTTACACCATTTACTTTGATTGGTTATAATAGGTCAACACATTAATTTTTTTTTTAAATATCGTTAAAAATGTGTTATATATTAAATTTCTTTAAAAAATGATGTGTTGACTTATTATAGCAGGTAAAAAAAGTAGTGTAAAATTGCACCACTTTAAAAGTGGTGCATATTAGAGATCACCCTAGTTATGATAATAATTGTTAGGATTTTTTTATCACAACAGTCCATTTCCAATGCATATGGAGTGGAGAAAAGAGAGAAAATACATGATGTGATGAGTGATATGAATAAACAAACTAGAGAAATAAAAGAGAGATAAATAGAAAATGAGATGCAATGAAATGGAAAATAGTAGAAGTGGGAATAAATATACGATTTTATTGTTGTTATTGCATAAACTATCGTAGAAATAAGAAAAAATTGATCAAACTACAACGTCATAAATATGTATATAATTGATCAAGATGTCAAACTAGTGTGGACCATTAATATTTTGGTCCACGGGTGCACCAGAGTATTTCAGGCTTTGCCCCTTTTTCCTCCTTCCTAATTTGCTTGCCATACCACTTTGCAACCGCCCATCCCGCGGATGACGCCCTCCTCTGCCTTTTGTTATGTCTCATATAAGTCATGCGACTTCCCCCTTTGTTGTATAACACAAATCTAGGCGCGAAAGAAAAACAAGGGTGAGACTTGACAAAAAACTGCAAAACAAGGTGCGCATCAAACTAGATCGTGAAGCAGAGAGACGACAATGGACAAACAACAACTCAAGTGTGGAGTAAACAACCATTTTGGTCCCTGGTTGTGTATTGCGGTGATGGAATGGTCCTCAACTTTTAAAAATGGTCATTTTTAATCCTTGAATGTGTCGACGTCGGTCAAGTTAGTCCTTTTTTCAATTTTCCGTTGGTCCATGAGACGGAAAATGTCAAATGTCACATTTTTTTACATGTTTGACATCCTACGTGGCTCTCCAACGGTCAAAATGAAAGTAAGTAAACACATTCAGGGACCAAAATGACGGTTTACTCCAAAAAAATCACTTAACCATTATCTTCATCTTCATCCTCAATCTCACCTTCTTCTTTCATCATTTCCAGAAAACAAACACAAAATCCCCCAAATCTTCATCTCCATCATCTTTTTCCATATTCAACCATTAAACTTTAAAAACCCAAAAAACGAGTTTCTTCACTTCATGTTACTCATATTCTTATTCTTCATTTTTGGGTCTTTTTATTCATTATTTTGCTTGATACCATGGTTTGGATCATCTCGATGGCGCACGCTGCTGGAATCACCATGGGCTCCCTCCGACGAGCTCACAGGCGGCGAGGCAGAGAACCGGCCTGACCCTCTTCCCGCCGGCGAGGAGGGAGTAGCGCATGGCCTCGTGGATCTTGAGAGGGTCCTGGAGCGAAACGGCGTCGTCGAGGGCCTGGTTAACCTGGGTCGCCTTCTGAATCATGTAGGACTTGAAATTGAAGGTGGGTTTTTCTTTCTCAGCCTCCACCGTCTCCTCCTTGGTCATCACCGCCGAAACAGTTGAAGAAGAACAGAGTTGGTACCTTTGGGGCTTTGCGGGGATAATTGGCGAAATGGGTATCTTCCTAAGGCCATGGAAGAGGTAAAAAGTTGGGGATCTGGATCTGGTAGCATGGTTCATCACGAAACTTGGGCGTGCCCATGTGTTGAGATTCACAAAACTCATATTGGGGTTTCTTTCAGTGTGGGTTCTAAATTTGAGTTTTGGTTAATTGCATACACTACACAGTGGGATGATGCTAGAATCAGAAGAAAGGGTTGAAGGTAGTGATTGTATGAGGGTGTGATTAGCAGTGCATTGGTGTTGATTGAAATGGAGTTAAGGAAGGATAATGAAAATTGAGGAACTCACTGAGATGTACAGGTATGGGAGAGTGGGGGTGATAGGCAAATAGAGCAGATAAGCAGTGCCTACCAATGAGATTAGGACCAAGATATGATCATATAAAATATATATGGGATGTGGGATTAGATGATGAACTTTTTAAAGTTTAATGGTTGAATAGGGAAAAAGATGATGGAGGATGAAGATTTGGGATTTTGTGTTTGTTTTCTGGAAATAATGAAATAAGAAGGTGAGATTGAGGATGAAGATGAAGATGAGGTTGGAGATGATGGTTAAGTGATTTTTTGGAGTAAACCGTCATTTTGTCATTTTGGTCCCTGAATGTGTTTACTTACTTTCATTCTGACTGTTGGAGAGCCACGTAGGATGCCAATGTGTAAAAAAACATGACATTTGACATTTTCCGTCTCAGGGACTAACGGAAAACTGAACAAAGGACCAACTTGACCGACGTCGACACATTCAAGGATAAAAAACGACCATTTTTAAAAGCTGAGGACCATTCTGTCACCGCTATACACAACCAGGGACCAAAATGACTATTTACTCCTCAAGTGTGGCAGTGGTTGCAGTGCCGGATTTTGTGAAGATCTATAACGATCTAGGCGCATAAAAAAATGAACTTGTGCGAACAAACTAAAAATTGAGATGACAAGTAGACCGATAGAGAAGCATGCGACAACATCATCTTGAACTACCAGAAGCCTTAGTGGCACCATGTGCTCGTCGTTGTGGATGTCGACATCAGAGGATGGAGAGCTTGGGCGTGGGAGTAGGGAAGGAAAGTTTGTCAGTTTACATTTTTACCCTTTTACAATCCATTCAATCCTAACCATCAAGTTAAAGAATATTCTAATATTCTCATATCTATTGACAAGTAATCATGGTGTAACGCTGAACCAAAATAGAAATGGCCCACTACCATTCACCCTATTGATCATTCAAAATTACATTTTCCTTAAGAAAAACAGCAAATAGAAGAGAGGTAAAAAATATGAGACTTTCCCTTCATTTTATTTCTGACTTTACCAAAGAGGACATTTCAAAAGAAAGAAGGAAGGAAAACGAAATGAGATTTTTTTTATGAAATGAGATCAATAGGCTATTTTTTTTGGTATGATATTATTGCCAGAAAATTGATAAATTTACGTAACTTCAGATGACAATTGTTAAAAAACTAAAAAAAGAAAAATATTTATTAAAAAGTGCACCTCTTAAAAAATGAGTTAAGTTTCATTTACACCTTTTAAAAGGTAGAGATGAGGTGTTGAAAATGTAGCAATAGGAAAAAAAAAAAAAGAAAGTAAGAGATGTAATTGATGATATGATTTTTTTTTTGAAATTCGGTTTCATTCAATTAAGAAGAAGTCATGGAATACATCATCATGGAGCCTCTTCAATCCAAACCGTAAAAGTTAAAATCAAAATGAAAAGCAAGCTTAGCTAGAGCGTCAGCCGCTCTATCGCCCGCCCTGCGGACAAAACTATATTCAAAAGAAAGAGATAGATAAAAAATGGAGTGGTGGTTATGAATGAAGCATAACTCCTTAAAATTACTAATATGTTAAACACATCAATTTTCCAATACATATTTTTTACTCTTTATTTCTTAATCAGTTACCAAACCCCTAAAATAGAGATCAATTCAGGAGAGGATTATACATTTTTTTTTTGGAAAGGAGGATTATACATATTGATCAAACACAGTTTTGGTTCTTAGGATTAATTGGAATATATAATACTACACTTCATGTGAGATGATTGAAAAGAGAAACCTAAGCAGTGGAAGCAGAGTTATGGCCAACATCACCACATTTTGGTAAGCATCTCAGAATTAGATTACTTTGACGTGGTTTATAAGTGGAGAAAAATTCTGGATCCTGCTCAAGTGATTCTGTATAGTTCTCCAAAATTGAAACTATCTCATCAAAATGTGGCCTTTTATTTGGATTGCTTGACCAACATCTGTTGATGAGATGACTAAATGCCAGTGGACAGTCAGATGGTAACTGAGGCCTTGCATTCTACACAAAATCCACCATAAAGGAGTTAGCATAAAATATAAATAGACAAAACATATGAAGTATTCCACGATTATGTGCATTTTTGTTATACACAATTAATTTTGGATAAAATTGATTTTGATGAAATTGATGATAGTAAATTCGAGTTGAAGGTTATATATGTTAGGGTACATTTATGCAATAATTGATTTTTGTAAGATAATATTGTAAAATCTCTGAAATTGAATATATTCAATTGCGAAGCTACTCTCTCTATAGCTTCTAGCAAAATTGAGTTTGTGATTGAAATAAATTCTGCAAAAGACACCCAAACATTCGTATCGTCATTCAAAATTGATTTTACTCCATCATAATTGACTCTAAGGTTCGGAAACGGGATACCACATACACTTATACAATGGCTAGGCTTCACTTGTCATGTGGGAAAATAGTAACAGAACCCACCTTCAGTTATTTAGTGTTCTATACATTGACCTAAAGATATTGCAGCATGTGCAAAAACATAGAACGTGAAAGGTTGGATTGGTTCATATATATATGTGTGTGTTCTATGCATGTGAGAGAGAAGGCAGGGGTGGTAGCAATGATTGATTTTGATGAATATGGATAGCAGATACCGAATCATGAAACATGAATATTGCAAAAGCTTAATCATCTTTGATGTCCGACAAAATAGAGAAGCTTTTAAGCTTGGGGTAATATAATATTGTTGATGAGGTGTCATGCTTTGATAAACAAGACTAACACAAACATAGCACATGCTCTTTGGAGTTCATACTATCTAGATAATGAGTGATAGCTGCACCCTATGTCCACATATTGAAATCTTCTGTACTCAATCTTATTCTCTGTATCACCAGTAAAATTTAAGTTTGTAAGTACTCCACTCATGTATTTTTTAATTGATATGAAAAAAATTCATTGGTGGAAAATGCAACTGAGATCCTATTTAGGAACAAAAGATCTTATCACATATCCACACGTTTGAAGATATAGGACACATTAGTCATGAAAATTACCTGCTCACAATAGAGTATGCAATGGAGCCTATCACTTTATGCAGATCTAAGCATATTCATGTAATGTTACAGCTCACATATGTTTATTAGGCAAATAAGCATATTGATCATCTGACAAATCCATGCAATTTCTAGGCTTCAATTCCATTCACAATAAGTATATTACCACAAGATTATTAGTATCACGTTGGATTAGCTTCTATTCCCAGATAATCAATTCTAACGTCCAGAAGCTGCTTCAAAATCAATTGTATGCACTAATTAACTTTTGAGACAATAGCAATACCTTGTGGGTGACTGCATATGCTGCTTGTTCTGGTGTCATGTTGTCAAATGGTGTCAATCCAGTTAAAAGCTCCCATAGAACTATGGCGAAACTATAGACATCTACTTTCTTGGTGTGATGCTTTTCTTTGATCATTTCAGGTGCCATCCAACGGTAAGTCCCTGTGAATCCTTTAACACTGCCACATTGGGATTCTAAGCAAGAGATCCCAAAATCTGCCACTTTCACACACATATCCTCACCCAACAGCAGATTTTCTGATTTGAGGTCCCTGTGAAGTATGCCTTGAGAATGAAGAAATTGCATTCCCCTTGCAATGTCTAAGGCTAATTTCAGAACTAGTTTGTGAGGAACTGAATGTGGTTCTTGCTGATGCAGGTATTTTCCCAATGAGCCCCCAGCCATGTATTCAGTGATTATGCAGAACACAGGAGGTTTTTTGCAAGCTGCAACAAACTACAGGACCAATAAAATGTCAATATCTGAGTAAAAATGTTTTATTTATTTGTTATTTAGCAGTTGCTTCCTTTAATTACATATAAAACATTCTTTCCTCTCAAGAAAAGCAATTCTAGGAAGCAACTGCTACTACACAGGAGGTATTAAGGGCGTGTTTGGATCGGCATTGACACAATTGATTTTCTGATAAATTGATTTTGGTAAAATTGGTTATAGTAGAAGTAAGTTGAGAGTGAAGTGATTTATGTTTGGATATACTTATGAAAAAACGGTTTTTGTAAGGTATTGTTGTAAATACAGTTGTAAAATCTCACAATTGATTATGTTTAAAGCAGAAGCGACTCTCTCTAACTTTCAATGGAAGTGATTTTAGAACTGAAATCAATTCTGTAAAATGACTCTCAAACATCTATATTGTTATCTAAAGTTTTTCCTTCATCAAATCTGAATTGATGCTGAAGTTCCCCAACAGAGAATCAAACATTAAGTGCTTGTCTGCTAGCACTCATGTGATAGGCCACCATGCCAAATCAACTTTAAATAGAATTAATTCACTAAAAGACCTGTTAGGAACAACATCCACATCATGCCTAGAATCATAATACATGAACATGCATGAGAGAGATAGCTTAAATCAAAGATAAATTTCTCCACTTTTGCTCAGTTTCATGCAATTGGGATGGACACATGAGGAATTGTAGTTCGGCAAGTACCTTTGGCAATTTTAACTTTACAAGAACGTGTTCCTGGACCCCTTTTCCAACTAAACTTAATCTATTCCGGAATAACCACAGCAATGCAAATGTAATAAAATCTCCTTTACTCCATAAATTCTTTTTGCTGATAAATTGATTCATCTTTTAATACTACCTAGTTATTATAGCAAGACAATATAGCAGCAGCAATGAACGTCTGAAGTGTAGTGGCAAGGTGACCTTGGCAGGAATAGAAGGCTTAACTCATACACAAATTAAACTCGAGATCTTGCTTAAAGACAATAGAGCGTCCACTTGAAGAAACTATTCATATACAGTGCATGTTTGGATACACAGTAGGCCACAGTGAGATTAAAATCACCGTGAACAATCACAAAAACTAAGAAAAGTTCTTTCTATCCTAATATGTCGATGGTTGTTTTGAAATAAACCTCACTAAAAATATTAAAATCACAGGCTTGGGGGCTAAAGACTGAAACAGTGAAACATGTAAAAAGAAAAAAGAAAATGGTTAAAAGGGTAGAACTAAAAGCAAAAATAGTTAAAAGGATTGTGCTCAAATTGAACATATGACAGAACAGAAGGAAATTAAGTAAACGTTTGGAAATCTTTCCACAATTGATTTCAAAACCAAAATTGATTCTTGGGATATGCTTCTACGAGTTGTTTCTTAGTGCTGTAATGTTCTGAGGAAAAATAAGCTGACACAAACATGGTAGCTTATTCCAGGAAGAAAGAGAGCTTACAGTTATGATATTTGGATGATGCAACCGAAACAGCAAAGCAACCTCTGAAGTAAACTGCTTGTCAAGCAAAACAGCCAACTCCTCATCCTCCTCTGGTTGACTTGCAAGCTTAATCGCCACATCCATGTGCTTGTAGATTCCTCTGTAGACCCTGCTATGTCTTCCAGAAGCAAATTTGGACCCAATAAACAACTGAGACAAATCTGCACTCCAATCCTCTTCTCCTTCTCCCTTTATAGCTGCCCCTGAGGACACCAGATACTTAGACCATGACACTGCTTGTTTGTACTCCCCTAGAGAGAGCCTTCTCCCTGACCTCACATTGTGAGAAATTTCTTTAAACCAGTAATAGTTCTTCTTCATGGTTAAGAGTTTATAGTTCCTATGCTAATCATCAAATTTTCTTGATCCAATGCTGGTTCCCAAAATTAGACTCAAGTTTCAAACAAATGCAGCATTTGAAGGATACCCAGTTGGGAAAGCCTTGATTTGTCATAGCTTAGAATAGGTCCTCAGCTAACTGCATATTGAATATCTCTCATCACCTATGTCACTATGTGCATTTGAAAAAAAGGTATGACTTTGATTTTGAAGTTGAAGATGGGGGAGAGAGAATGGAATGGATTACTTAGTTTGAAGCAGTGAAGTTAATTGTTTGATTGATGGTGTTTGTGGTGAGCAGAGCAAATGCAAAGCAAAGAGCTGGCTATTGCCACCTCTGTGTAAGTTCCCTGACACTGCAATCTACGTTTCTAACGTGCCAAGTTACACTTCTGAGGAGACAACTGGGTCAGGTTGATCATGACCTATGTAATGTTGCCACCGCATCAACCTTTCACTCATTGCCTACATTAATGTTGATTTTGTTTACGAGTAATGATACATTTACACTCTACTTTTTCTTTCCTCTAATTTCCACATATTTTTAATCATATTTCTTTCTGCATTTTCTGTCATCACATATCATATCACTTATTTATCTATTTTCTCTTTCTATTACCTAAGGTGGAGGTGGAAAACATATGTGAATCAAACATTATTCTTTTGTTTATTAATAGAGAAATGCTGCAAATAGGAATTCTTACTTTAATATTCTTTTTTTAATGTTAGAATTTATGTGAGTTTTATTAAATTGGAAGTGTAGTTCATGTTTTTAGGAGATCCACATAAATTTTAATAAGAGTGTTGGAAAGAAGGGGATAAAGTTGTAGTTGAATGTGTAATTATTTGTTATAAAATTCAGATAAAAAGTTGAAATATATAATTATATGTGGTGAGATTCATGTAAAATTCAAGTGATATATATTTAATTTATTTTATGTATGGTAAAAAATTTCGCTAGGAGAACAACTTTTATTAGGTTGCGAATGTTTTTGGCTCGAACAGCATTCTTTTCCATTAGCTAGTGTCGATATTGAATAAAATATTAAACCCTTCACTTATATTTTCTCATATTATATATGCATGTTTGAATAAATTACAGAAAATCAAGACACACAAAATTGAGATAACAAGAACAACTTTCTCAAATTTTGCAACTTTCACCATGATTTTACAATCATATTGATTTTCCACATTGTATTGGAAGATACACTATATCTATTTTTGGAATTTGTAAGAAACAATTTTATTTTGAGTTGTTAATTTTGTAGTAATAATAACTACACAAACTTAATTAAATTCACATCATGGAGGTACCACCTATGGCCTAACAAGAGGATACTAGCTTCTTAATTTATCTTTCATCTTTTTGTGATAATGATAGATAGGGAGCCTAGGGGTAGATTTTGGCAGTGTTGGGTCAAAGTCCCTATTAATGGTAATCAAAGTGAGAGAACAGCTCTTAGTCAGTAATGTTGTCTGAGGTGTCTTCACTTTGTCCATCATCTGGTGTGTCCTTGACAGGGTACTTAATTGGAACCCAAAACGTTGTTTCAGGATCTCGCTATTATTTTTATCTCCTTGTTCGACACGGGACGCTTAATAATTGGTGGCTACCATGTAGGGGCAGTTTCGTCGTCACAGTTGTTTTGGGCCATACCTTCGCTGTATCGGAACAAGCCGTATATAATTATGGTCCTCTTCCGTGTACGGTCTAATCTCTCTGTCACACTCACTCACTCAACCTCCTTTTATTATAAGGATTAAGGAATCAATCTTTTTCCATTTTATTATCATTCTCATTAGTATTAATGTATTATTATTAGATATCATCAGATCTTGAATAAAAAATTATATATAATCCAGATCAATGCCGAACATATATATCTAAAAAAAATATGACATGTTTAAACAATTTTTACGATCCGTATGTATTAGGGTCTGGTGGGAGACAACCAACACTCATCCTAACTCATTTATGGTACAACTCTAATATGTATAGTATGTAAAATACAAAATTGTAAAGCTTGGGTTATGACTTATGACACCACCAAGAACCCCATCCTTCCTACTTGGGATGGGCAGGTAGATAATGAGGAGGGAATTGCCCGGCCCCTACTAAATTTTCAAATGTTACACCAATAGTACACATTGTATTAGAATATGGAGTCCTCCATTGCCTCAACAAAACTAAAAGTGTCCCATGACCAAAAACAAGTTGTAATCACGCATGTTTTTCTCAATTTTGTGTCTCACTCGCTCATAACAAATAAGCTTGGTTTCATCTCTCTCCATTAAATCTCTCAACTCTAAATCTCTCCAAAGAATTATCTTTGTACTAAATATGGTGTAAACTTACTTTTCTAACTTCTATTCTCAATATTGTAATCCTCTTTTTGTGTTATTTACGGGTGTGTAATATGGACTGAACTATAGCTTAGATCTTCATTTTTTTCATTTTATCTAACAAAAGTGAGAGCTCTGATGACCGCAGCTTCACTTCTTCATCTCTACTTCAGCCTTTGAGGTGGTCTCTAATTTTTCTCCTCAGCCTATCTCTTGCCACACTCATGCTCCATTGACGTCATTTCTTCTCGTGTCTTTTCTAGTTGCTTAGGGTTTCAACTCCAAGCTCCACCTTCTTGTTAGCACTATGAATTGAACTCCAAACTTTTCTATCATGGTCCTCATGTGGTCTTGGGTTAAGTATGGCTGCCTCATCAAAACTCATTTCTTTGTGACTTTTCTTTTTGTCAATGATCACATTGTGCTTTGTTGAATCATCAGACAATAAATTGAGAGGAAAGCCCAATTTAGTTGGGGCGAGCTTTTGTTAGGTCATTAATACAATCTGTTTTCAAGACCAAGGGATTGACCAAAATAATATACCAAAAAAAGACCAAGGGGGAAAACTAGCACTTTCTCCATTTCTTAACCCAGTCACCTTCCGACCATTTACAATAAAATACCATTTACCTCATTCTTACCCCCACATAACAAGTCAACTTATTGACCAAAAAAAAAGTCAACTTCAACAAGACGACAAGGAAAACAGCTCTACAGGTTAATCATGCATTTTAGTTCCAGCATTATTCCATTTGGATTCTAAGCTTGGAGTTTTGGTATGCACGTGTTATGTTTGAGAAAATGGTAATTCTTGGACATCTATGATTCATAGGTTTGCTGGAGGTGATTGTTCCATTGAGACACTAGTGTTATTTGAGCAAATGTTGGAAGCTAGAAAAAAAGGTGAATGATGTTATCATTGCTATGGAGATGTTTGTTTAAGATGCCCTTACAAGGAACATTGGGTACGGGGATAAATAGCTATCCGAACAAAGAATGTTGCAAATGAATAATTATGCACTTCAAATTCTCTGAAATTCTGAAATGCTCATTCAAACCAACCACAAGAAGAAAGCACTCTTTAAAAAAATATGGCAAAACAGTAAAAAATAGCATAACAATTGGCAAGTCCAAAATCTAGACCATCTGGTTTCCTTGGACATTTTTGGTTCAGCAATGCCTTTCCTCATGTTTTAGTATGTTTAGATTAACTTCTCTTTCGTTGGAATCAATTATGAAACTCAGAAACAACTTACAAAAGCTTCTTCCCATAGTTGATTCTGCCTTGAATCATTAAAGTAGCACCTAAGAGGTATAAAAAATGATTTCATACAAGAGCGTTAAAACAAACAAAGAAACCATTGTATTGTATGTTAAACACTTAAACCTATCCAAAATTCTCCTTCTCCATCTTTCCACTTGTATATAAGACAAGTAATCCTGCAAGTGTGTGTGTAAAAGTCTGTCTGTACAATATAAAAATTCACGGGCATCAACATTTTCTTGAATGCATTCCTCCACAGCAGTAAGGAAAAGAAGAAAATAAAATAAAGGAGAACTAGTATAGACAGACAAGTGGTATAAGGTTTTAGTGAGTATTTGGACTCTCTTGAGATCAATGCCGATCCATATTGAACTCAACCTGACAAAATTCTGTTCCGTGTGAGCATTGAGATGTGCATTTTATTCAGTTCCAGAGGAAAGCCAAACACACTAGTACCATTTCTAGGGGTAGATAGTGCAGAGGTTATAGCCAGAGATTAATGAGCTAACAGCAAAGGCAATGAAAGCAAGGAAGGCCAATCCAATTGAAGCACTAGCCATCTCAGTGAACTCATCTTTTCCCCAATTTGATTGCCAGTCATCAACCCTGCTGGCTGCAGATGATGCTGCTGATATCAAAAGATATGCTAGAACCTGCCCATCAAGAATTCACCAAAAAAATGTCAACTTTTCAACAAACAAATAAAGACACAAAACACATAAATTGAACAAAAACATGCCATAAATTGAAGCTTCTATTCTATGAAGAGAAATTGATCCGAACATGCTATGAATTGAAGTGAGTCCCTCTGACTTGCCTGATCCATGAAGAAATCGAAGTGAAAGTGCAGGTGGTGATTGATTAGTTGTCTCCCAGCAAATAGTTGATAGCCCAGATCACATGCTTGAAAAGCTGCATATGCAAATGCAATAACATTCACAGACAAACAGTACCTGCCATATCAATGTGCTTTCCCAACATTACAATCCATATAAGGACACAGAATAAAACCCAACAACACTAACAAATGACATCAATTAATTCTATTTCTAGCACAGAAGACCAAAAATTTGATCAAATTACACAATGAAGTTGCATCCAACAAGGTTTCAATGAAAATTGAATTGAAAATCAAAATAGAACTACAACAACTATAAGCTAATATCTGAAAATCCAATTGATTATAGAACAAGGTAAAATTCAATTGATTACCTGTATTCCTTGTAGCGATCAAAAGAGTCACCACTCCAACCTTGAGTCTTATCAGCAGCCATCACCGAGAAAGAAATCAGACACAGCACCACCTCGCTCAACCGGAACCCTAACGCAACCTTCCTCGCCATCACTTCCCTTTTCGACACCGCCACCGCCGCCACAGGTCTCACCCTACCTCCGCCGTCTTCACGGCTTCTAGCGCCGATCGTCTTCGGGCCCTGATTCATCGTAGGCGGCGGAGGCTCCGTCCTCACAGCCCGGTTAACCGCCACCCTCGGCGCCTCATTCTGCGCGGTGTTGGGCAAGGATGGCGCGGCGTTGGAGTATTGAGTGGAAGTGTCGATGATCACGATGGCCCTGGAGTTATTATCTCTGTGGTCAGTTTCCGGGGTGTTCTCCGGCGAGTGGAAGGGGTCGCCGGTGTCGGAGAGCGGAGAGGTGCGGAATCGGAGAGGGGAGTGAGGCGAGTCGAACTGAGTCGAGGACTCGGAGTTCCTCGACGAGGTGCTCTTCATGGTTTTTACAGCAGAGTGGACTGTGTCTACGCGGTGTCGTTGGTGGAATTTAAAGAGGAGAAAAAAAGAGGAATAATGAAGAAGAGTGTTTGGATGGTGAGAAAGTGTGAAGAAAGTGGAAAAAGAAAACTAGGGTGTTTGGTTTTTTTTTTTTCAGGTTTGTGTTATTCTGTGTAGGAACAGTGCCACGTGGGTTAGATTCTTCCAATAAGATTCTCATAACCAATTAGGTCATGCCACGTTGATAGCTTTTGATTCTTGGAGTGGAGAGAGGTGAAAGTGTTGGCTTTGCATGACATGGAAAAAAACATGTACTTCACTTACTCCACTCTATTGAAGTGATTCATTCAGGTTTACTTCCTATAGTTTTTAACCAAAAAAAAATACTTAGTAGGTTCCTAATCATACTTGCACTTCAGGTAACTTAGCAGTCTAAGCTTAACATCAATTTTCTTTTCTAATTATATATTTCTCACTTGTAACTTGCAAGTTGGGTTATACTATAGTACTACACTTAGCTTATAATAAGGCTTGACAAATTTGGTGATGTAATATCAATGTCAATCTTTTTTACTCATATATTTAATTAATCGCTATATAACTTAGTACTGTGTGACATAATCTGATTGAATATCAGTGTAAAACATTAAAACTTCTTTACAATGAAAGTACATATTCATTATCTCAAAAGAATTTTTGACATTATATATATATATATACATTAAAATTAATGAAATAACTTTACTGTGTATTTCTAATCTTGGAGTAGAGGGAAGGGGACGTGGATCTAGACTCTCAAAGTGGGTTAAGCCAACCCAAATCACTTTTTAATGAGTTAGTAAAAGGACAACCCAACTCAACCCACCGTGTGTTGGTGGACTGACTCACCAATTTAACATAAAAATGAAAAAAATTAAAGAATAATATGAAAGAAGATACAATTTTTTTTGATAAGCTGAAAGAAGATACAATACTAGTGATTTCTAAGTTAAAAAATAGTAGTCACAAAAAATTATGCAAATTATAATTTTTGAAAATAAATAAAAATAGTGAGCCAGCCCGACTTAAACCACCTCTTACCCGAATGAGTTGGTGGGTTAGGTAAGTGGAGTTAAAATCAATAAGGATTTTTTGAGCCATATTTTTACCAACTCAATCCACTGATGAGTTAATTTAATTTGGGCCGAGTTGGCTTGTGAATTTAAAGAGTTGGGTAAGCGTCTGGCCTCCCCCACGCATGCTTAGCTTGTGCAGGCGCCTCACGTAGGCTCACAATTAAATGAGTCAACATTTAGGATGGTTCGTGTTCGTCCCGCGAGTCAGTCACTAGCATAATTTAAAATTTTAAAATAAAAAATATATAAGTTTAGCATTAAAGAAAACCTTAGAAATTGGAAGAGAAAAAAAAAACTAATTTAGAATTTGACTTAGAAATTGTTGGGGTCTAATATAGCTTTTTTATTAGATTCGGATGCCAAAAGATCATTTGTTCCTTTTTTTTATAATCCCTGGTGCATGAGCCGGTCATTAGCAAAACTCATTTAAATTGCGGATTATGTGGGTCAGTTCAAATAGGTCCGCATTTAAATGATCCAACATTTTTTGAGCTACAACCCACGCATACTACGAGCTTCGCGGGTTGGTTCGTGACACCCAGCTCAGGGTTTCTACCCCTTTATATAGTATGGCTTCTCCTAATTTGGTACTTTTTCTCAAATCCTCCTTCATATATTTACCTAAAAAAAACTTACATAAAAAGATTAAAACATAAATCTTCAAAAACCAACACAAATAAGGATTGTTTACTTTCCATTTTTTTATTTCCTATTTTTAATTTTAATTATAATTACAAGAAATATTCCTTTATTCTCACTAAAATAATGGGGAAATTAGTTTTTTTTTCTTAATATTCCCATGACATGTTGTTTACCCTATTCTCACTAGCTACAATAATTTGTTTGTTGGGTCCATTATATTCTTTGGTAGCAAAGATGAGACAAGAGATCAACAATGGTGGGTTCAAGTGATACATGATTGATTTCCTTTAAGAAATGTCTAGGGTTCGAGTCTTGTGGATGAAAAAAACTCCGCTGGGAGAATTAGCCTCACCATGAAGTGAATGTTCCCGGCTCGAACTGGATTGCCTCCGAAAAAGGACACCTGTCTTACACAAAAAATCAGACAAGACAATTAAAAAGAAAAATTCAAGTAGGGTAGGGGTCCAGTTTAAATCCCCACAATCTTTTACAATGGAGAAAAGTAATCAAATTTCTTTCAGGAGTGGGGGGGCTATATTCAGTGTAAAAATAAAAAGGCAAAAATTCCCCCATACTTCTTCCAAAAACGTCTATTGGAAAGGTTCCCCTAACGCGTTTAAATGACATTCATTTGAACAAAACCTGATAGGAGCAGCCTGCATAGGTTTATACAGGAATCTGCCTACAATGGCCGTGAAAAGCATCTTTATCCCAAACCTACCATGATCATATTCTTTCCTCTAGAAGAGAGCATAAGAAGCATAACTTTTATTATTCCTGTCTTTGCTTTGCAGAGGAAAGAATTCAACTATTTTATCAGTTGAAGTGGGTATAAATTAAATACATAAGAATCTTCATGATAATGATAGGAAAGAGGATGGGAAAAAGAAAAATAAATAGAACAAATATTTATCAGAAATAGTTTTTGTATTCTTAGTCATCTACAATTTAATATGAAAAAATATTGACCCTTTAAAAATCGATTCATTATGTCTATTATTATTTTTTATATGGCTAACTTTTTTTCTTGAAACTATTTATATGGTTAACTCACAAAAGTATAATATGAAGAATCATAGTAAATTCAAACCATGGAAATAAAAATATTGATTATTCTATGACATGTTTTTTGTGAGACATGTGAATGAATAGATTTCAAAAAACATGAGTTAAATCATTACTTGTTTTTTAACTATTTAACTGAAACTAGAATAAAAGAAATGATAATGGAAAATAATGATTCTTATGAAGTTGAAAAATTAAGGAGTGCTCAAATTGTTTAAATTCGTCCCCATATAATAGCTCAAGTAATAAGAATTGTTGGACATATGAGTTTTTTTTTGAATCAAGACATATGATGTAGTTTATTATTCTGATGTACCAAAATAAAAATTATTTAAATTCTTTATGTAGCATGAAATGAAATGAGTAAAAAAAATTGATAATACAACTCCAAATTTTGCACATACTAAAAACTTTATTATTAACTTTTAGTAAGTTTCAAAAAAAAAACTTAGTAACTATTTAAATAAAAATAATTTTAGTGGATTGGAAGAAAAATATTTCATTTTTTTTAAAAAAACTCCAAGATAAAAATAGTGAAATTAAAAAATGGATATAGGAGATCTAAAACGTAGACATAAACGTGCCTATGTTTACTTATAGCCTAATTATTATTATTACTAAAATAGTATTAGATTATAATTAATATCAGAGTTATTAGAAGATGAAAGAATCTTGAAATGTTAATTGCCTCATGGTGACAACAAAGCGAGATAACTCCTTGAAAAATCCATTGAGATGAAAACTCTACAATTCACGCTTCAGAATTAATATACACGACCAAAATAAGAAAGGCAATTACACATCTACAGAGCTAATATGTTAGTTAAGCAAAAAGGTATACTATGATTTCCCAATTCCTACTACTCCAAGATGCCCAAGACAAGAAACTGATCCATTTCTTCATGGACCAATATGAAAATTTCATGTTAGAATGTGCACCACTTTTACAAGGCCATATATGGATAACAGAAGTTCAACTTTTCTATAATGGGTTAGAAATATAACAAGTTCCGAAACCATGTAGTTTAACTTTGTGCAGAGGAAACACTCACAGGCATGCATTCAACAGAAGAGACCTGCTCTCTAGTTGATGCATTTCGACTCCCGACAGGTACAGCTCCGTTCTCAGCATTATCCAAAGCATCATCGGTGTCACCAACTGGCCCTGCAACTTCAGCACGCACTGGGCGGAGAAGACCCTGTAATCGTAACCGGTAACTTTGACTAGCAGGTTGGCCTCTCACATATCTGGTTGTTGTCATAACACTCGCAGGCGAACGTTCGGAATCAGCACGGAGGTTGGACAGGGCACTGAGATCAAGATTTGGAAACACCGAGCATCGGCACCGAGGACATTTCACATTCAGCCTAAGCCACTCATCAATGCATTCAACATGAAAATTGTGAGCGCAAGGCAAGCCACGGACCTGCATTACTGTAAGTTAGAAACTATAATTTTCAATTAATCTAAACAATGCATCTCAACCATCTCAAGTGCAGGATTCCAAGAATTCATTAGGTTTGACAAAGAGCACATTTTTCAGTAATGAACTGTACAGCATACAAAATGGCTTGGTTTAGACCCTGAAAAAGTATACCTCATTCCCTTCATGGAACTCTTCTAAGCAGACGGGACATTCACTGCAATCAGTAGGAACAGCCTTTAACCTGAACTTTGGGAGTTCCTGAATTAAAGCTTCAACTGCTTCTCTCTGCGTCCAACCCAGACAAGAAACCCTACTATCAGTAGTGAAACTAAAAATAAACTGTAAACAAACAAAAAAAAAGTTTTGAAGAGAGATAAATATGACAATAATAATGACCAATATATTGTCCGAACAAACTAGAACGATATGAATAATTCATGAGAGAATTCAAGCAATAAATTTCATTAGCTAATGTATGTGACAATAAAGTTAACTCAGATTGACAAAGAATAACATGTTCAACTACTTCATATTAGATCTATGAAATCAAGGTCTACAAAAATCAGCTAGAACAACCTGAGCTGGAGTTAAGTAAAGTCCTGGTTGATATGTGGCAGCATCTTGGGCCATGACTCTTGTTTCTTGACCTGCAGCTTCAAATGCCCAATCAGGAACGCGGATCATATCAACCAGAACCTACCAAAATGAAAATAGCAATTGTTATCATCTGTTTTCAAGTATGGCTATAATCAAACTGAAATGTGTATACAATAATATGATTACAGATCGTATTTCAATCAATCCCTTAGGCAGTAATACAGTGATCTACTAATCATATTGACTCCAGAAAGAGCCCAGCAGTAAGAGCTCAGTGCAATTGTTGTTAAAAACTTTCTGCCAATCCCACAGAAGTGATGGAGGATATTTAGTTTTCGTTTGATTCATGACACCTGTGGATATTGGTAACTTTGGGGAGGGATAAAAAGGAAAAAGAAGGGGGTGGGAGGTGAGAGTTGGGAGGTTACAACTTACAAATCACAACCACATGCAAATTTTTCTACCACACACAAGGGACTACGTCTCAATAACAGTGCATCATAGTATTGTTATACAAGGATAGATAAAAAAACAACCAGCCTATCATGTCAGTTAGCAGTCCCCAACAGGACAGTTTGCTGGGTACACAATTGCTAGAGTAGTTTAACTTCATAAAATGGAAGTTGGACATGGTTCAGAAAATCAAAACAGAACTAAAATGAGAATGGAGCAACATAGACTCAAACTTTAACAATATGTTTATTAGAGAGAATTGAACCAGCATATGAGCAAGCTTAGTAGCTTCAATACAATGTTAGACTACAAGTTATACCAAATGTCAACATAGAATTTACCGCACTAACTTCAATTTCAAGATAAAACTTAATATAGGGTTCCTACGATCTACCCTTAACTTGAGGAAAAACTAAGGAAAAATCTTTCCATGTCATTATGGAAAGTTCAGAAATACTCCTATTTGATGCAAATAGCAGTATCAAGCTGTCAAAAGATGGAATTTCCAAAACACACAACAAGTGCTGACACCTATACCACGGTTAAATTAAAGCTTACCCCGTATTCAGATACAGGGATACCCTGTTGGGCCCGCAATAAGTGTGCTTGTCTCCGTGTCCACCACTGCAAAGTGTTAAACTAAAATGAGAGCAAAACCCACCTATATGAGAAATAATGAATGAGAATAGTTTTGCACATGGAATGAAAACTATTTCCCTATTTCCCTGTTGTAGGCTGTCCAGAAACAAGAACATAATGACAAGTGGAATGAAAACAGATTTTACACATGGAAAAATGTCAAAGAAACATCTAATGAGTAACGATTAATAGAGCAACGTAACCTTCCCAAGTGAGATGCAAGCAATGCAAAAGAGTCCACAGTAGCTAAAAAGCAACCAGATGAGGAAGGCCCATTTCTGACCCTGTTCAGGCAACTGCGGGTAAAAATTTGTGTCATGCATCATAAGCTTGTTAATTAGAGTAGCACTTAAGAGTGAAGATTAAATAAAAATAAAAATAACATACACAGTTCTTGGAACTGCTAAACCACAGGGTACCAATAATAGTCCAAGCCCAAAGAAATGGATAGAGAAGCAATGCAAGGACTGAAAGGACTACTACTCTTCCACAGAAACGAGCATACCTCTGCTGCCACCCAAAATCTCTAAAAGCATAGAAAAAGGAGAGGGAGGGATTAAGTCCAACTGAATTAACAAAGGGATTCGACAAATTAAAACATCATTTGACTCATTTTTTCAACGCAATACAAAAAATTCAGAACCAGCGTAGTCGATGTTGCTATAGTGAAACCAAAGAAGTCAACCATGAAAGGAAAATGACCATAACTAATTTTGCACTTGAATGCTGAACAGCCATGAATAATTAAGTGAAATTAACCCCATCCGGAAACTGTTATTTTCCAGAATTTCACTTAAGAGATGTACCTTTTCATTAAACCACCAGCTACATTGACCATAGTCCATTTATATTCTCTAAAAACTTTTAAGCCAATCTCTTCCATAGTGTCATTTTCACTTTTAACCATAATATAGTGCCATTCACTCTATACACCTACTATAAAATGAAGAAAACAACTTAAATATAGTTAACAATTACATCAAAAGTCTAAGGATAGAAAGCCTTACAATCCCATTCCCGCAGCAAGCCCATTATCCACAAACATCAAGAGCCTCAAAACAAACACAGTAGTGTAGTCCACCTGGATCGTGCAAGAAAAATAAGAGGAGTCATTTTTTCAGTACTAAAACAAAAGGGATCATTCATTTACATGACAATCTCATCTTAATGAAGAAAATAGAAACAAATAACCACCATAGATTCTGAAAAGCTAGAATTAATTAATACAATTAAAGGAAACCCACCACAATCCATATGTGCAAAGGGTATGTACAAGAATGGTAACGCTTCCAATTCATTGCAACAATAACTCTGCAAATCCAGTAGTCAAAGAACACATGCAAACACATTTCATGCTTAAAATTCACAACTGGTTCAGATGAAGTTAGAAGAGGATGAAACAACAAAGGAATAACATGGAGATTGAAAATGCAGAATGATTACGAAAACCCAGAAGGTGAATTGTAAAAGGATACACACTGGTTGCGAGCATGGACAAGAAAAACCCATCGTACCTGAAATTGAGCGAGTTAAATTGAATCAAAATTGGGATGTAACAACAATCAGTGTATCAGAGAAAGGGAACGAACCACTTGAAATCGACGCCTCTGATAGCCATGAAGGAAACCCTAGAAGAAAAAAGAAGCGGTGTCGTATTGAAGAATCGTGGTTCTTAAGCATGCATCATCGGATCGGAATCGAAGTGCAAAATGTAGAAAAGAGAGTGAAGTAGAGGAAGGTGGAGCAGAAATTGGAAGAAAAAGGACACGAAATTTGTGGGGGTTAACTGTTAAGAGTTGTTGAAACTTGAAAGTAAGAGAGGATGAACTAACACAAAATTACAATACACACCGCACCGCCAAAGACATTGATTGACCTCACTGTGTTTTGTTTGTGTTTGTGTTTGTGTTTGTGTGCGTGTGTTGCATACACTTGCGCATTTACTACTTCATTCACGACATTTACCTCAAGTGTCACTCACTGCGTGTGTGAGTCTAGTGCCTACGTTTGCTTTTGCGTTTTCGACATGTCAAAATCGCTTCTAGTTTACCAAAAGCTATTATTTATAGCTTATGTTTCACGCAATTACTTTAAGCCATACGTCCACGGTTTTCCCCTTTTTACTCCTTTATTAATTTAACATGCATCTAGACGCTGGAGGATTTATGTAAAGATTGTTGTGATATCAAGTGTGAGTAAGTTTCATATTGAAAAATAAAAATAACATTAAGTAGTTTATAAGAGGGGCGCTTTATCGGAAGTTCAACACTTGATGGGGTTGTGGGAGGAAGACAAGTACACGCACTGGTCCAAAGCTGAAGAGGGTTCCACAGTGGTCCGCTCCCTATTCTAGGCACATCCAGTTTCTGTCCAACTGTTTTACCAATTCTCTATTGTTGTTTTGATTGATAGCACGTACAAAACCAACAAGTATATGATACATTTGCTGAAGATGGTTGGTATGACTTCAGTTGGATACACATACACCATAGCTTTTGGATACATGTGCAATGAGCGTGAACCTGAAGTTACATGGGCGCTTGACAAGTTGAGGGGGTTGATACTTTGGGAGGAGGATATGCTAAAGGTCATTGTAACTGACAAGGATAATGATTTGAAAAACGTAGTTGCAGCCACATTCCCTACATTCACTCATTTTCTATGCCAATTCCATATTTCTAAGAATGTCAAGGCAAAGTGCAAGCTTACTATCTAACCGAAGGAGTTGTGGGAAGAAGTCGGGGACGCATGGATTAATGTCATGTATTCGACATCCGCGGAGGAGTTTAGTGCGAATATGAACTTCTTGCGTCCACTATGTAGGGAGAAATCTGAGTCTGTGCAATACATCAACACTACTTGGTTGTCGTTTAAGAACAAGTTTGTGAGGTACCTCATTGACCGTTACATGCATATGGGGAGCACAACAACAAACAAGTACATTCGTATCCACTCACACTTGATTCAAACAAATGTTTCCTTAATATTAATGTTAGTCATTTGCACAGGGTTGAAGGTGCATCAAAGATAGCAAAAGTGACTTGTGCGCGGCTTGGAGTGCTTTACATAGGTGCAAACTACTCCAACGTACAAGGATTAATTCTGCTTTTCAGGCCAGTATATTCACCAGGAAGAGTCTAACCCCCAAACTATCTACAACCAAAAAGAAAGGTAAGAAGGTGGCCATCGACTCGCCTCAGCTCCCCCACCACCTTCCAAGCTACCTAAAGTTTTATCGGCCAACTACATTCATGAAGTGCACACATTCCTCCGTGATTACGTATTGAACATTGTGAATGTTGATGATGATGTGAATTGTGGATATATGAGTATTGCTTCCTTGATGGGTATGAGAGAAAATAACTGGCATGACGTGCGACAAGCAATGATAAATGAACTTACATCACAGAATGCAATTTATCTTAATTTGTATGGCACCAACAAACATTACGAACAGGTACTAGAAGCCTTGCATCTTAGTCCAATGGAGATTGCAACAGAGGAGAAGTGGTTAAGCATGCCGGATATGGGCCACATTTTTGTTCCATTATATTAGATTGTCTTCGTGACCTTGTCGGTTAAGGGGTGTTCCACCTACTTTCCTCTCACCCGTCCAGTGCCACATCCGTTAGACCACAAAATCATATGTCTGTAGTTGTCAACAACAACCACTCAGTGAAGGTACTTATCTCTTACTTTGAATACACATTACAGTTCATTATAAGAGACTATTTAACAACAATATAAATCATCATCTTGTAGGCGCACATGTCAAGTGACTTCCCTATGTCAATGACTAATCCACAATGACGCTATCATTGTACTCAAAATGCTCGTGGTTGGGAGCGACCATACTTGGATCGCATGCGTAAATACATGGATATGGTTACAGAGCAAAACACATCAAGGAGCGAGGGAACCGTAGATCTTATAGATGACCTGGTTGTTTGATTTTGTTAATGTTATAATATTGCAATGTAACATTGTAATACTATAACATTGTAATCTTGTGTTTATGATTTTTAGCTATTTCTATCATATATTGTGTTGTTCTCATTTTGTCACGCTTCTGTTTTCTGTTTAGGTATGTTCTGCAATGTTACACACTTAGAAACTGCGACACCAACACACTCTTAAAGTGCGACGCTGACGCCGTTTCACAGTGCTTATGTTTTTTTTTTTTTCCGATAAGCTTCACAGTGCTTATGTAACGCATCTTAGAAGAGCTTTGCTAAACACTATTTTTGTCACGCTGCTTCAAAGTGCGATAGAAACAATAATAGAGGTGTTTTCGGGTTTCTCAAGTTACGATGGTATGAATAGATGTGGGGGTGAGGGGGGTCTGAATAACAATACCCAATTTTCAAAATGCAGATGCAAGTGCCTCTTCCAACTCCAAATTGGGTGCCACCGAAATCTGGTGTTATTCGGTCTGATAGTGATGCGGCTTCTACCGGCAATAAACATCGTTTTACAGTAAAGGTTCTTTCAGTAGTTTTTTGGTTATAAACTTCTTGAGAACACAATTAGTTTGCAAGATAAACTTTAGATAAGTAGATTAGTCTGATAGTAATAGTTTAGAGTTCAGACCGGCCCGAAATAATCTTGTAGTTTGTGCTTAGGCCTAAATACATTTATTTTTCTGTTTGAACTATCTGAAGAGTCTGATAAATTATATTTATTTATTTAGGTATTTTGTGACAGCGTTAAGAACCTTTTACTCGGGCTTGATTCATTATTAATAATTTTACTTGCATTTTCAAAAAAATATTATTAATGATAATATATATACTTATTGTTATATAATTGTTAATGATCATAAATATATTATTTATTATATAACTGCTAAATTTATTATATATAATTAAAATATTAATATTAGTTAAAACAATTATGAGTTTTATATTAATACCAGTAAAAATAAAGTATTTGTTGTCTGCTATATTATTAATTGTATTAAATAAATTATCAATTCTAATCACAAGTTGAGGAAAGTTTTAAAAAATGAAACTAAATAATACTATTATATATTATAAGTATAAAAATAAATAATTTATTTAATGGTATAATTTTATTTTATAATAACTATTTTGGAAAAAAATTGAAATCTTTTAATGGCACTTTATATCATTTACTGTATATTCAAAATTTTCTTGAGTTTTTTATTCATAAAAATTATATTTATTTATTAATGATAATATTTGTTTTTGTTGTAGAAATAAGAGTAATGTTTCATCCACACCTCTCTTTTGAGGTGGAGAGGTGGAATTGTGAGAGAGATAGGAAGAAAAGAAAAAGTAAGAGAGAGAAAATATGAGATGTGATAGATGATAAGATAAGAGAGATAGAAATAAAAAGAGGTGAAAATAGAGTGTTTAAAAAATGAGGTGTGTATATATCATTACTCGTAGAAATAATCAATTTAAAATATATTTGTATTTAAATTAATTTGAAAATGTTTGACTTTTATATTATTAACATTACTAATTAGTATAAAGGATATTTATCAATCAATTAGTATTTTGAATAATAAAAAGTAATATTTTTTTATAATTTTTATAATTATACTTTAACTATATATACGAGAAATTGAGTTGTTCTATAATTAATAATGTCAAAATCATTATTGTAAATTATAATTATTTATTAATGATCATTTATACTATTATTATTGTAGAAACAAATAGAAATTTTGTGGGGCTTTTTATTTCTGAGGATTTGGGGTTTCATAGAAGAAGAGGAAGAATGAGAAGCGAGTGATGTGAAGGATTATTCAATTGAATGATGGAGAACTGCATCATCGGTTGAATGATGGAGAACTGAATCATCGGTTGCTGTGGAGCTTCTTCTTCTCGAAGGGGATTCATGAGCTAGGTTAGATATAATTTTCCATACCCATTTTGCAAATTGTTCAAAGTCTTGTTCTTTTTAGGTTTTTCAATAGGAATACAGAATTTCTCAACTTGGGTCGTTTTTGTTTTGTTTGAAGTGGGTGTGTGAGGATTGTGTTGTGTCATCTGATTTATAAATTTAGGTTTTTGGTTGGTGGTGAATTCTTGCAATGAAGGTGCATATAAGGTTATTTTGTTGAATTGTTTATGAGATGGCAAGATTGAACCTAGAAGCAGTACAAGTATTGAAGAAGGAGACAAAGTAAAAATGGGTGATTCTCTTCATACTTGTTTGTCAATGGAGAATCATCACCCATCCACGCTCTTGACCATGGATTCAAGTGCCTCTTCTCATGAGGAGCTGGATTTGGAGATGAATCCGCAGATCATACTATCTGGTCCGCCTGATATCAATTTACCTCTGCTCGCAGAGCGAAGTTCTCCACCGCAACTATGGAATTCTAATCCCTGTGATACTTTATATGTTGGTCTTGGCACTCAAGGATATAAGGCTGAGAGTTCACTCAACCTTCCGAAAACCGGAAGGAAATGCTCCAAGCGAGTTGATAGCATATGGGGTGCTTGGTTTTTCTTCCGATTTTACTTCAAGCCTGTGTTGCATGAAAAATCTATGGCCAAGGTTACCAGGGACAGCAACAGTGTTTCCGGGTTTGATAAAACTGATCTCAAGCTTGATGTTTTCATGGTTCAACATGACATGGAAAACATGTATATGTGGGTTTTCAAGGAGAGGCCGGAAAATGCGTTGGGCAAGATGCAGCTGAGAAATTACATGAATGGGCACTTCCGCCAAGGGGAGAACCCTTTTCCTTTCGGTGTTGAGAAGGGCTTTGTTCGATCACATAGGATGCAGCGGAAGCATTATAAGGGACTTTCAAACCCCCTGTGTGTGCATGGCGTTGAGGTTGTGCCATCACCCAATTTGATGGGGCTAGATAAGGATGAGCAAAAGAGGTGGATGGAACTCACTGGCCGGGATTTAAATTTCAAGATCCCTCCTGAAGCAAGCGATTTTAGTTCCTGGAGAAATCTACCCAACATGGAGTTTGAGCTTGAGAGACCGCCTCACCCAATTAAGGGTGCTCCTCCTCCTGCTAAGAAGCTGCTTTATGGGCCTGGTTTGAATTTGTCATCAACACATCTTTCTAGCCATAGTAACAGTGATGGTATTGATCTATCTCCTATCAACGACAAGAAGAGGAAGGACTTATGTCTTTATGGGAATGGAAATGGAAGTGAGGAAGAATGTTACTTGCCTGTTAATTCTCTACTTGAAAGTATTCCAGAAATTGAAATGCACCCAAGTGATCATCACTGGATGAGTGACTTCAGCGGGGTGATGAACAATGTTTATGGACCTGTTACGGCTGCAAAAACTATATACGAGGATGAAGAAGGGTACTTGGTTATTATCAGTCTTCCGTGTGTAGATCTCTCAAGTGTTAAAGTTTCTTGGAGGAACACTCTCACTCGAGGAATCATAAAGGTTTCTTGTTTGAGCACATCTGGGAAGCCATTGATCAAGAGACATGGCAGGACATTCAAGCTCACAGATCCATCACCAGAGCACTGCCCTCCTGGGGAGTTTGTTCGTGAAATCCCTCTATCAACTCGAATTCCTGAAGACGCCAATGTAGAAGCATACTATGATGGGCCAGGATCAGTGCTTGAGATCATGGTGCCAAAACTTCGTGTGGGATCAGAAGAGCATGAAGTTCGTGTCTGCCTTCGCCCTCATCTTGGAGGGAATGATCTTATGTTGACTTGATTTTGATACTTGTTATAAATTATTGGGGTTGCAAGCATGGTCCTTAAATCATTGTTGTACTAACTTATGTACCTGTGTAATCTACAATACAATAGTTCACAATTGTCTTCAAAAATAATTATTGTAGAAATAATCAATTTTCTCATATATATATATATGATTAAAATATATTAGTATTAAAATTAGTTAAAAAATAACTTACTCTTATATGATTAACAATACTAATTATTATTAATTATCCTTACAATAAATAGTAGTATAAAGTATAATTAACAACCAATTCAATATTATGAATAATATAAAAGCAAAGTTTTTACTATTTTCGATATTAATATTTTGACTATGTCATTAAAAAATTCAAAGCATTATAAAAGAGTATAGTAAATAATATAGTGTCATTTAAAAAAATTAAAATGCTTTTATAAATATTTATTAGCAAATAATACTATGTTGTTTCAATGAATACAATTTTTCGTTGACCTTCAAAATTCGTACTTATACTATGGCTATGTTTGGCATGTCATTTCAGCTAGCTTATAGCTTATTTGACTAGCTTAAAACTTATTTGACTAGCTTAAAAGCTCTTCAAAAGTGTTTGGTGAATGAGCTTATTTCAGTAGCTTAAAGCTTTAAGCTATAAGCTATCTCAGGTAGCTTATAGCTTAAAGCTTATAGCTTATTAAATTTATTCTCATTTTTATCCTTATTATTTTATTAAAATTCCACCATTACCCTTATATATTTATAAAAACACTAAATATATTTTCCCATCACACTTACGTATGCAGTTCCCGCCACACCTCTGCGCACCATAAGTATTAAAAATATTATATTAATAAAAATAAGTAAAAATTAATATTATATTTTTAAGATGATAAATAACTTGAGTTAATAAAAATATTTAAAATGATAATAATTTTAATATTAATATCATATAGGTATTAATGTGAAAATAAAGTAATGTTAAATATAAAAATAATTATACAAGTATGTCCTTTTATGTCATTTTACAATTTCTGCTTGTTAAACAACTAGTTTTACCAAACACTTTTATTCCAATCACGTAGCTTTTCAACTTTCAGCTATCAGCTTTCAGCTAGCTTATCAGCTAAACATGCCAAACATAGCCTATATATCCCTTAGTAACTCATTTAGGCCTCAAATAGTTACTTTTCTTGGTGGCTTACTTTGACGACTTTTGACACGATAAATGATCCAATTGTGTTAAAGACAAAGCATGTTATAAAAAAAATCGGCTTCTCTCTTTATAAACCTAAGGTATGTGCCTCTTATTTTATATATAATAAGTATAAGTATGTTGGAATTGTGTTGGAAAAAGAGAAGAGTGAAAAAGTTTTATATTACAGAGTGCACTTACTCTTTTGTGTGGCTTATAAAAAAAACTTAGGCCCTATTTGTTTCATGTTTTCAAAACTGTTTTCAGCTTTTAAAAACTGAAAACTTGTTTGGAATGACCTGTTTTCAAAAACTTGAAAACAAGTTCTCATTTTCAGTTTTTAAAACAAAAAAACCAAAACAGTTAAAAGATGTTTTCAGTTTCAGTTTTTAGTTTTCAGATATCAGTTTTCTAAATGTTGGAAAACATGTCACTCAACCTGTTTTCTTATTCTGAAAACTGTTTTTAAAAATTGTTTCTGAAAATTGTTTTAAAAACTGAAAACAAAATTGCAACCAAACAAGCCCTTACTCTTTTGTGTATGTGCTATTTTAACGCAACAATAAGCTATAATTCGGTAATATATATTGAGTAATAGTAGATATCATATGTCATTTAGTTTCAAAGGGGATTGAAATCATATGTCTTTATTTGATGTCTCTTTCTCTGTTCCACCAAAATCACTAATGTAAGATTATAATGGTTATATTTATGCTTACATGACACAATTTGATTGGTGAGAGTAACAAAATTAGTTATTAAATTTAAATTGAAAGAAAATTTTCTCACTTTATTGAACCCAACTAGTTTCCTCACACATATTAAGTAGAAGATAAATCTATATTTTTTATTAATATTGGGGCTCTTATTGTAGAAAATTTATATTGGGTTGAGTGGGAAATAATATTCTTGGAAAAATTAAGGTTTAATTGCACCTTTAATGTTTGATTTATCGCAATGGTGTAATTTGGGTCTCTGATTTTCAAAATGAGGGATTTAGATCCTAGATTTTATTGAAGTGAGTGATTGGAGGTGTTGATCTAAAAATGGAGAGTGGTGCGATGATGAAGAGGGGTTGATTTTAGGGTTTAAAAAAAATATGTTTTAGGGTTTTTAGTTTTATTTACATATTGTATTAATTGTGATGTGGTATCTACGTGATGCATACAATCCACGCCTTTTGGACGGACTGCTGACGAAATGGCCAAAATCACTCATGTGAGTCACGTCAATAAAATTTAGGACACAAATTAATCGTTAAACTCAATTCGCACAATCACAATAGACTTTTAAAATTAAATACGACAGAGAAAGCTATGTACAAGGTCTCTGGTATTTTCTGGCAGATTTGAACTTTGTTTGATGGGATTCCTTGGAGGCTCTCTTTAGACTTAGAAAATTTGTACTCTTTTTCCTTCATTAGGTTTTTATCCCAAGTGGATTTTTCCTAGTAAGGTTTTAATGAGACATTTTTTCTATTGTTTATCCTCCAAGGATGCAGGGTCTATTTAGCTATATGTAATTTTTTCTTGTTTATACTTTTGTTTTTCTTGATTTTCCCTCTTTAACTCTGAATTTCAATTTTACTATGCACTGCTTCCGTTTCTGGTATCAGAGCCCGGTCCCGTGAGGGATTAGGGTCTCTGGTGTAAGCTCTCTGGTGGGTATATATTAAAAAAAAAAGAGTTTTTCTTAATCAAAGCCAGTTTTCTAAGGTTTAAACTAAGAATAGTGTGAGGTACCCCTGCAGTCTAGTGGTCCCGGCAGTAAAGCCTTGGATAGGTAGTGAGCCCGTTGGTTTAGCTAGATTGGGAAGAAGCACAACCCTTGGTACAAAACCCATTAAAACATGGCAAGATTAATTAAAACCTTAAGTGAGATAGCCTTAGGAAAACCTAATAATAACATGATAATCCCACCTTCATCCTCTAGTACAGAAGAGATCAATAGATTGTCTCAACAAGAATTAGAAATAGCCTCTATAGAAAGAGCTCTTCAAAACTGGTAAATACCCATAGTCAAGAAAAAAGAAATTTACAAGCAACATACTTTGTTCAACAGGTCTGACGACTCTATTTTTACAATAGAATGTTGTCAGCATAGTTCTGATCATAAGAGTACCATAAAATTATTAAATGAAGATATTTTAGATCAACATGTAAAAAATGGATATAATTTTATTCACATAGGATTAGTGCAAGTAGCTGCAAAACCCAATTTCCGACTAGGAATTAATTCTCCAATAATTGTCATGTTGAGAGACATGAGATTGTTAAAACCAAAAGATTCTTTAATTGCCGTTTTAGAATCAAACCTTCATGATGGTCCTGTTTTCTTTAATTGCTATCCAAACTATGCCATGAATCTACAAAACGGTTGGACTAAAAATGCTTTGCAACTAGATTTATTGGCAAATGATGACATATTTGAAGAAGAGAGTGATCCTTTTTCAATAATATATAGAGTTTATTATAAAGTTTCAAAAACTAATTATAATTTTAAAGCCTTAAGATCATCACCAAAACAAGAAACTATTATGTTAGAAGCAAATCTAAAGAGATCTTCAGTACAAGTTCCAAAGAAGCTTACTCATGATGAAATTATGAGTAAAGTTCCTGAAGAATGGGTATTCAAGAACTCTTTACCTCAACAAAAAATTCATAATACACAAGTACGAGAACTAATTCAAGAAGGGACAGATCTAACTCTAAGGATGAATAGATCGAATTCATTTGCGGTTAGAACTCCTGAACAATTATATAAAGTAGACATCCCCAGAACTTCTGTATCTTCAACAGAATCAACAATAAGACTCAAAGGGTTAGATAATAGTCATCCAAATCTCTCTCAACCTGTTTACCAAACAAATACAGGTTCTCCTGAATATTCTCCAACCGCTTCTCAAGTTTTAAACACATTAACAAGAGAGTACCCTTTCCAAATTGACAAGAAGTGGATTAAAGAAGATTTTTTAGCAGAATACAATAAGCCAAAAAGGGATTGGTATTTTGCAAGCTTTCCTAAAGAAGAAACAGAAAATTATAGGACTCTATATTACCAGTCTATGGAAGAAGCAATCTTGGAATACAGATACGGGAAGGAGGTGATGGCTCCAATAATAGGAAGCGCACAAATGGGCTGGGTAGCACGAGGATTTCTCCCCCGCTGAAGAAGAAAAATTCTGACTCCGGATTGGGATCGGCGGCGGCTGCGGTGCAGTCCCGCCCACCTCAATGAGGATCTTGTCATGGAACTGCCGTGGGCTTGGGAACCTACTGGCAGTACGGGCCTTTGGTAGGCTCATCCATTCTGAAGCGCCCGATATTGTGTTTGCAATGGAAACAAAGTTGTATGAGTCCGAAGCTCTGCGTCATAGAGGCCTGGGGGGTCTTCAGAACATCTTTCCGGTTCAATGCGCAGGCCAAGGACACACGCGTGCAGGAGGTTTGTTTTTACTTTGGAGTCAAAAGGTTGATGTAGCTATTATTTCTTTTTCTTTGAATCATATTTTGTTTAATGTTACACATTTGGAAGAACAAAAAGTGATGCAGGTTATGGGAGTGTACGGATACCCAGACGACCGTCGAAAGATGGAAACTTGGTATTTGGTGAAGCGCTGTCTGAGCGATGTTTCAATCCCGAGTTTGTGTGTGGGCGATTTTAATGATTGCTTGTCCCCTCGTGATAAGCTGGGAGGGGACCCCCCTGACTTGAATCATATCCAGAGAGCTGCTAGGATTAGAGCGGAATGTTGTTTACAGGAGGTGAACTTTACGGGTTACAGATTTACTTGGTCAAACAACAGGGAATCCCCTGGCACTATTGAAGAACGATTGGATTATGCCCTTGTGAATGATGCTTGGGATGAGACTTGGCCTATTACTGTAGTCCATCATCTATCCAAGCATAAATCTGATCATAATCCTATTTTGCTAACATGTGGTGCTCGCAGGAAAAGGAAAGAGCTTGGCAGGGCACGACTTTTTCGCTTTGAAGAGCTTTGGCTCCAAGAAGATGAAGAATGTGCTGAAATTGTCACAGAAACATGGTGCAGATTACAGAATGACTTGCCCACAAAAATTGCCGAAGTAGGAAGCGCCCTGAAGGGTTGGGGGCGAGAGAAATTTGGGGACATACCGAGGAAAATTTCCGATCTCAAAGCTCTCTTGCAAGAACTTCAGAGAGAAGAGCAGACAGCAGAAATTTTGCAAAAAACAAGGGAGACCGAGCACCAATTAGATGGCCTTCTTGAACAAGAGGGAAAATGGTGGAAGCAGAGATCTAGAGCCACTTGGCTGCGGGATGGAGACAAGAACACACGCTTCTTCCATCAGAAAGCCACACAGCGGCGAAAGAGGAACATGATTGAGAAAATTGAGGATGATAGAGGGAAGGAATATATAGAGGACAGAGATATTGCCCGAGTTCTAATAGATTATTTTGTCCAGCTTTTTGCAACCTCACATCCTGTGGATATTGAGGATGTCACTTCACTAGTGGCTAACCGATTGACAGGGGCTCACTTGCAAATTTTAGAGGATCCTTTTACAAAGGAAGAAGTGACAGAGGCTCTCTTTCAGATGCATCCTACCAAAGCGCCTGGAATTGATGGTTTTCCAGCTCTCTTTTATCATCGCTTTTGGAGTGTAATCGGGGATGATGTAGCTGAATTTTGCTTACAGATTTTGCATGGACATGTATCGCCAGGTATCATTAACCATACTGTTCTTGTTCTTATTCCTAAGGTTAAGAAATCTGTGCATGCTAATCAATTTAGGCCAATTAGTTTGTGTAATGTGATTTTCAAAATTGTGACCAAAACAATAGCGAACAGAATGAAAATTATTTTGCCTGACCTAATTTGTGAATCTCAGAGTGCTTTTGTTCCTGGTCGGTTAATTACTGATAACGCTTTGATTGAATACGAATGTTTTCACTACATGAAGAAGAGGATTAATGGCCGGAATGGCACTATGGCGCTAAAATTGGACATGTCCAAAGCGTACGACCGAATAGAATGGTCTTTTTTGAGTTCTGTGTTGAGTTCGATGGGTTTTCCTCAAAATTGGGTTGATCTTATAATGCATTGTGTGTTTACTGTTTCTTTTTCAATCATGTTGAATGGTAACCCACAGCCAAGGTTTGTGCCAAATAGAGGCTTGCGACAGGGAGACCCCCTCTCACCTTATTTGTTTATCTTATGTGGGGAGGTCTTCTCTGCGCTTATTAATAGAGCTGTTGTTTCCTAGAATTTAACTGGTATTAAGGTGGCGAGGTCTGCGCCTGTTATTTCACATTTGCTTTTTGCAGACGACAGTGTCCTCTTTGGTAGAGCTGATATGCGAGAGGCAGAATGCCTGAAAGAAATTCTCACTACTTATGAGCGAGTCTCCGGACAAGTTGTCAATCTTGACAAATCGATGCTTTCTGTTAGCCGAAACGTGCAGCAAACCAGATTTGATGAGCTTAAACAGCTATAGGGAGTAAAGGCCGTTGAGAGCTTTGATAGATATTTGGGGTTACCGACTCTAATTGGTAAGTCGAAAACACAAATATTTAATTTTGTTAAGGAACGAGTCTGGAAAAAACTCAACGGGTGGAAAGAACAATTTTTATCACGGGCAGGGAGGGAAGTTCTAATTAAATCAGTAGCTCAAGCTATTCCCTCTTATATCATGTCTTGTTTTGTCTTACCTGACAGACTTTGTGCAGATATAAACAGCATGATCTCTAATTTTTTCTGGGGTGGTGATGCATCCCGCAAGGGGTTGCATTGGACTAAGTGGGCCAATCTTTGTCGCAGTAAGAGAGATGGTGGTCTTGGCTTCAGAGACTTTAAGGCTTTCAATCTAGCTTTGGTAGCCAAGAATTGGTGGAGAATCTACTCTAAGCCAAACGCCCTAGTGGCCCGGCTCTTTAAGGCGGTCTATTTTCATAGAGGGGACTTGTGGAGTGCAAAGAAGGGGTATAGACCAAGTTACACATGGTCTAGTATACAAAAAACAAGATGGGTTTTTGAGAAAGAA
Source organism: Lotus japonicus (assembly GCF_012489685.1). Classification (NCBI taxonomy): domain Eukaryota; kingdom Viridiplantae; phylum Streptophyta; class Magnoliopsida; order Fabales; family Fabaceae; genus Lotus; species Lotus japonicus. The sequence goes on from NC_080044.1 coordinate 54,939,445, forward strand.
GGGCTGTGGCGTATAGGAAATGGCACTCTAGTCCATATTTGGGAAGACAATTGGATACCAAGTGGAGCACCTTTGATATACCGCCAGGATTTAGCGTCAGCACAAGGTATACATATGGTGAGTGATCTTATTGAGCAACAAACCAGGAGATGGAATTCAGAAGTGGTGGAGACTATTTTTTGTCCACGTACTGTGCAACGTATTTATGCTGTTCCTTTAACAGGCCAAGGTGGTGATTTTTTGAGCTGGCCAAGCACTATGAATGGCCATTATTCCACTAAAACAGGTTATAATCTAATAAAGCAGCTGCTGGAAAGTGACACAACTAGTTCATCTTTCTCGAGCTCCCTCCCTCCAAGCTTATGGCGGAAATTTTGGAGCTCGTCGGCGCTGCCACGCTGCAAGGAACTATGTTGGCGAATGATCAGAGGGTACCTTCCTGTAGCTGCGGAGCTTCGAAGAAGACACCTTGATGTGGATGCAACCTGCGGCTTTTGTGCGTCTGTCTCGGAGGATGCTCGCCATGTATTCCTCGCGTGCCCAGCTGCCACCAGCTTCTGGTTTGCTTCACCGTTGTCTTTGAGAGTGGAGCGGTTTGCTTCTGTTGCAGATTTTTGGAGAGAAATTCTGGAGGAAGGGGATGATGAGGTGTTGCTGCTATCTCAAACACTAGCGTACGCATTCTGGGAGGCACGGAACAATAACAGGTTCAATGGAAGGAATTTCTTTCCAGCTGATATGGTGCAACATGCTCTCTCTCTACTGCCGGGGTCCTCACAACGATCAATCCACATGAGCCCGCCACGAGTCCTGCCAGCTACATGGGCACGGCCTGCACGAGGAGAGGTAAAATTCAACTTTGATGCTTCCTTTGTTCTTGGTGGTGTAGGGGGTTATGGCATGGTTGCCCGAGATTATGTTGGTGCAATAATGGCAGCAGCCACGGCGTATCCGGTGGCGTCCATCTCACCGTTGCTGGCGGAAGCGGGGTGCCTGCGCTGGGCTTTGAGGTTGGCCATTGATTTAGGTTTTCGGCGAGTGGTTTTTGAGACGGACTGTCTGCAGCTATTCAACTGGTGGAAGTCTGGACAGGAGGGGGTTTCTTTCCTAGCTACTGTTGTCAGCGAATGTCGCTCTTTAGTTACTGCTTTTGATGCTTTTTCTATTTCTTTTGTAAGACGTTCAGGAAATACTGTGGCGGACCTTTTGGCAAGGAACGCTTCTACTTACACTAATGAAGTGTGGGTGGAAGAGGTTCCAGACATTGCAGTGAACCTTGTTGCCCAGGATGTTTTGGCTTCTATGCCTCCTGAGATTTGATTTAATGCATATCCATTTCAAAAAAAAAAAAAAAGAACTTAACTATTATTTCTTTGACTGGTTTGAATCATTCTGTATCAAAACTAATATAGATTATCCTTTCTTAAAAGAAGTTAATCCTCTAGGAAAAATAAGTTCAAACTGGAAAACAATTCAAGATAAGGTAGTAACCTCAGAATATCCACCCCAAGAAGGAGTAAAAATCCAAGTAGAAGATCAAGAAGTCAAAGCCTCTCCGTACAAAAAGATAAGCAAAGAAGGAATAGTTGATAAAGAAGATATTGGTAAAATTCATCAGCAAATGAATTATTCAAACCTAATGTTAACTACTATGACAAAGCAGTTAACAAGGATAGAATCAAAGGAAGAAAGTATTCCTAAAAATCCCATTCTTTCCATGACAGGAAAAGGTTTACAAAGCCCTATTCTGAAGGTCCCTAGCTATACAAAAGAAGATCTAAGTTCTATCAAGATTTCTAAAACACAAGACTTAGAAGATATCAAAATTAAATTGCAAAAACTTACTATAAGGGATCCAATAGTAAATCATCTTGAAAAAGAAGATTTATCCATTAATAAGATAAAAGGAAACCAACCCCATTATCCCAAGCTTAGAAATTATTACAATCGGCCAACCTACCCAGATGTCCAATTTGAGGAACGAGGAGAACTTGTTCAAAATCATTTTTCAGGATCTGGAATTAATGAATGGAATCTAGATGGCATGAGCGAACAAGCTATTCTTGATTTAACAAATCAAATGGTTATGGCTGTTATGGCTTATAAGTCAAAAAACAATTCTGATCGAGCAGCTGCCTTGGTCATTACTCAAGGCTTCACTGGTCAGTTAAAAGGTTGGTGGGATAACTTAATAAATGAACAAGATAGGATGATAATTCTAACCAAGATAAAAGAAAATGGTGAGGAAGATGCCGTTTCTACACTAGTTTATACAATAATATTACACTTTGTAGGAGATCCCAATATGTTCAGAGAAAGAGCTAAAAACCAGCTCGCCAATCTCTACTGTCCAACCATGTCTGATTACCGTTGGTATAAAGACATGTTCCTTTCAAAAGTTGTTTTAAGAGAAGATGGGTCCAGTGCATTCTGGAAAGAACGCTTCATAGCTGGGCTTCCCAGATTAATGCAGGAAAAAGTCTACCAAACCATCCAAACCTTCAGTGAAAGTACTCCTGATTTTAACTTATTAACTTATGGACAAATTCATAATGCAATAATTCATACGGGTTTGCAAGTTTGTACCGACTTTAAACTCCAAAATAAAATGCAAAAAGAAGTTTCTATAAGCAGGAGAGAAGTTGGAAACTTCTGCCAACAATATGGAATATAGCCCATTAGAGCTCCTTCCACACAACACAAAAGAACTATCAAAAGGAAAGCAGCTCAAAGAGACTCCTCAACCAACAAGAGACCTTTTAGGAAAAGATATAATTTTTAAAAACCAGAACAAACAAACAAAGGCTTTAATAAGAAGCCGACAAAAAATTCTAACAATAATAAGAAAAATGTTTGTTGGAAGTGTGGGAGACCGGGTCATTATGCTAATAAATGCACAACTCAACAAAAGATTAATAATCTTAAACTTGAAGAAAATATCAAGCAAAGTTTATTAAGTGTTTTAATAAATACCGAAGAACCTGAAGACTTGTCTACCTCAGAATATGAAGAAGACGACGAGGTCAATCAAATTGAATACTCTAATGAGACAGACTCTAATTTTTCCGAAAATGAAGAAGAAGAGTGTATAGGTCAAGATGGAACAAGTCCTTGTGGCTGTTCAAGTTGTCTCAGAGAAGTCAACATGCTCTCTAAAGATCAAACCCTCAGTCTAATTTCCATAATTGACAAAATGGAAGATTCGCCTCTTAAGGATGAATTTATAAGCCAATTAAATGTTTTGGTCGAAAAAACTGAAAAATTTAAAATTGAAGAGGTAGACCCCATAAGTATGAATGAGATCCTTAAAAGATTTAAAACCCCAAGTAAGACTGTCTCAATAAAAGATCTTCAAGGTGAGATCAAATTGATTAAAGAAGAGATAACCACTCTAAAACAAAATGACATTAATTTAGAATATAGATTAATGGAATTAGAGGGTAAGGAGATTCTAAAAGCCCAGAATTACAAAGCTAGTTCTTCTAGAGGTGAAGATCTAGACAATTCAGATAGTAATCAACAAACATATATTAACATGCTCAATATAATTACCATACACAAGTGGCATTGTGAAATAACTTTAGTAATTCATGAAGAAAGATTTGACGTTGTGGCTTTAATAGATAGCGGAGCTGATGTAAATTGCATTCAAGAGGGATTGATTCCTACCCAATACTACGAAAAAACTAACGAAGGAGTTAGTAGTGCCACAAGATCAAAACTTAATATACGATATAAATTATCACAAGCAAAAATTTGTAAAAACAAAATCTGCTACACTACCTCATTTGTTCTAGCAAAGAATATATCAAACAAGGTAATATTAGGGACACCGTTCATAAGCTTATTATATCCATTTGGCGCTTCAAGAAAAGGATTAATTACAGAAGCTCTAGGACAAGAAGTTTTCCTTGAATTCTTACAGCCCCCAAGGTTAAAGGAACTAAATCTTCTACAAGATGCGTCAATCTCAAGAGTTAATCTAATTCAACGAAAAAGAGATACCCTAATTCAACAAAAGAAAAAACATATCAAGATGTTAAATAAGGAAATTCAATATAAAAGAATTGAAGAACAGATTCAGACTCCAAATCTTCAAAAAATAATCACAGAATTTCAAGATAAAATAGAAAGAGAAATTTGTGAAATAAATCCTATGGCTTTCCATCATCGCAAGACTCACACCATTACTTTACCATATGAAGAAGGATTTAACGAGAAAGACATACCTACAAAAGCACGACCGATTCAAATGAATCAACAATATCTAGAATATTGTAAAAAAGAGATTCAAGAATATTTAGACAAAGGTCTTGTTAGACCCTCGAAATCACCATGGAGTTGTTCAGGGTTTTATGTGCTCAACGCTTCTGAACAAGAACGTGGTGCTCCAAGACTAGTCATCAATTATAAACCTCTTAACAAGGTATTAAGATGGATCAGGTACCCAATACCTAATAAAAGTGATTTAATCAAGAGATTACATAACTCTACTATATTCTCAAAATTTGATATGAAATCAGGATATTATCAAATTTCAGTGGCGGAAGAAGATAGGTACAAAACTGCATTTATAGTTCCTTTTGGTCATTATGAGTGGAATGTAATGCCTCAAGGTCTCAAAAATTCTCCCAGTGAATTCCAAAATATCATGAATGAAATCTTTAACCCTTATATGGAGTTTGCAATAGTTTATCTAGATGATGTCTTAATATTTTCAAAAAATATTAGCCAACACATTCAACACCTAAATAAATTCATTGAAGTTATCAAAGAAAATGGTTTAGTAGTTTCAGCTAAAAAAATGAAAATCTTTCAAACTAAAACAAGATTTCTTGGTTATGAAATTTATCAAAGCACAATAACCCCTATTCAAAGATCCTTAGAATTTGCTGAAAAATTTCCAGATGAAATCAAAGATAAAAACCAGTTACAAAGATTCTTAGGTTGTGTAAATTACATAGCCGATTTCATTCCAAACATTAGGGTCGTATGTGCACCCTTGTTCAAAAGGCTTAGAAAGGACCCTCCACAATGGAATGAAGAAATGACCATAGCCATTCAAAAAATAAAGGAGTCAGTAAAATATCTTCCATGCCTAGGAATACCAGACCCTGAAGCCTCTCTAATAGTAGAGACAGATGCCTCAGATCTAGGTTATGGAGGAATCCTTAAACAAAAATGTGTTGATTCTTCAAAAGAGCAAATTGTTAGGTTTTATTCAGGAATTTGGCATCCTGCCCAACAAAAGTATTCAACTGTCAAAAAAGAGATTTTGGCAATAGTTTTATGCGTTACAAAATTTCAAGATGATCTTTTCAATAAAAAGTTTTAATCAAAACCGATTGTAAAGCGGCCCCTTCTGTTTTACAAAAAGATGTTAAAAATCTGGTTTCAAAACATATTTTCGCCAGATGGCAATCATTACTTTCCTGCTTTGAATTTGATATTATTCATATTAAAGGAGATCAAAATTCTCTCCCAGATTTCCTAACAAGAGAATTCTTACAGGGGAACCATGAGTGAGAAACCCACTTCGAGAGATCAATATGGTCCCCCACTGGGATCGTCCCGAAAACTACCAAGCTCAATAACTGGATCATCAGCCCCAATGGCAGTAACCCCTCTCAAAACAATTAAGCCTCCTGGCCCATCAACACCAACAAAATCATCCCAAAAGCCCACTGCCTCTCAGGTAGTGCAATCTCCAGCAAAATCAAAAAGCCCCTTAGTCCCCTTATCCAACAAATATTCCATACTAGATTATCAAAACACCATTTCTTCAAAAACCCCAGGCAAAATAGAACAATATGAGTATCAAGAGAAACCAGAATGCCTTCCATCAATAATGATAGAAAAAGCTTGGTTCAACTGCAATCCAAGGGAAATCGCTAAACAAGTATTTCCCCCAAACTTTCATTACATGCCAGGACACCCTTCAAAAGGTAGACTCTTTTATGAGTTCATCCTAGTAGATACCGATTCAATAGAGGTCACTCACAATAAAGACAAAAATGGAGAAATCATCTACTCCAAAGTGAAGATTCTCAAAGTTCTCAATATGCAAGACTGGAAGCAACCTCTGTTCCAATCAAAACGATTCTCAAGAGAATTTACTCCAACAGGTCATAATTACTTTGATTACATGGATGCATGGTATTATTTCCTATTTCTCCGGCCATTCCAACATTCATGGTTCTTTTGGTTCAAGAAAGGCATCCCTCTAAGATTCCCGCAATGGTTCAAACTTTGGTTTCATCAGATAGGATTAGATTTTAGCATTTTCCTGAAGATGTTCAACCTCTGTTCAATTACTTTGTTCAAAAGACTCATTTCCAACCTGAAGAAAGGCTTTTATACTTTACTGCCTCACAAGCCATTTCTTGGATCATGACTTGGGACTGGTGTTCAGTTCAGCTCTATAATGACGCTAATCTCTATCAGCTTCAAAAGTCTATCAGAATCAAATGGTGGGCAAAGTTTGACGTCAGATTAATTCAAAAGGCAAGAATTGATGAATGGGCCAAGAATTACTTTCTTACCCAGAAAAGTCAAGCCCAATTAACTGGCACTCCTCCTACGCCTCAGATCAATCAAGAGGCCCTATTCCTACAAGAAAAATCCAAAATTATGGCTGAACTAGCTTCAGCTACCTCTCAAGAAGAGTTTAGATCAAGATTGGAGTTAGTCTCTGGAAGTCAGAAATCTGATTCACTAGAGGACGAAGCTTCTTCCAATTTACAAAATAATGATTATCTTCAAGACAATGAAGACGATTGCTTCAACATGGGATTCTCCTCTTTTTACTAAAGAGGAAAATTATTGCAGAAAAAACAAGAGACACTGTTCAAGATCAAAAGCAAATCATCAGGCGTGGCCGACAAGGTCTATCAAGCCATCCACTAAAAGAGAAAACGATAAATGAGTCATCAATAATTTTCAGAAAGTAGAACTCAAGTTACCCTAAAAAGGTAACCCGAGTTAATGTAACTCAAGATACAGTAGTATTCGATCATTATAAAAGGAAGCTTCCCCATAAGGGAAAGGCATCCGAAAACTTCCTCCCCTTCTTTCTCTTTTGTAATATATCTCCTTGTAATCTTTATTCTGAAGTTTCCATCAAAAGCTCTATTATTGTAAGTATTTTGATCTTTGCAAATTTCAAGTTTCTGTTTTCAATACTCATGTTTTAACTCTGAATTTCAATTTTACTATGCACTATATATATATATATATTCCACTACCTATAAAAAAATGTACAACTACTACAAATATCTTTCCTGACATTCGAATTTGTAGACCTCTCCTAATTTTTTAGTGTATTGAATTACCTCACAATTTCGAGCTGGGTAAAATTACTATGGGCGGCAAAACTCTCCCTACCAACTCCTAATTGAATCAATGTATTAGTCTCCGTAACAGAAAAATTTATTGGATTGAAATTGAATGATATTTTCTTCACTTTTTTGAACCCCAAACACAAACACACACTAAGTAGAAGATGGATCTCTTTTTGTATAATAATATTTGGGCTCTTATTGTAGAAAACGTATAATGGGTTGAGTGGGCAAGAACATTCTTGGTAAAACTAAGGCTTAATTGCAACTTAGGTCCCCGACGTTTACCAATGCCATGATTTTAGTCCCCCACCTAATTTAATTACATGGATGGTCCCTGACGTTGTAGGTCGTGTGCAACGTTAGTCCTACCGTTTATTTCTTAATGGAGGAGGCTTACGTGGACGTCCAGTTGGAGAGAGAAATGAGGTATGAGGAGAGAGGGAAGCACGTGAGTATCACGTGACCCTTATCTGAACCCATTATACCCAAACCCCTGACCTCCCTGGAACGAAGAAGGTAACGCGATTTAGATCCCTAGGGTTTCAGATTTGGGTATAATGGGTTCATATAAGGTTCACGTGATACTCATGTGCTCCCCTCTCTCCTCAGATCTCCTTTTTCTCTCCAACTAGACGTCCACGTAAGCCTCCTCCATTAAGAAATAAACGGTAGGACTAATGTTGCACCCAGCGTACAACGTCGGGGACCATCCATGTAATTAAATTAGGTGGGGACCAAAATCGTGGCATTGGTAAACGTCGGGGACGAAAGTTGTAATTAAGCCTAAAACTAAATAGGTCATGGGACGCTCTGTCCAATTACTACTAAAGGAAGTGCGCAGCCCACTCTGGCACTCTCCTCTTACATACGGCAGTGGCAAATAAAGACAATGTTATTTGGTGTCTCCTTTTGAAAAACTTGCTTGTTATCTATTAGTACATTCAAGGATAAAATGTACTAGTTGTTGATTCGTTTCCAGAACATGTGCAAGCTCCTGAACCAATCAATTTGTTTGGGATTTGAGCATTTGAACCTCTTCAATTTTGTGAGTTCTCTCAACTTAATTTGAATAGTAATTTACCAACTATGAAATGATCATGTGTAATGAACCAACTATTACTAACATCGAGGAACTAAACTTACTTGAATGTAGCATGGAGATAAGTGTATTGTCCTTCTTATCTTATTATTCCGAATGTGCCTAGACAACATATACTCAAGAGTTTTGATAGTGGCCAACATCCTAAGACAAATTATTTTCGTTGAGATTATGATAGAACTGTAAGATCAAGTAAAATGTATGACAATATAAAGATTCCATCAGTAAAATCCTTTTCATTTTTCAATATCTGGGAAATGCTTCATCCTACATTGTATACATTAAATGCCCTCATAAATTACGGTGTTCTTCATGCAGGAATAGGAGTAAAGCAAGCAGTGTTCTGCAAACTAGCAGCATATTCTCGAGCCCACAGGTCATAGTGAATAATTTCCTCAAGGGAACTCTTGCTCTTGCCCTTAATTCTAAGACAATTGCTATGCTTAAATATTTGAAGATGCTATACAGATCCTCCTAGGATGGGGTTAAGTTACCCTCATGGGGGATTTAAACAATCTTTTTTCTTTTCTTTTCCTCCTACTTTAATAAACTAAACAATATAACCTAGTATCTTAATCTTTTCATTCATTCTATTTCAATTCATTTTTTCCATTTCCATCACTTGCATAAGCTTTCACTTACATTTATGAACTCACAGACATCTCATAATTTAAGATTTTATCAGCATAACATTTTTTCCCCTTTCAATAAAGCATCATAAGAAGCTAGTATGAAACAGAAGATGCAGACACAATAACCTGAACGAAAGAAAACAGCTAGTTACAATTTGGTGGCGGCTTCAAACATTTATATACACGAGATGGGGGCTGCTTGTAAGCAGGAATGTCACTGGTATCAACAAAGCGAACTTCACCAGGTGCAAAAGACAAATCCCTGTGCCTGAAAGTTAAGCAAGCATAAAAGGAAACAAACTGAGTACCAGATTGAAGCCTTAATTAAATTCATACACACTATAACAGGAGCTAGGACTTAGGACTATCCATCATTCAGTTACCTTCGCAGGTCTAGCCCTATCAAACCAGCCTGAAGGATTGACAAGTTGTCAGAATCTGGCGAGACTATAACAACCGTGTCACCGGAGTATTGAGTTTCAAGAATTGACATGAGTTGTGTCACACGAACAAAAACATCTGCAACACACTCATTTGGAGTTCCATCATTAGTGGGGGGAGGTTTGATGTTTGGAGACATTCCATCTGATACATATATCTGGAGAATTTGAAAGAATCCCTCAATTAGATACAATATTCTTAACATCATTACACAAATTACACTTAGATAGGAAATGTTCATCAAAACATGAGTGAAGCATGAGTTGTCATAACCGTTGATTTTTAACTATTAATAGCATGTTTGACTTAACTTATTTCTCCTCAGGTTTAATTATGGCATCTAGAAGCTAGTCACAAAAGTTTCGGCCTAGAATTGATTTTGGCTTTAGAATCAATTTTAGAAAATATCCAAACATGCACTAACTAAAACTATGATAAAAGACATGCACAGCACATGCAATTAAGTTGCTAAAATCTATTCTATAGATTTGACAAGTGATTATTAGTTTATTAATTCAGTACAATCCTCATTTTAATGCAGCCAAATCCAGAGTTATATATGAACTTTACATCACAATCAAAATAATACCAAAATTAAGGACAAATATATGCAATTTACCATGTTATAAATTATAGGTAAAGTCTTAAGGAAAACAACATAACAGGGAGAAATCCTACTTCTGAAACAGATTCCAAATTTTTTCCTTCATAAGCACCTAATCCACGGGCATCCAGAAAGCTGTATTCTGGGACTATATAACTGAAATCAAAAAAATTTACAAACACACTCAGCTTCTGGGAATTGGGATGATTACCCTATCCCAAAAAAACATTGTGCTAGATAACTAGATTGCTCTTCACTTCAGAATCAAAACAAAACCATATACTTCAAAAACTTATGATAAAAATCACAGTGAAGATTTTTTCAAGATTTAAATTAGCAACATGATCATTTTGTTATTTGAAAAGATACCTTCGAGTAACTGCATTAACAGAAGCAATAATCTCAGCAGTCTGGTAAGCTCTCTGAGTTATAGCAGGCCATATCCAACAGTTATTGTCACATGCACCCATTTCTTTCAAATCAAAAGCTGCTCTCACCGCCTGCTTCTTCCCTCTCTCAGATAAACCACTATCCACTGAAGTTTTCGCCACCGGGTTCGTGTTGATCACTCCAATCCTCTCGAACTCTGATTCCCCTGCCCTCACCAGAAAATACCTTCCACAATCAACAAAAAGTTAACAACAAGCTAAACCAATGTAAACACCACCAGTGTGGCGGAGTTTGAGTGATTACCGGTTGGTGAGGCGCGGCGGGGGCATGAGGAAGAGGCCGCTGGCGCTGGCTACTGGCTCTGAAATGGGAAGCGAGGTTGTGAACGGGATGTTGAGATTGAAGGAGATGGTGAATGCGGTGGTGCTGAGGAGGTGGCGGCGACGGAGAAGGAGGTTGGTGGCGTGGTTGGGAGGGAGAGACGACGGTTGCGGCGGAGAAAGAGAAAGAGTCTGATGTGTTTGATTTGGCGCTAACATTTTGTTATTAGCGTTGGCGTTTTAATGGCGGAGGTTTACAACCTTATCAACTAGGAGCATCCTGCAAAATATTTTTAAAAAGTGGCCTATACATATTAAAGGGGTCACATTGTGGGGGTCACATACTCACATTAGTGTAAGAGAGTGTGCTCATTTTGATAAGAGAGACAATAAAAAAGTGAGAGAAGAGAAGATAAGTCATTTCCCATTAAAATTAATGACAGTTATAATAGATTCGTCATTGAAGTTTCATCACAGTTGGATCAGGCTGGAAATTGAACATCACATTCTTCAATCTAAACGGTTGGATTGGATCAGAGAGAAATTATATGAGGTGGGAGAAACCGAGCTACGACAACAACAATGGATTCTAATTTTTTTATTGCTTTATTGTTTGACTAATTGTTGAGAACGACTTGTGTTGTGAAAAAGACTCTCAATACTCTTATATTGATCATAACGAAGCTTGATTGGTTGTCTTGATTTTTATTTCTCACATTGATGAGGTTTTCTATCTTAAAACCTTGGTGTTTCTATGCGTTTTATGATATTTAGTTATTGATGTCATTTGTTACAGCTTATCATAAATTCTTGTAAGTAAGGAAAAGGGTTAAGAGTTATATTAGTCCCTGTGTTTGTAAAAGTGTTTGATTTTGGTCCCTTAACCAAAAAAATGACGATTAGTGGCGGCTTTTTTACAGTTAGTGGCGGTTTATAATACAATTACTGGCGATTTTTTGACTGAGGGACCAAAATTAAACGTTTTTACTAACACAGAGACTAATATGACCTTTAAGCCTTAGGAAAATTATTATTGCTCACATATTGTTGTGTTTGAGTTCATTGATCTTGTTATTGTGTTTTATTTCGTATTAAAAGCAGCCTACGAAACTTCTAGCTACAATATGTCTTACAAATGGAAACATGAGGTTAAGATAATTTATATGTCAAGTTTCATTTAGATTAATTATCACGGGTTAACTCTTCATAATTTCACAATCTTGGCTAGATTTTGGCAGAGATACCGTCCTTCCCCGATATAGTTCTTTATCCCGTGATCGCTGAGGCTTTGGGCGTTAGGCTTTAGGTGGGCGATATCCTTGGCTACTGATCTTGGTTTCTGATTGGTGTGCTTTGAGACCGATTGCCTCCAACTTTTTTAGCGGTGAAAAAAATTCTTTAGGTGGTGGCTCTTATTTAGCATCTATCCTTAGAGATTGTCATTTTTTTACCTCGTTTTGATTCTTTCGATCTATTTTTGGTTCGTAGGACAAACAATTTTGTGGTCAATTTTTTAGCTAGGACAACTTCCACCTATCTTGATTATGTATGGGAGAGGTTCGTCCTAAGGCTATACTTTTGGTGAACAATGATGTATTGACTTTTATCCCGTTCAGTGGCGGAACTAGAAAAGAAAAATTGAGGGGGCCAAAATTGTTGGAATAATGGCATTCAAGAAAATTTATTTAAATCTTTTTCCGTTTTTTTCATTTATATCATCATGTGTCAAAAACTTAATTGTGTTTTAAAACTATTCTTTCAGTTTCATAGCCTTTTAATTTCCACCGTTACGAGCTGCTTTAAGGCTTTTATATTTTGGTTTATCTCTTAATTGGTAAAACGGATTGTCTTTTATGACAATTAATTTATATGGTGTACGTTGGAATGAATTGGAAAGAAGGAATAAGCTTTCCAGTTTCCAGCTTAAGTGGTCGAGGCTTATATATAAGAAACCATGTTAATTCATGGGAGATTGGTTTTTATTCCAACTCTTTTTTAGCATTGTTGTAGAGACTCCAGCATGTGTAGGTTCTGAGTGCACAGTGCTTTGCATGTGGTTGTGTTAACCTTGGGGAGCAAACCCGGCACTAAATTGCACCAGAGGTCTGCCGGAATTTTGCTTTCAAGGCAGTGGTTCGTCCACGGTGCAGCTATCTTCCTAATATTTCCAACAATTTTAAAGCAAAATTAATTATTGTTTTATCATGATGCTGCCGTTGTGGAGCCTATGTGAATTACGTCCATCCACCGTGTCATGTTGCTGCAGTTGTAGTAACTGAAGTGTTGAAGGGCCATAGGACGTTTGGGCAACAATAATTACAAATAGTGATCACAGTGGAGATTTTCCAGGGAAGTTTTCTTGTTGGGTTTTCTTATTGGTTTTACTTTAATTTGGTTTCCTTTTCCATTGGATTTTATGAAGAAGTCAGGTTCATTGTTTTCCTTTACGTAGGCATTTTATTTTTGGGATCTTGATCAAAAAGGGGAAAAGATGAATTCAGTTGGAACATGCTTGTAGACCATAAAATGAGTGACAAAGCCATTAAGTGTAAGGCGTGTTTCAGTGTCTTTGGTAAAGCTTGGGTAAATCTTTGGAGGTAAGTGCCTGTGTGTCTTGCTTATACTGCAAATAATTCACATGAAAATCTTCCTATGATATGAATGGTTTCTAGGCAATTGTGGAACATAAAGACTTTTCTTCCTTTCTCTAAGGGTGATGCTAGATTAATAAAGAGAGAGAGGAAAAACTATATAATCTGATTGACCTAAGTTGCAACTAATAAAAGAAATGATGAATGTTATATTTCTTAGTTATAGTATGGATGATATATGTGGATGAAATCTTTCTTGAAAGCCTGCTATATCCTTGACATAGTTTCTGATGAAATTGTAAGAACCCTATAGGGATTATAGAAATGATTTTTCTCATAATTGAAAATCATTAAATTGTGGGGGTATTTGGTTAAAGTGAAAATAGCATATGTTAAAAGCCAGAACATTGGTGCTAAGGCATATGGCTTTTTGGTTATGTTCATGTTGTTGCTATACATTCTTCATCTTGAAAGATAAGATTAATATTGATCAATATAGAGATTTTGAGTATTGTGGAAAAATAATTTTTATGCTTGTGTTGGTGGTTGAAATTTGATTCATAAGGAGCAATTGAAATTGTTAATGATGATGCTTGCCATAGAGAGAAAGACATTTACATATCGCACATGTTGTTAAGAATTTGATTAATAATTGTTTGATTTTCCTTGAGTACGTAAGAAGTGAAAGAATTCTTGTTGACCTTCTAGTTAAAGGATCGACTAAAGTTGTCTTGGATACGTCGAGGAGAATGAGCCTTAAGACTTAACAAAGAGGAAAATATGGTGGATACCCATTTGTAGGTCAAATGAAGCCGTATGATTACTCTTATGCATTACATTATCATCCTTAGGATGTGCGGTAATGCCATTTGAAGATATACATAACCAATTTTGGTGGTGCAACTGAGACGCATTTGATGTATCTATTAAAAGTGTTATTGAGACGCACTTGATGTCTCTGTGATAAAGTGCTTTGGGACGCACTTGATGTATCATGACAAAGTGCTAATGAGACGCACTTAATGTATTCTAATAAAGTGCTATTGAGACGCACTTGATGTATGATGACAAAGTGCTTTTGAGACGCACTTGATGTATCATGATAAAGTGCTTTTGAGACGCACTTGATGTACGAAGAGATACATCATGATTCTGGTGGTGCTGTTGAGAAACACCTGATATATTTATATGATAAAGTGCTTTTGAGACGCACTTGATATACTTTCAAATAAATTATAAATATAGTTTATTCACAGTTGCGAAAGTGCTTTGTGAGATGCACTTAAATACTTGTGAGACGCATTTGAAATATATGTGAATAAATATGTGAGTGAAGATGGTAAAAGCCGCTATCTATGAGAGACTTGAGAAATCTTTCTAAAACACTCACATGAATCCCAAGGTTCGGAAAATGGCTTTAATATTCTATCGCGGAGTCTCTACATTTTAAAGTTATGGTGTCTTTAGTGGGGGTTCCAACCAAGTCAAACTAGTTCAAGATTCGTTCACTTTTTTGACAAAAGTTGTTGCCTCACTTCACTACGTGTTAATTCAATCATTTGGACATTAAGACTTAAGCACAAATATTAACTTTCCTTGCTCAGAAAATTTGTCGTTTTCTTGCTTGCCATTTGTGGGGGATTGTTGGAATAATGACATTCAAGAAAATTTATTTAAATCTTTTTCCGTTTTTTTCATTTATATCATCATGTGTCAAAAACTTAATTGTGTTTTAAAACTATTCTTTCAGTTTCATAGCCTTTTAATTTCCACCGTTACGAGCTGCTTTAAGGCTTTTATATTTTGGTTTATCTCTTAATTGGTAAAACGGATTGTCTTTTATGACAATTAATTTATACTAGTATAGATCCCGTTTGTCCGTGCGATGCACGGATACATTTTTATGAACTCAACGGTTAATTACAATTATTGAATGTTTGATATATATATATATATATATATATATATATATAGATATTTTTTTTCGGTCTTGACCAAGGTATCCCCACAGCCGACAGCCGTGAGGCTAATCACTCGTCCCACGGTCAGCGTACTAAGCGGTAGGGGGCTGACCAATGAGTTTTTTCTATTCGCAACGGTTGGGATTCGAACTCCCAACCACGGTACTGAGACATACAATTTTAATTAATCAAACACTTATGTGTCATTATTATCTTATGTTTATGTTTAAATGTTCTATTTGTTATATTTATGAATTAGATTAGTTATAAATGTTAACTGTGTTTGAACCCCGTCAATGTGTTCTTTGGCGCAAACCCAATGAGAGTTTTTTATACTGTAACTTAAATGTAAATAAGGGTTAAATATGTTTCCAATCCCTTTAAAATTAGGGTGTTTTGGTTTCTAGCAAAGTAAGTTATATAGAAAATAGACCAGTAATATCGACAAAAAAATATTACACAAATTGAATTAGTATTCTTTTAAATGAGGGTAATTTAGGGACATAGTTTTTCTTTTTTTTGAGTAAATATTTAGGGACATAGTTATGAATTTATTGTTATAAACTAATCATATTAATTTTTTTGAAGGTTATAAAATTAAGTCAATATGATTTATAAAATAGAAGAGATGAATTTAATCTTTTAATCCTATTAACCTTTCTCATTTATGATTAAAATTGAATTTCAAATGATGAAGATGAACAATTGAGTCTATTTTTTAAACCTAATGAAAGCATGGTAATGGCACTTGGCAAGTGAAAGGGTTATCTTTTATAATTTATATGACTCATTAAGTGTGAGTGCAAAAATATCACCAACAGTTTTCAGTTTTAATTTCCCTTTTTGAAAATAAACAGTTTTTTTGGAAAGAAAATCAGTTTTAATTTTAATGATTATTAATTATGATACAAAAGTAAAATTAGGCATATATGTATTTTACTTAATTATATTTTTAATTTACAATATATTTAACATCCATTTTAATTTAAAGACATTAATAGAATAAAAAAAAAGAATAATTATTTTTAATAGCTTTGATTCATAAATAAATACATTTATAACGTTACTGTAAAAAAAAATACATTTATAACGTTTCATGCTAAAGTGTATTTATGTGTCGGTAAAGTTTAGCATGAATTTCTACTAACCATTTGCTCTAAATTAAATTAAGAAAAAATAAATGGTAGTCTGGTAGATACATAACGTTTGAACTTACACACTAAGACAAAATAATTTTAACTACAATGAGGTAGATATTTTGGAAGTACTATACTCAATCTTCCATACTAGCGTTTTTACCTCGTGCGTTGCACGGCGAATATTGATCTTATTATTTAGGCACGTAATAATGAATTGACGATCTCATAAAAATGAGTATTCAACCAATCAAAATCACAATGAGTATCACACAACTTGCAAAATTTATCAAAAACTTCATATATATTTAATCCTAAATATTTTGTGAAAAACATTTTTTAAATTGCGAAAAAAATACTTAAATGAGATGAAAAATTGTTACCGAGAGCTGCAAAGCTATGAGACATAAGGGTTGAAGGGGAATGAAGAGTTAATTATTAAAAAAGTAAAAAAAATCAGTTAATTATTATGAATGAATTGACAAATGATTTAGTGTGAAAAAGAACGTATTTTGTATCTAAGCAAAATAGTTTAAAATCGGAGTCAAAATTTGGATCAAATTACAATTATTTAGTACTCATTTTAAATTTCAAACTCAAATTGCAAAATTATTTTTTACAATTTTAAAAATAATAAATGAATTAGGTTCCTTAATCTACGAGATTTATGTTCTTCCAAATTATTTTCATACAAAGTAGTTGGTGGGTATACCGGTATACACTTGTCAAAGACACACTATTAATTATTATAAATTAATTCCGAATATATGTCTTTCAATAAAAAAACAGATTTTGTGTCAAAGAAAGACCTTGTTGATTATTGTCAGTTTAGAAAATGTCAGCAAGGTATTAATGATTATTCAAATATCTGCATTTTAATGGGTTATTTAATGAAGATTGATTTCAAATCCTTTTATTCAAACCTAACCGAAAATTAATAGGCTATGCAACAAAGGTATGCAAGGTATCAATGACAATACAAACGTTACAAAAAATCATGGGGTAATTTAATGATTTTAATTAACATAATCAAGATTGTTTCTCAAATATAGAATGAATTTGAAATTTATGTGTTTTTATTTTTATTCAGAATGTTTGATTGAAAAATTAATAGGCTATTTAATGATTATGTAATAGTTAATCAATGACCATCAACCTAAATTAAAGGAGCTTTTAAGTTGTTTTTAAATTTTCTCCGAATGTGTGTGAGCTTGACACTTGTCAGCTAGTGAGAGAATGAGAGGAGAGTAAACCTGGGAGTGCCACCTCATCTAAGTGTTTCGGATAAGGTTGTATATTATATAGATTCATCCTGATTTGAAGATAAATTATCTTATTATATATTTCATTGAAGTTATTGTTTTCATAAGATACAAAACAATTTAGAAGGTTGACCTCCTATCGACTTGTTCTTTATCCCATTTTTTACTGTAACAAATGTGATAATAACTAAGTATGTAATAGATGTTGCTCAAATGTTGTTCAATTGAAATAGTATCCGACATTAATGTAAGAAATTAATTAAATCAGAAACACTACTTGTCGTAGAGATTATCAAAGCTCATGAGGAATCTGCTTGATAACAGCTTCAGAAGCTAAAAAGGCATAGTACTTTTTTTCGCTAGTTTCTTTACCAATTTCTTGTTTTTGTTTATCTTTCAAGGCTTCAACATCCATCCAGTGGTTTAGCCCTTTCTTCTCAACCTGCATACAGAAGAATAAAGCAATTGAAATTAACCCAGCAAAGAGGGAAAGGAAACCCTTGAATGGCAGTTGTCTTTTTTTTTTTTTGAAGTTGTCAAAAATTGTCCAAAGCACACAAATAAAATTGACATTGTTTATAGTAATTAGTTGAAAATAATAATAATCAAAGAGCAAAACTTTTGGAACATATTAACTTAAGAGAAACAACTGAAAAGCCATAAGGTAATTCAAGACTGGTGAAAGAACAGAATCAAAATCAATGCAAGCCCAACAAATTGATTAGTTGACTTGACTCACTATTTCATCCATGTGGCTTTCCTCATAGCTCTTTGAGAACAACTCTTAAGGAGTATATTTCAACTCTGCATAGCATAATTTATGAAAATCAGCTAATGTCATAAACAGAAATCACTAAAGATTCATCAAGAAAAAGCCATGATAATTGCATACATTCCCAGTGAAGCTTCTGGTTTATCAATATCAGCAGCATCAAGAACCATGAGGGCATCCCACACCTGTTTATTAGATAAGAACAAATTCATCAAGTCTAAAGATTTGGAACACCACACATAATTATAAACAAAACTGAAGCAACATATGTATTTAATTCTTTCATTAGATTATGTCCAGATCATGTGAACAGTAACCATTGTTACACAACTTCTCCAACTGCTATACATGAAAATGAACCTTTTTTTTTATATAATGAGTGATGCACGGGTTGAAAGTTCCGTTATTGCCAACTAACCAAGCAAACATAACAATCAGAAAAAGGTTTTACTCAAATGCATTAATAACAGGCAAAGTTATTCCAAGAATCAGCAAACCAGAAAAGACTGAATGAATCATACAAATAAAACTAGAAGTATACAACTCCTGTCGTAAAATAGAAACTTAGAAAACTAAACCACCTAAGGCTAAAAGCAAATAATCTTTATGCTAATCAAGCTTCCCCGTTATAAATTTTTACTTGACAGGGCTCAATATATCACACTGCTTTGATTTGTATGAGAAAGAAGAGAGTAAACAGAGGGGCAGAAAGGCAGTGCCTAGCATCAAGGATAAATGCAACTCAGTCTATAGTACATGTTTGAAGGTTAAGGAGATAAGTAGTTAAGATTATGAAAAATAACCTGCTAGCAACCCAGGAGCACCCAGTTGAAGTCAAAACCAACCTGTCTAAAACGATTTTCAAAGGGCAAAGCATTACAACAACAACTTTCACAGAAGATGCTTCAACTTCTATCTGAAACAAAAATGGTTCTCATGAGTTAGGTCAGCAAACTGCTAAGATGAAGCAAAGACATTGATGCATAATTGAAGTATACCTCTTCTTAGCTAGCAGGTACAGGTACAATATGGTGCGAAGCGTGGAACATGCTAAAATGGTACATACTCGAGTTCTGAAACTAGATTGCTAATTGAAACACATGTAAGAATGCCAATAAACTAAAAGGCAAGATAAAGAGAAGGTTGAAGAAACACAAAAAGGTTGCAATATACAGACCGTTTAATAAATAAGAACTCTATTATCATTTTCAAGGTAAAAGTTGAGCCAACTACAGCTTACCTTTCTCAAAGTGAGAACTAAATTTTTTTTGACAGCCTCCTTGCATCATGCAAACCAAGCAGGCGTTATATGCACACAAATGAAGTAATGGAAAATCAGGCTAGAGAAGATAAACACAAGAAAGAGTGACATGTGAAGGTGAAGATATAATGATCATCATCATTGACAAAAGTAGTATAATATTCCCTGTTTATCAAGAAAGCAAAAGAAAAATTTAATAGTTTTTACACACAAGTTTCAAAATGACACACTACATTCCTCGAATCTTCAAAGATACAGCAAGTGATCTTCATTTTCTTTTCCTTGTGTCTACTCTAAACAGAACAATATTCATCAAGATTGATTGAAAATTTTCTTTTATGCATACTATTATAAGAAACCATTTGTTCAGTGGTAAATTTGGAGAAAAAAAAAGAGAATTTGAGGACTGAATCTCCCAGTCCCAAAATAGTAGAAAAGAGAAAGAAAAAAATAGGAAAGGTAGTATCCTCCATTGATGATTTTTTGGCAAAGAAAATGATTGTTGGTGTGGCAGACAACCTCTCAATTCAGTATTGACTAAATTATTTAGAGTTTTAGATTCTGAAACTTCAAGGATGTTCAATGAAGGAAAAGGATATATTTCTGAAACATGAAGTGGGTATTTTTAAACTTGATGTACTGAAATTAATTGAAAATTCAACTCTGCATAACATAATATATGAATAATCAGCTAATGCCATAAACAGAAAACGTTCATAAATAAATGGAAAAATATAAAACAAAGAAAAAGCCATGATAAGTGCAAACATTTCCAATGAAGCTTCTGGTTTATCAATATCAGCAGCATCAAGAACCATGAAGGCAACCCACACCTGTGCTATTAGATAAGAACAATTCATCATGTCTAAAGATTTGGAACATCACACATAATTATAAGATAATTCTTTAGGAAACAAAACTGAAGCAACATATGTATTTAATTATTTCATTAGATTCTGTCCAGATCAAAGGGACACAGATAAAGATGAATAAAATGTACAAAAAAAATCAAAGAAAATCAGTAACAATAATGGCGTTGGTGACTGAGCTGGGAAAAATCAGTAAGAAAATCAGTAACAACCTGGGGAAAGGAAGGAAGGAGAATCAGAAAGCAAAGCAGTTAATTAGAAGAAAGGAAGGAAGGGGAAAAAAAGCTAACCACCAAGAGGAAGAGAGTTGGTGAGTGAGCTTGAAAAGGGATAAAATTTAAACCTCACCAGACAAAAATGTCAATACCTCAGATTAACAACACACCAAGATTACAAAAAACAACAGAGAAACTAAGAAAGAAAAAATAGTCAACAAATTAACAATACTTAATGAAAGAAATCAACCAATGCACAGGGATACACCATATTTTGAAGGAGTTACATAATACATATCTAGAAAAACCTAATGAATGAATATAACAAAGTCATTAAAAGAAGTTTTTAGATAAGGAATGAAGTCTGCACTAACCACACAGATGACCAGACGTTTCTGCAAGCCTTTCAAAAGCAATTTCTGCCTCATTTGCAAGAGTACCCTAAAAAAAATGGAAAAGGCAGAAAATATTAGAAGTTAATTAAAGATTACATGACTCTAACTTCTAATCTTGACCATAAATGGAATCTGCAGTTGAAGCATTAAAGAAAATGGAAAACAGAACTCAATGAAGACACTGGAGATTTTTGAATGATTCATATGGCACCTGCGTACTGGTTCTTCAAGCTCAGTCAGAGGCTTTCCGGTCAAAATATTAGATTGGGTGCTGGTCATTATAATATCCTCTTGTTCTTCACCATGATGGTTCTCCTTCATGATGAACTTTCTAAAGACAATATAAACAGCAAGCATGTTAGATTGTAACATAAATTCAATTAACAAAAATCTTGCAGAAGGAACTTAGAAAAATACGTGGATGCACTTTAGATAATAAAGTAAATAGATAATTGTTGATTCAAAGTTCAACATTTTCATCAATAAATGTTTCTTTGAATCAACTATTATAGTTGCACATTTTAACCTCTAAACTACACCCCTTATGAGCCAAATCCCCAGATAGCAGAACACACTAAAACCAAGGAATATGAGAAAGGGAAGAATCTCTAATTAAAGATCACATGATTCTAACTTGTAATCTTGATGGTAAAAAGAAGTTAAGAAAGATAAGTTACACTTGGGAAGACAAGTTCTTTTAATCTTTTTCTTCTTTCCATCTAGACTCTTTGAAGGGGGTTTTCCTTTCCTAGCCCTGTCCAAGTATGTTCTTAGCTCCTCCAGAACAGCCTACAAATAAAAGATTAAGCCACCTCCAATATTATGTTCATAGGTTACAAAAACCAAATCAACTCTAAATTCAAGCATATATCTCGACCAACAAATGTCATTCCACCCGAGGTTAACAATTTTCAGATATGCCAGATGAGGGGGACATATTTTCAGATGTTCATAGTTCATCAATCAGAATAAATCAACAAAGATAAAGGAGGGGTGTGTTGAGCTTAGATACTACTACCAAAGGAACAAACGCAGAAACAGGATGGGTAAAACACATAAACCATGCCAGTATTTATAGAGAACTTGAATAGAGTACAAATAGGAGAAACCCATTACCCTATTACCAGTAGGACATCATTTGCGTATGGTTTAGGAAACCATTTGTACGATCAATTAACTATGGTATTTTAATCCAGATGTGAGGAAATGAATAGAGGAGACTAACCTATTGTTCCACGATCCTCGCTTATCCTTCTCATACTCAACCGCACAGAGCACGCTTCCTCCTTCTCCTTCCACGATTTTCGCTTATCCTTCTGCATCCTTACCAAATAACCCTTTCTTGATTGAAAGTTGTACAACGCCGTTTGTGAGAAGAAAACCACGGGGAAGAGGAAACCTAGCAGATCAGTGAACAGTTGCTCGTACGCAGATGAACTGTATCTAGCGAAGAGTCTGGTGGGATGTGATGGGTACCGTCGAAAACTCGAAATCAGTAGTAGAGAGGGAAAGAACTCACGCGAGACCTAGGGTTGATGAGAGACGGTGATGAACAGCGTGAAAGGAAAACGGCGTCGTTCTACACTCGTGGCGTTGAAAAAAAAAATAAGAAACAGAATTAAGTCAAAGAAACACGTGTCAAACTGTTATTGGCGGTTTTATAGCTACAGTAATAGAAGAATAAGAAGTAGTAGATGGTGTACGTTGGAATGAATTGGAAAGAAGGAATAAGCTTTCCAGCTTAAGTGGTCGAGGCTTATATATAAGAAAATTCATTGGGGATTGGTTTTTATTCCAACTCTTTGAGCATTGTTGTAGAGACTCCAGCATGTGTAGGTTCTGAGGGCACAATGTCTTGCATGCGGCTGTGTTAACCTTGGGGAGCAAACCCGGCACTAGATTGCAACGGAGGTCTGCCGGAATTTTACTTTCAAGGCAGTGGTTCGTCCACGACGCAGCTATCTTCCTAATATTTCCAACAATTTTAATAAAATAAGATTTTAATACACAAAAAATAAAAATAAAGATTAAAGTAATTTATTTACATGAATATTGAAAGGTTATTACGAGTTGTATTCATAATATTGATTTTTTTTAAGGTTTTAATTTTTTTGGAACAAATCTTTCATTTAATAAAATGGATTCTTTTACTCTTGGTTATCATTTTTTTAGAAAATTTTATAAAAAAAGGATAAACGATTGATTTATTGATCGGACTCTTTTAAACTTGGCTTACTAAATGTTGTCATTATCTTAAAAAAAATTCACTTTCAACTTTCATTTCTCTAAAAAAAAATGTCAATGTAGTTCACTTAGAGCTTATGTGGAAATATTTTAAAGAGATGTAGAGTGGAAAGTTTTAACTATGTAAAGTTTCCTATATATTAGTTCATATATCAAATTTTATATTATATAAAAAAGTCTATATAAAAAATTCAGCATCTATAAAAAAAGTCAAATAATTACTGAAGAAAACGAGAAGCAGGGTTCGACCCTTACCATCCTGGCAAAATGGAAGAGGAGCCGCCGGTTGAGCTGCGTTATGTTTTAAATAAGCATATATGCAACATTATTTATATACTAGTCTTTTCACCCGTGCGTTGCACGGCGATTAACTTTATTTTATAGATATATTTATAGAATACCAAGTAACTGAGAGTAGGTTTAATCATGTATGTGAATAGACCAACGGAAAAATTTAAAATATACTTCGTTGTATGACCTACCGATGTCAACACATGAACAATAGCTCTATTTTTCAAACCGAAATGAAAATTAGTAAGAAAATGTTTGAGGCAAAATAACTTACGGCAAGAGTAATGTACAATCTGAAACAGAATGATTATTGACAAAATCAAGTGCTTAACAGTGCACCAAACCCACCACCAACCCGCATGATGGCTTCTAACATGTTCCCAAGAAGGAGCCTCGTTAAAACCTCACTGAGAAAAACCCATTGGGAAGAAAAACTCAGCAAGGAAAAAGAGTACCACCAACTTGGGAAAGCCACCATGCAACTATAAAACATGAGAAATACACCAAAAAGCAACTGGAAATTCGTGTACAGTAAAAACAGCAATATTCCAATCTGTGTAACATCAAAACAGCTAATAGAAACAACAACCATACGAAACAGCAGCAACAGCAATCAGCAAGACAACATCCAGCAAACCCAAACAGCAACTAACAGACAGCAAAACAGCAAACCGGACCAGAGGAACTGCAACAGCAGCTTCAGCAACAACAAAGCAGAAATCTGCAACAGCAACATCAATCGCAGAAAACATCAAACGGCTAACAGGAAAAGAGCAATATTATAAATCCAGGTTTTTACAGAATGCGTTGCAAAATCAAACAAATTAATAAATGACAAAAATGTCAACAGCATGATCGCTTAATAGAACTTGCTGACCATGTTCAGTGATAATGACTTCGTCCTAGATGTTCCATTTTGCTAGCAATTCAATATTTGAACAACATAACCTATAATGGAAAAAGTAGATATACCAATAATAATTTGTAAGCAATACAAAGATGAATTTGATATATCATTTGAAAATTAAAAACAAACCTTGTAGCAAATGAATTATCCTCCAAGTTAGATGGTCAATAAGTTGCTTTACTTTTATTTTTTCTGTCAACAATTAAAACAAATACACTATCAGATTTGGTATTTAAAAAAATATAAACCCAACAAAATTATGGTAGAAAAACAACACTTACATATCAAATATTTTCAAAGACTTCTTGGTAGACAACGTTGCGGGTAGTGTTAGAAACTACTCCTTGGTCATCTAGGATTAGTATCTTCAAACCTTTTCTAGATTTAACCCTTGATAGTGCAACATATAATTGTCCATGAGTAAAGACAGGCCTTGGCAAATACAGTCCAACATGAGATAAAGACTGTCCTTGACTTTTATTTATAGTCATTGCAAAACATAAAGTAATAGGGAATTGGCTGCGCTGGAATTTGAATGGAATATCAGAATTAGATGGAGTTAAGCTCATCCTTGGAATAAAGGCTGTTTCTCCCATCGTGTTTCCGTTTAGAACAGTAGCAACAATTATATATTTAGTCAAAGCATTGGCTATCATTCGAGTGCCATTACACAACCCTGCAGCTTGGTCAATGTTTCGAATGAGCATGATAGGAACACCGACTTTTAGTTTAATCTGATGGTTTGGGATTCCAGAGCATTTGTAATCATTTAAGAATTCAGATGTAAACCATTCCGCATTGACACCCGAATCTTCATCGGACTTGCATGGAGTATCACAACTCAAGTACTCTGTTTCCTCCCCAGGAATCATAGCTAACATAAAGTTGTTTATTTCCTCTACACTTTCAAGTGTTGGTGCAAGGATTGCTCTTTCTTGGAAGAATGAATTTTTTTCCAAATTCATCAAAAGTTTGGGATATGAAAAATTTACTATTTCAAGTATTGGATCCTTACACGGTTCAATAAGAAGATCTGAAGGAATCTCAATGAGTGATTCGGCTTCATCAATGGTTGTAACTGTTCCGTCTCCCACTTGAAGCAACCAATCAGCAAACTCTTTAATTTCTGCTGCTGAAGAAGATGAATTAGCATTCTGCAATCTCATATTAACAGTCAATTTCATTACCTTGCAATGCTTCCATAGATATGAAGAATTGATAGCAGAACCCACAATCTCTGAACGGCTTCCTTTGGAAATAACTGGGAGTATTTGTCTAAAGTCGCCTCCTAGTACCACAACTTTTCCTCCGAATGGAATGTCATGACCATAAGTAGATCTAGTTTTCACAATGTCATTTAGAGATCTGTCCAGAGCTTCAAAGCAATGTTTGTTCAACATAGGTGCCTCATCCCAAATAATTAGGCTTGCTTTTTTCAATAATTCAGCTTTTGGGGAACCTTGACGGAGATTACATGTTGATATCTCATTTATTGAAATAGGAATAGAGAACCTGGAATGAGCAGTTCTACCTCCGGGTAACAACAACGATGCAATTCCGCTGGATGCGACATTTAACACAATAAGGCCCCTTGAACGCAAAGCAGCAGATAAGGTGTTCCAAACATATGTTTTTCCAGTTCCTCCAAAACCATATAGGAAAAAGAATCCCCCATTATCAGATAATACAGCATTCAAAACATTTTTATAAACTTCCTCTTGCTCTGAAGTAAGGCAACAAACCAATTCTTAATGAATCTGAAGCATTTGATCTTTGTTGTAATTCAACTCATCTGCAACGAATCTATTTTCAAAATTATGTGCTTCAGTAAATTTAGGATATGGCAAACATGGAAATTCCTTCAGTGACCTTCCATTTCCTTGAAGAATTTTTTCAACCTCTATCAAACATAGGCTCTTTAATTCTCCATCATCTATATGCAGATCTGAATGAAAGCACAAATATAATAGTTAATTTCGATTTCATTATCAAGACAAAATGGGGAAAGTTTAATAAGTCGGTTCATTACCAAGACATATTGATTAATTTAATTATGGAATATTTACTATTCGTGTATTAGTATTAATTTACTGAAGCATGTTAGAATCAATTATGATTGTTTTAAAAAAATAGAATAAACATAAATGTAAACATTGAGCAGTGTCTTAAGTAAATTAAAAAGGATTGAATACCTGGAATGTTGAGAGTTTTCCTTCTGTCGTATAAAATGCCATCACATAAAAGAGACCAAGACTTTCTCCAAACTTCCTGTGGCCTAGAAATCATGTTTGTCATCAACATTCTAGAAAAAAGTTTCCTTAGCTGAGTTCCAGATCCAAGTTCGCTTGAAATTGAAATTCCATCAACATACTCGCGGTCATCCTCCAACAATCCCATTGCTTCGCATGCATCATGGAAAGTGGGATAAACCACACCCTTATCAGTTCTTATGCTTTTAAAACTGTCACAACCTCTTTGTTGTGTTAGTAAAACACGCATATAGTAGTTTTCTCCCATTCCTGGAGCAATAAACTGCAACCGACCAAGAGAAAAGCCTTTTTTCCTAGGAACCCATTTTGTTGTTTTTTTGTTGTAAACAAACACAGAAGGAAATTCTGCATACGTGAGATTTCTCCCCTCCTGGTACTTCTTGTTGGCATCCATCCAAGCTAAGAATTGTGTGCCCTTATTAGTTGATTGTTCCATCACAACTTCTAAATCGTCATTCTCCTTGAATAAAACACTTTGTTGGTTTGGAAGATGAAATCCCAATCGCAACACTGGAGGCCATCTGTTATGAATATCATATTTGAATGTTCTCCATGCGGCTTCACATGGTGTAAGGTACCTGCATTTTGATTTTTGAGAAGAACAATATATTAGGCCAAAAAAAGGCCTAATCTAAATATAATAATAAAAAGTTTGCAAACTTTGATATTGAAATTTCGTAATATTTATTGGTAAAATCAAAATAATGTTAAGAATCTAATAATATATAATACAATACTAAATTATGAAATGAAAATTACCTGCAATCGTAATACTGTTTGATTTCATCATGTTGTTCAGATTTGTTAGTTTTGGTACTATCATTGGATATCTGAATGTTGACTCTATCTGGTCCTTTGTTAATATACTTGAATAGATATTTGATAGCATTTGACTTATTGCAGTACTCAACATTGATGTGTCCTTGATATCGCATAAGCAGGCGGGGATTATAAGGCACAACAAATCCATTATCAAGAGGAACTCCTTTTTTGTAAACTGTTATCCCAATTCTTCTTCTTTTATAAATGAGATATCCATCATCATCAACTGTGGTGCAATTCTGGAATTTTTTTGGAAAGTGTTTAGAACATTTTCCATCAGCCATGCAAACAGACTTCGGGTCAACTACCCCACATGGACCATGCATCATATATGATGAAACCGCCTTGTATAAATTAGGATAAACATCAGGATCAGGAAGCTCTGCAGCAACATGTTTGTCTATATCATCACTTGTTTTAATTTTATGCTGCGGTTGAAGCCACAAAAGTATGTGTGCGTGAGGTAAGCCTCGCTTTTGAAATTCTACCGTATACATTCCTGCCATAAAAGAATAAAGTTGAACTTTCAAATAAATGAATAAACGAAGTAGATTAATAAATTCTAAATAAGTAATAATTGATATTACCTGCATCAACCTTTCCGAATATCTTTCCTTTTCTTAAATCGGACATAAGGTTGTCAAGCTTCATCTTGAAAACACGGACACAAATATCTGGTCTATCTTCTGCCTTTAAATTTCTATGACGGACAAACCTCTGTATCTCACCCCATCCAGAATTGCAAGTAGCAGTTATAAATAAATCTGGGTAACCGAACTTCTTGCAAATAGCCATTGCATCTTGACAATTATTGAACATATAGCGGCGACCCCCAGTAAAAGAAGGCGGTAAGATAATTCGCTTACCAACTGATGAGGGATCAGTTTCTCCATTGTCTATTGCCTCTGCTACACCATTTAAATAATCAGCTCTGATTGTTCGTTGGTTATTCCTTATATAAGAAAGTTGGTTGGCTTCAATCATAGTATAAGTGTCTACCACAAATTGTTGAAACAATCTTCTTGAATTCAAAAGTGCTCCAAACTCATTAATTCTAGTTTGGAGACGAAATGTGATGAATTGCCTCAAAGAAACAGTGTGTATTTTATAAGTACCCAGGTTCCTGAATAGATCACTAATAGGTGATAAGACTTTTCAAACTTTGAGTGATAACTGTTTGCAACTTCAATCTTGAACAAATATGTTTTGTCAATCAAATTCAAGATTTCCGTGGGAATTGTGAGAGGATCAGAACCCTGAAATAATCAACAGATATATTATTGTCGTTAGTTAGCTATATTTGTAATTGCAGATGAATGCTATGTCATTTAACTTAAATTCATACATAAGTTTCAAGCAAATCTGAACATGACTTGTTCAGCAGTGCAGACGCCTCCTGATCAAATAACGCAAAGGTAGCAGTGTCTTTTGAATCCATAACCCTTAGTTGAATTCTAAACTTGTGAGTTGGGGAAACGACGTGACGGTTACATGTATCACAAAAATACATGCCATCGGCAGGATACACTTTCTTGCTACACTTGCACGCAGGGTAATGCCAGACCATACCCTCTGCAATATACTTAACAGTACCAAGTACAACACAAAATTATTTATGTAAAAAAAAATAGCATTAATAAATAACTGTAACATATGTTAGTAGGACGAACATAAATAATATTGTGGAGTTATGAAGTAAACAATATACTTCAGCGAGATCTTTGAGTTGCTCGATGGTTTTCCCATCACTCTTTTTCAGAAAATCTTCTTCTAGGGATATTTTTTTTGAACTGTCTTGAAGCGGGCTAATGATGTGTGCTGCAGGATCATTTGACTCCAGAAACCTAGGGATTATACATACATATGATTAATTAAAATAACTGTCCGGAATATCATTAAAAATTTGCATATTATCTTTTTGGAAATAATGCAAGATTTTATCCTGCACTGCTATTCATTGGCTATTGCAAAACAGATCAAATTAATTGATTTTATTTTATTTTAGGAATTAATTCCATAATTGTTCACATTAAAACTTCCATTATAAATTTCCAAAAGTCAATCATGGCCAGATTTACATAATTCTTAAAAGGTGGAGTATATTTTTCCCTTAGATTTATGATTTTTTAATTGTGCCATGGTCAGCCATGATTAAAAAACGTTTGTCAACCCCCAAAATTACGTATATTCCAAATTATGTTTTACATTAAATATGATTTAATGTCAAAATAAATTTCTTTTTTGAATTTATGACTCATATTTAATATAATTCTGACCATTTAAAAATCCATACCCAGTTTATTTCAAAATAGTATTTCCTATGATAATTGGAGATAACACTTAATTATATCTTGTGATAATTTAACTATAAAAAAAATTTATTAAAATAAATCAACAATATTTGTGATAACTATTTCAGAATACAATTTACCTAGCACGGAGAGGGGCAGCTTCTTGAATCTGAGGATTAAAAAGAACCCTAGTAGCACCATAAACGTTTTGAATGCTATTCTTACCTGTAAAAAAGTAATTAAAATTAAAAATAAACCACGGTTAAATAATTCAAATCTTAGAAAAATATACAAAAATAATTAATACCTTTGAATGGCTTGATCTTACAACACTGTACAACCACGACAGCATTGGTTGCATCAACTGATGAAAGATAACCAATGACCTCAGAAACATATTTCCCAAAAAAAGCACATTCAACACGAACCCTAAACAAACAAAAAAAATTAATCATTTAACTTTCATAATGGTAAAATTAGGATCGTTCTTTTGAATAAATAAAGAACATGAGATGTACCCATCTTGATCAAGTTCTATTGTTATCCTCTTTTGTTTAGTACCATCTTTTTGGAACTCTTGTTCTCCACTTGCGCCCGTCAGAATACCAATTACATCTGGTGGAAAATAGTATTAAAAAATTGTAAGAGATATTAAATACTTTTTTTGAAAAGATCAAGATGCTCCAGAAGAGTAAATACCTATAAGGAATGATGTATCCAGGTCCTTATACATAATGTCAGCAAGTGGAACGAAAGAGTACGGCGTTATGTTGATAGCCTTATTAGGTAGTAGTCGTACAGAAGTCTGAATATCAAAGTTGATCTTGAATGGATGATCGGTCGGGCGAAAATCACGTCCGCTCTCGCCCACACCAAAGTAGGAAATCTGGTAAACTTTTCCCTCAGTTAGCGAAGACTGGAATCGATATATCAAAGTCTTCCTAACAGTAGCATGTATCTTGCACCCCTGACATTTTAAAAATGAAGAAACTAAGCAATTTAGGAATGTATAAGAAAAATAAGGGGAAAACGTTTACATAATAAAAAAATTGTATATCTTGTCATCTATCAGTATCATGTCCATTGAAAATGGTAGCTTTGAGCCATATAGGCTCGGACTAAGCCATAGATGACTGACTTTGACAACAATTGTTGAAGTTTCTTTGGAGGCATCCACCTTTGCCGGATCGTCAATCCTTGAAGCCATCAAAAAGGAGGTTAAGTTGAAATATGCAAGGAATGATGGAAAATGCTGGGAATGATGGAGGAGAAATGTCACATGAGGGGTGTATATATAGTCTGAATGAAGGGTTTGTGAAATTAAATTATTTCCCTATAATTGATGAGTATTAATCTTCGGTCAAGGAATGTCCAAAAATACAATGGTATGTGGCGAATCTGGCCATGATTCCCACGTTGTACTATAAAATTAGACCATATCTGCCCCAATATGGTCTGAATGGAATTGACCATATACATACATTTACATGATTGCAAAAATTACTACTTTGTTGACAAAGGAAATTAACGATTGATTGCAAAACTTATTTTAGGTAATTTAATGGTCCGAATGGAATTGACCAAATACATTTACATGATTGCCAAAATTACTATATGAAATTATATAGGCCGAATTGAATTGTCCGGTCACGCATTTATTACAAAATCAATAGTAACGTAAAGATGGGGGTAATTGCTTCTTTTACCGTGTATATAGCTTTTGAATGTTAAATCAATAGTAACGTAAAAATGGGGAGAGTCAAAACATCTTCAGTTTTTGAATGTTAAATAATATGGGCCAAATTGAATTGTGTGTATATGGGCCGAATTGAATTTTTGTGTATCTTTGAATTTAATGTTTTTATTTTTTGAATTTGTTTTATGGCTATATTAAATGAGTGTATTAATGTGTGAATTATTAAATGAGTGCATTAAAAGCGCGAAATGTTCTTTGGCTGTGACATTTGTCAGCCAGAGAAATGGGTTTGAGGGGAGTGATTATTAGAATGACATGTGTACTAAAGTAGTGAATAATGATTTTGTTTTATAAAGTATATAGATACTAAATATTATATGAAAAAAGTATATGTAATATACTATTAAAATCTTGACTTAATTCCAGTTTGGGTCCTTGATGTTTCACAAAGGAGCGGTCTGCTTCCCCTGTGTTTAAAATGTGCGATCAAACTCCCTCATGTTTCTAAAACGGTTGATTGAAGCCCTTCCGTCCATTTCTGTCAGTTGACCAAACGGAGATGCTGACGTGTCACTTATTTAATTCATAAAATATAGGCTACTAATTAGTGACAGAAATAATCCGTCACAAAACCTTTAGCCAAAATTAATTATTTATTTTTACTTTTCTCATTTTGACAAAAAAAAATTCTCATCCCTATTTTTCCATTCCAGAAACCAGAGCTTCTCCTTCCTCTCAAAAAAGTAAAAACCCTAACACCTCCTCTACCAATCCAGCGCCGCCGCCGCCTCCTCTCCTTCCTTTTCTCGCCGCAGCCACCTCCTCTCTTCCCAATCCACACCACAATCATCTCCTCTCTTCCCAATCCACACCTCAATCATCTCTTCTCTACCCCAACCACGATCCTCTCCTCTTCCCTCTCCACTCTCCACCCAAATTTTTTCCAATCTTTCTTCTTCCTCACACATTTCAGAATTTGGTGGCGCCGGGAACATAGAGCGTGTGAGAAGGCGACGTGGCAGTGAAATAGTGCTTCATGAGGGAGGGTGAAGGAGGTCGCGGCGGTCGTACCATGGGGGTGGGTCTATTGGTGCTTTATTTATTTTCAGGCTCTGACTGCGATTTCCCCTTTCAATTTTTTTTTCCTCCGCTGCTCCCATCGCTGTTTGGCTAATTTGATCTTCATCAACGGCTTTCTTTGTTATTTTCTTCATTGAATTCAGATTATTTCTTCTTTTGTAATAATTCTAATTTGATCTTATTAGTTTTCTATGGATTTATTTCCGTTTTGTTCAGTCCCTTGATTCTGATTTTTTTTTTTTTAATTTTCATTCTGTTGGGTGGGTGGGTATTGTATGGAAGGCTTAGTCAAAATCTGGATTTGAGTTCATCTCTGGATTCAATTTCCTTCCCTGATATTCACATGTTTGAACAATTTCCTAGGATTTTTCTGAGAGAGATTAGGGTCGGCTTGATTGAGAAGATGTGAGGAAGGAGAAAGATGGAACAAATTTGTGGAAGAAAAAAAAAAGTTATTGGCTGAAGGGTTTTGTGACGGATTATTTCCGTCACCAATTAGTAGTTTATATTTTATGAATTAAATAAGTGACACGTCAGTATTTCCGTTTGGTCAACTGACGGAAATGGACGGAAGGGCTTCAATCAACCATTTTAGAAACATGAGGGAGTTTGACCGCACATTTTAAACACAGGGGATGCAGACCGCACAATTGTAAAATATCAGGGGCTCAAACTGGAATTAAGCCTAAAATCTTCTACAATTTTGAGGGGGCCATGCCCCCTATGTCCCTTCATAGTTTCGCCCCTGATCCCGCTAATGCAGTTTGGTTTGAAAAAAAAAACTATGATCAATTAATTGAATCAATTTTTTAGAGAAAATTTTTCAATTGTGTATTATTGATTTTACTAATTCAGTGATTGAGATTTCCCATCATTCATGTTTATTGACTTTCCTTGTTTATTCAAAAAGCACAATGTCAATAATCAATTCAAATTTGAACTTGTTTCTTTTTAACTAAACTCTCGAGTCTCTCCTTCCACGTTTTCTTTCTTAAAACATGGAACTTATGCTTCAAATCCAGTGTTAACGAACGGGATTAATGAGAAAACATAGATTGAATATTCATATATATGATGTCAAGCTGCGCGTGCCTCTGATATTGATTGATGTCACTTATCAGCAATATTAATCAATCTTGTATTTCTCAATCGATGTGGATAGCATAGGTATGACTCATATTAATCGGCCCTTGTACCTTGTACTCTCTTATAAATTTTGAACTAAACTTGCTTCATTAATCATCTTCATCGCACATTATATATATCGATCACTCCCCAATCAAAACCAAAGCAGCAGAAGAACTATTTAGTATATTCTGTTTTTTCTGGTCGAGAAGATGAAAAACTCAAACAATACAAGTGATTCACCAAAACTTGATCGCAAAACTATTGAAAAGAACCGCAGAATTCACATGAAAGCCCTATGCTTCAAGCTTATGTCTTCTATTCCTGCTTCCAAGTACCTCAAACCTACTAAGGTATGAACATAATAGATTGCTCGTCACATATATATATAATGCATATTTGAAAATTCTTGTACAATTGATTCTCAAGTCAGATCAGAGTCTGTTCTTGAAGAAGTTTCTATGAGTACATTCAGAATTGATTCAAGCTGATCCAAACATGCTAATTAAACACTCTCTTTGCTAATCACATTTTAATTAATGCCACAGTTCATTTAATTAAGGTTAGTTAATTAAATGAATGAAAATTTCAGGACATGCTAGCGCAGCAGGACCAATTGGATCTAGCAGCCGGGTATATAAAGCATATGAGAGAAAAAATAGACAAATTGAAGGGGAAGAAGGAGCAAGCCATGAGCATGATGAGTTCAAGTCGAAGCAATGATGGATTTTTCAACATTAGCACAAAATTGCCCCTGCTTGAGATAAGAGACTTGGGTTCAGCCATTGAAGTGATGTTGATAACTGGGTTGAACAAGAACTTCATGCTCTACCAAGTCATTTGTGTACTTGAGGAAGAAGGGGTTGAAGTTGTCACTGCAAACTTCTCTACTATTTCTGACAAGATTTTTTACACCATTCATGCTAAGGTACAACAATTTATCTTATAGTACAGAAATAAATTAAAATTGTGGAAAAATCCTTCCAACAAAAAAAAATAAGAAAATTGTCAGCTTCTGTTTTTACATATTACGGCTGTTTTGACCACCCCTAATGTATGTAATCGCCCCCACCATCGGGTTCAAAACACCACAAAGTAATATCCATGCTGCTTTTTCACTTACAAAAAACGTTGGTTAAAACTACCATAATATTAAGGCTATGTTTGGCATGCCATTTCAGCTAGGTTATAGCTTATTTGACTAGCTTAAAGCTTATTTGACTAGTTTAAAAGCTCTTCAAAAGTGTTTGGTGAAGGAGCTTATTTTAGTAGCTTAAAGCTTTAAGCTATAAGCTATCTCAGGTAGCTTATAGCTTAAAGCTTATAGCTTATTAAATTTATTCTCATTTTTATCCTTATTATTTTATTAAAATTCTACCATTACCCTTATATATTTATAAAAACACTAAACTTATTTTCCCCTCACACTTATGTATGCAGTTTCCGCCACCATTCCCGCCACACCGCTGCGCACCACAAGTATTATAAATATTATATTAATAAAATAAATATTATATTTTTTAAGATGATATATAACTGTAGCTAATAAAAATATTTAAAGTGATAATAATTTTAATATTAATATCATATTGGTATTAATGTGAAAATAAAGTAATGTTAAATATAAAAATAATTATACAAGTATGTCCTTTTATGTCATTTTACAATTTCAGCTTGTTTAACAGCTAGTTCTACCAAACACTTTTGTTTCAATCACGTAGCTTTTCAGCTTTCAGCTATCAGCTTTCAGCTAGCTTATCAGCTTTCAGCTATCAGCTAGCTTATAAGCTTTCAGCTAGCTTTTCAGCTTTCAACTAGCTTATCAGCTAAACATGCCAAACATAGCCTAAGTATAAAGCAGCGGTTTTAACTGCCAAATATAATTTTTTTCTTAATTGACCTTGACGTTAATTACAACAATTCGAACATTTTATATATTTTTATCGACGTAAATTAAAGAGTTTGTTTTTATAATGTCCCTTGATTCTATCCCTTGTAATTTTTTGAGCTTGAGTTATAACTATGTGTAACAAATATTGTAACTATTATAACCTTTCGTATGAGTTACAAACCTTATTACACATAATTACAACCAAAAGTTATAAGTAATGTAACTCCTTGTAAATGGTCTAGCTAGCTATTGTTATAAGAGGGTGAAGATTGATCAAAGAATGTCTCTTCTCACAACTTGTTATTTGCTTCCATCAGGTTAAAATATCAAGACTTGGTGTTGAGCCCACCAGGGTATATCAGAGGCTTCAGGAGTTGATTTCACCAATAGAAAGTTAGGAGTGCATAACATGAAGACATGCAACATAGCCACAATATCACAACCTTGCTAGCTGCAATAGAACTAATATATTTTTTTTTGAAAGCTGAAAGCATATATTAATAGAAAGGTAACATGAGACAGAAGCTCATGCGGAGAACAGCAAAAGCCAAGGCAACCGTGGCAGCCAAGGCAAAAGGAAAACAAAAGAGAAAACAAAAACAGAAGAAGCTAAAACAGATACAGAAACAGAAGAGAAACCAAAGATAAAGGCACTAATCAAAGGCTCCAGAGGCGCACAGTGGGAGAACACATGAGCCCTACCACTCAGAAAAAATGACAGAGGAACCAGCCAGCAGAAGAAATAACGACCCAAAGCTCCACAACAATCCATAAGCAAGTCCAGAAGCCGCAGCTAGCTGGGATCAATAGGCGAAGGGGGGGTGACGGGATTCATACCAGAACCTCCCAAAGCGGATTAATCCTATCACAGCCCATCTTTGCTAATTCATCAGCTATCCCGTTTGATTCTCTGAAAATGTGACACACACCAACACAGCCCACTTCTCTTTGGAGCCAATCAATAGCATTCAGTTCATTTAAAAGGGCCAAGGGTCGATTAGATTTGCAATTAACCCAACCCACAGCCAGAGAGGAATCGCTTTCAACAAGTAACCGAGAGAACCCAAATTCCTTTGCAAAGGCCAGGGCCAAGTGAATGGCTTTAACTTCAGCCTGATAGGCCCATAATATGCCCGTGGACTTGGAGAACCTGCCAAGAATGACCCCATCCGCGTTCCTCAGAATACCTCCCACCCCACTAGTCCCCGGGGAGCCTCTAGCCGAACCATCTACATTGAACTTAAGGATGTTATTATTGGGGGGGACCCAAACAGAGGATCTTACCTTCTGAGCTTTGACCTTGAATTTTAAATGGATGAAGTTTTGGAGGAAATCAGTAGGAGAGTAGGGGCATTCTTTCCACCATGATTTAGTCCACCACATGATTCTCATCAAGTGTAGGTCCCAAGTGGCCTCAAACACGAACACTTTGTTGTTGAAGACCAAGTCGTTCCGGGCAAGCCAAATGGACCAACATACAGCACATGGAACCAGCTCCCACAAAGACTTATCAGAATTTACACGAAGAAAAGGCCATTCCTTGAACAAATCGCCTACCGATTTCGGAGCGCACCACAGGATCCCTTCCCTCTCCATTATAGCCGACCAGAATCTCCAAGGAATCTCGCACCCAATCATCAAATGGCTAACAGATTCAGAGTAAAGACCGCAGAGGTCGCAAAGTCCTCCGTTTTCAATCAGCATCCCCCTCTTCACAAGGTTCTCCTTCACCGCTACTCGATTCTCAATCAATTGCCACACAAATATAATATATGCATCTCAAAATTAAGTTTGCTGTAGTTTTGTTGGCATCATATGGTGTTTACAAGTTTTACAGCTAAATTTTATTTTTTTGAAAAGCAGTTTTACAGCTGAATTTGATATTGCATCTTACTTATTCGAAAATCAAAATCAGAGAGGGACATAGTTTGGGACCACAAGTTGCAAATGCGAAGAATATTGACCACTTAGATATATATTCACAAAATGGAAGAGAAGAGGGCTAGAGGAACATATCAAATATTAATAAGGTGTTTTGATTGGTGGTGACACATAAATTAAAGCACGGTAACTACAATTAAAATTCCAAAATTAATTATGAGGTTCACAAATAACCAAACACGCTAAAAGGCCTCAAAACTTTATAGGAAGTA
Source organism: Lotus japonicus (assembly GCF_012489685.1). Lineage (NCBI taxonomy): Eukaryota > Viridiplantae > Streptophyta > Magnoliopsida > Fabales > Fabaceae > Lotus > Lotus japonicus. Next base: position 54,977,503 of record NC_080044.1, read on the forward strand.
CTTTGTCATTCATAAGTATTATCTGCCTCAAACAAGATGTGATAGGCTGATAATATTAGATGGATAACTTTTCGAAAATAAATAAATAAATTGGATGGATAACTAATGTCTCGTCTTTTTTATTAACTATGTTCAGTTACTTTTCTATTCTAGAATAATTAATATTCTAAGTATCAATATAATGTCGTCATTTCTATGGCTCTCCCTAATTTAAGTTTTACCCTAAATATAAATATAAATTGTAATGTTTTCTATTGAATGAGATCGATGCCCAGAAGATTTCTAAAGCTCTGGATTGAATCTGATTCTGATGGAGCTATTCGAGCTATTAATGATCAGACTCTTCACAATTCTTATATAGCTCCCCTTGTTCAAAAGATCAGGAGTCTTATTCCTTTGTTTTCTTTTGTTTATTTTAGTCATGTGTATAGGTCATAGGGATGCTAATAAGGTGGCTCACACTATAGCTAAGTATTTAGGGTCTTTGGATGATGATGTTTGGGTTGGGGAATTATCTTTTGTTTTTTAACTCTTGTATTTGGTGGGATATTTTGGCCTTTCAATTTCAATGATATATCTTTTTCCGTAAAAAAAAAAAAATTACCCAGAAGATTTCTCTCCATTTGTTTCTTTATTTTTACGTAATCAACTTTCTAACTAATCTTCGTATATCAGAAATTGATTCTTATTAAATATCTCCATGCCTTCCCAACCGCTCTCGATTCATAATTCAAATTTATTTTCTGCCATTGCTTGGAAATTCTCCTCCATGGCAATGCACAAAGCAGATCTCGATTCCACAAGTGAAGGTGTTTGCTGCAGCATTATCTGACCAAGAGAAGTTGCGCAGTCAAGTGTCCATATGATTTTGGCAGCACAAACTAAAGGTAAAAAATCATGGTTGAAATATAGAAGCAAAATTTATGAGAAGTTGCTTTTGTTCATGGTCCGTGCCGACCATAATTTTAACTTTACCACAATTTTCAAATGAGCTTTCAAACATACATTTAATGGATCACACCTTTTACCTCTTCTACAAACACATATTGATTGACCCTTATTTATGTTTGTAACGACAAAGTTATAGTCCATTTACTAAAGAAACTGAATAGGGAAAATCCATATATTACAGTTTTTTTTTCTCTTTCCTCTTATTTTGAGAAAAAGACATTGTACCAAACTACCAATAGCTAGTGTTAATTTTTTTTTGACAGCCAAAAGAATGACTTTCTTTTATTAATAAAAGTTGTTCTTTTTGCTGTAAAAAAAAAAGCTAGTGTTAATTTTTTTTTTACTTTCTAAACCAATCAAATTTTAAAAATGTTAGAAAAATTATAATTTATTTAATTTAACTGATTGATTTGACACATATTTAAAATATAATTGGTTTAATGTATAAAAAATGTCAGTACACATGCATCAAAATTAAACTCCAATTGACTAAAAAAATACTTTTTTAAAGAGGTTATTTGAATTACTCATGAACATATATTAATTATTTTACTACATTAATGAGTTAATAGAGTTATTTATAAAAAATAAGATAAAATATATAAAAGCTTACCTCAGGTCCGTGTAGGATGAGGTTTTAGACAACCTCTTTGTGAATGAAAATTAATTATATATACCCTTTTTTACTCGTTCTTAAAAAGAAATAAATCAATAAACAAAATTTTGTCATATATTACATGTCCTTTCCCTTACCCATCCTGCATTGATCAAATGTTATCTTAGAATAGAGGTAAAATGAAGAATATATTATGCGGCAGCTATTAACGGTTGGCTAAAACCACAGCAGAACGATCCCCAACAGGCAAACACTTTTAATTGTGGTGTTCAACACATATTTTGTGGCAGTTTCAAACCATTTCAGATTATCCACCATAATAATAGTTACTAAATTTCTGGTAGCTAGTGCACCTTTTGTTGCGACTTTATAATGTGTCCAATAATGCATGGAGAACAAAATCCAAACGTAAAATACGATTAGGATACTGAGAGCCAGCATGCATGAATCCCCGATGACCAGGTTCAAAGAAATAGCTAATTAAGGAACATGCAATACGAAAACTGGCACACGAGAGGTCAAATACTTGTTTCCTATAGTCAAATCACATCGCTTTCTACATGTTTGAAGACTGAAGTAACTTAAAATATGAACAGTGTAACCAATAAATTAAGAAGTTAAAGAAATGATTGCAAGTGAATATATATATTTTTAACTCTAGGGACGTATTTGCTATTTTAAATTTTAATTTCACTTTTAATCATCAAATACTTTTTTTATAATTTCTTTTAATGGAATTTTTCAAATTGTCTAGTTGTATTATATTTATTTTTATCATAGTTTATCTTATTTTATAATTATATGCAGCTCCTAATTTAAATTTTAATTCAAAGCAATAATATAAAATTTTGGAAGTTTCTGACTGTAATGCATAGGCAGTAGTAATGAATTAGGGAAAAGATTGAAGTGAGCAAATGAAGTACGTCGTTTTAGAATGTTGTTCTAATGATTATGTGATGTGGTAATACAAGTCTAACTTTTTTTCCTGAACAAATACAAGCTAGTCTAACTTGTTACGTGGTAAAAAGGAGGTTTAATAGATTTTGATGTGGCTGGCTACTTCTTATATATAGGGAGAAGATTGATCTCGAAGCCTTCTTATATTCTTTTTTTGCTTTTGGTGATACACATTTAAAATCTAAAATAAGTTTGAAACAAGGTTGAGGAAGGAGTTGAGTTTTTTGAAGAGTCAATTGAGAATCTAAATCTAAAATTGGTGACAGGAAAATTTAGAACAAGGTTGGTGACATTTTTAGATCAGCGAAGGAAAAGTGCAACACGGCTGCATGAGAGAGACTAGGGAAGATATTCATTGCTTTTTACTGCACATATCATGCACAAAGACCAAATGAATGAATGATCACGAATTTTGCATTTTGGATATTGCAATCCATTGCAATTTTCCATGTGATTCGTTTATTGTGGCTTATATATATATATATATATATATATATATATATATGCGATGAAAATTATACATATATATATATATAACATTAATTAGATTCTTAAAGGTAAGGAGATCCAAATTTTAACTTTCAATATATAGATTTTTCACAATCTATTTTAGGTGCTTGGTCTTCATGTTCATGGTACGTAAAATGGTCTTTCATGCAATGAGTCGTAGTAAAAAAAAAACAATATTTTTTTCTGAGTTAAATATTTTTTACTGTTTGATTAACCAATTCATACCGGCCGTAGTTAGTGAAACTCCACATTCACTGAGTTAAATATTTTTTTCTGTTTGATTTTGATAAGAAAAAATATTTTTAGAGTTGTAATAAGTAACTCTATAGTATTTTTCTGGTTTTGGGTTGGAATCCCTCCCTTTTAATCAATAGATTTGAATTGGTTTTTTTTATAAACATATCAATACATTTAGTAATTTTTAAAAAATAAGTAACTTGTAATAGTTTATTCCGGTCTTTGATCGAACAATTCAAAAGACTTGAATGCCAGAAAGCAAGATTTCCACAACTGCCGTGAATCTAACATACAACTCGTTCCATATTCCTCTAACCTTTGTGTGTTGTTTCCCTTTTAAGTATATATCAACACAAATGTGAAATGTTAATAACATTCTCTTTGACAATCTCTTTTAATTTATAACACTTTTTTTATTAATTGGTTAAAACCTACGTAAGATCCACTAAATTATATGAGTTTCGCTTTCACTTTAGTGTGACCTACATATATAAATTGCATACCGTCAACTATAGGCCTACACTCTTTGCCTGGAAAGAACATGAGTTGATCCTTTACTGCACTACTTTTTTTAGGAAGATGGCAGAAAATTAAATTGGTTTATTTATAAGCTGAAAATTAAATTAGGTGATCTATAGAGAAGCTTAATAACACTGGAAGAAAGAAGTCTCCAAACTTAAAAGTGTTAAGTTCAAAACGCTGAATGCATCATCTATCTTATGTAAATTGCATTTCAGGAATTTACTCTTATACCCTTCAAGATAGATCAATTGAGGAAAGATGACAAGAAGAAAGGTCAAACATGAAGAAAAGACTAGTCAACCGTCAACGCAGTCAAAGCACAAGCAAGGACAAAGCAGACGACGCAGATAAAGAAAGCCATGTTCACATATCGTTTGATAATCAACAAAGAGGAGATTGGTCAAGCTCAAAGCTGCAAGGCAAAGAAGGAAGGTCGAATAGCTCAGTCAGAAGGATCAGCAGAGAAGATCATAGCTTCAATGCACGTCATTAAGCTAGAAGGAGAAATATGATCAAAGCTGCAATGGAACAAGCTAGCAAAGGAAAGTCATATTCGCTGGATCATCTATCTGAAGAAAGCAAGTTGATGAAGAAGAGATCAAGAAACATGAGAAGACAAATCGTCTGGATCATCTTCACAAGGAAAAGCTTCAAAGCACATCTACACAAGAAGATCAAAGAGCTTCAAGAAGATTAAAGAACAAACTATGCAAGAACAAGTCAAGGCACTGGATCGTCTGAGAAGACTGCAAGAAACGTCTACAGCTCAACGTCTATCTCAAGACTAATTAAAGAAAGTAGTGCCTAGAGAAAAAAAACTTCATATTCAAATGGAAATATCTCTAACACTCTTGGGAGAAAGTCAAGTGCGAGAAAATCACGTGATACTCTACAAAGCACGCTGACCAAGGAAACTAGAGCAACATGTCTACATCAAAGTTTCATGTTTCTCTCTCATCAAGGATTGAAGAAATGGAGCAAAGATTATTGTCTACGCCTATTCTCATTGACTCAATTCAAGGTGAACTAGACAATCCATTTTTAAGACGAATGAAGAAACTGGTTAGAGCTGAAAGCATCGTCTGAGGAAGATAATGGTAAGCAGAACTTCAGAGACAATCAAGCCATCATCATCTGAAGACTGATGCACCAGGAAGGAAGGCGTGAGTAAAAGTTATAGAGCGACTGAGCCAAAGCAGAAACGCACTCATCGTCTGAAGAACTAAAGGAAGATCGTCTGAAGAAGAATGAAGACAAAGGAGCAGAAGATCGTCCGAGAAGTCAAAGTTCCTCTCCAGCAAACTACGAAGTCAAATCAAGTAACTTTCCCTTGAAGATAAAGTCTAAAGAAATTAAAGCTTTGTGCAGAAGATTCAAATTGAAGATCAAATATCTGACACAATGCTATGATGAAGAAAAGTTTCGTGGTGTCACTATCAGATTTCCATACCTCTACACCAACGGATATAAACTCAGATCTATGCTACCTACTAAATGATAGATACATCTTTACGACACAGGGTCTTTATCAAACAGTACCACGTTCTGATGAAAGTACACTTTGTGCTATTTGATCCAACGACTAGAAGCTTTGTGAACTCCACGCTCCAACGGGCCGCAACAACTACTTTTTACTCACAGAAGATTCAGAAGTATAAAGAGAAGAAGTGAAGATTGGAGGAGGTTGAGCTTATGCTCACATGGATTGAACTTTATGCTCAAATGATTTAAGCGTGAAAAGAAGCCTCAATGCCCAATTTTAGACATCGATGATGCGCTTCATGATCATATCATTATCATTCATCACCGTTTGATTCAACATATATGATAGATATTCTTTAGAGTTAAATTCTTTTCTATCTCTGTATGTAATAGAACATAAAGCATAAGCTTAGAGTTGAAAATCTCATAAATGCTTTATGTTTATGAACTTATTTGATCTACTATCCCTCTTAGAAGAGGAGACTTCAAAGTAGAAGAAAATGATCTTGAGAAAAATTGTTTTGGGAGACGTCCTGTCTAATACTTGTAAACGAGAAATCCTTCAAATACTTAGTAGGAGGAGTCCTTATAAACTCAATGCTTGGAAAGGTAGTGAAATAATACTTGGAGGAGTTCTGGACAATACTCACTAGGAGGAGTCCTTATAAACTTGTATGAGGAGTCCTTATAAAATCGTGAGGAGGAGTCCTTATAAACTCAATGCCTGAAGAGGCAGTGAAAGGAAGAGTCCTGAATAATACTCACCAGGAGGAGTCCTTATAAACTCAATGCCTGAAGAGGCAGTGAAATAATACTTGGAGGAGTCCCGTCGAATACTCACCGGGATCGAGAAGTTCTGTTGAATACTTGTAAGGAGAAGTCCTGGATACTTGCATAGTGAAATCCCGGCTTTGGCGGGGACTGGATACAGCCCTATCGTTATGGGGTCGAACCAGAATAAATCGTCTGTGTCTATCGTCTATCTCTTTCTCTTTCTCCCCGTTAACGTTTGCGCTGCCCCCAAACAATATCAACCAAGATGTAATATCCTCTATCATTTGGATATCCATTTTTTATGGCACAATTCACTCCCCCTTTTCTTGTGCAACTCTGTGTCTTTTCTCACTTTAGAAAGGTTGTGTCTTCTCTAGAAGCTTGTCTCGGTAACGCATCGACCTTTATGTTGAGCTCTCTAGAAACATAAGACAAAGAGAAAATTCAATCTCAAAGCCGCATAGCCCTACTCTTGAGTATGATATCACAAACCAATGATCATGAATCTTCGCATTGCCATTTATAAGCTCCACGTATAACCTCTCTCCATGTACCTCAACAGCCACACATGTCGTAACTCGTAACTCTTCCTCCATATTGACTAACTCGTAACTCTTCATCCACATTGGGAATTAAAGAGCAAACCACAAGTGAGTTGAACACCACATCTTTTACCAAAAACCTTAGGACATTAGGCGTATAAGTCATCTCACTTATAAAATGCTCAAACTTGTCCTTATCTTCCAACATGAGACTTACTCACACATGATATCAAAACAATCTCGCCTCAAGTGTGAGTCTATCTCAAACGAAAGCCGAAGCCTCCAAATACTTTAATCGCTATTGGGTTGATCAACGGAACTCGCCGCCTGATCACAATATTTCCATGAAGGCTTTCCAGACAAGAAGCCGGTCACCATGGTCAAAAAACAATCGGCTCTGATACCACTATTGAGTCAAACAAAGGAGACGATTTAAACTACGGGGGATCATCCACATTGGCCATCAAAGAGAAAATTACAAGTGAGTTTGACACCGCATTTTACACTCAAACCTTAAGGCATTAGGTGTATGAGTCATCTTCCTTATAAACTGCTCAAATTAATTAAACTTGTATTTATCTTCCAATGTGATCACACTTGATATCACAATACTCTTTATGTCGAACTTTTGGCCATCAATGGTCTTCTCTCTTAACTTGAGAGTTGGGTTATCGATACATCTTTTGTGATAGTCACTCACTTGACACTACTAGGATGTTGAAGTCCTCTGCCATATCTACTTCGGACTTGAGAGCATTGGTGGAAGAGATTATTGATATCTCTACTTGCCTATGACGTGTCTTCTTCCATCACATCTAAAGATAGGTTCTCACAAACTAGTCTTTTTAAGTCTGCATTTCTAGTTTGCTCTTAGTAAGTAGTCTCTCCTCCTACTAAGTTGACTTCGCTTTTAGCTTCTTATCAACATTGTTATGTTGGCCTAGTCCCGGTGCTGTTTTATCTTTTACTTCTGCGATTCATCATAACTTTTTTTTTACAACTGTACGTTTAATAGGCTTCGAATTCGATCGTAGGATTAGTCAACTAATACGTTGTTTAAATTTTAAACTCTAAATAATCCATCTGCCTCTTTCTCTCTTTAAATTTAATCACGGATGATGCTTATCAGAAGTGTTCTTTACAAATAGTCAAATATAATTCATTGCTTTATCTGTTGTCATAAACACAATTGATTGCTGACTAACCGAATATTGACATTTCTTAGTTTAGATGTTGCTTTCCTCTTTGAGTACTAGTAGGAGATGTACAGATCGTAAAACACAACTTATCAATTAATATGTTTTCATTAAAAGGTGATATAAAATTATTATTGTAATTAGATCTCATTATTTCAAATTAAAATAATCGAAACATTAGTTTAATATTTGTATAAATTTATATAAACGGTCAACGTACCACATAATTTACCTTAGTTTATACTTTATACTATAAGGTGAACAAACTAAATTATTGCTGTTAAAAAAAAAACTAAACTATTGGATGAGAACACAAGATTTTTTTTTAAATGAAACACAAGTTTGAATTATAGGAAAGACATTTAGAAGAGAAAAATGCGCAATTGCTTCTCAAACATAAGATGATATCCATTAAAAATCACAAATAAATAAACATTGATCAACATATATTATTTAAAAGATTTTAAACTCTTAGTTAAATTATTTTCCTCTTTGTAAAAGAAAACTCTTAGTTAAATTATAAACTTATTTCAACAATGAAAATATAATTTATGAATAGTATTTACTTAAATAATAAAAGTATATTATTTAATTTTTTGATTGTGCAAAATTTTATAAATCTAATTTGTCTAGTATAAATATTGTTAGAACTTTTGGTGTAATGTTTTTAATTGGATATTTATATTAAATTATCAAATAAAATTTCTTTTATTCTCTAAAATCTCTATATTCAGTTAACTGAGAAAAAGTATTCAATTAATTTATAATTAATAGCCATAAAAAATTATCCCTACATAAAGTCAGTAATCGGTAGCCATGAGACCAATTCTGTTGAGTATGCATCTTCCAACAAATTATTTTTCATATACATTGCCCCAAGGTCGAACATTGAACTAGATGCTTAAGTAGTTCAACTATCTATGAGTTGTGCTAGACCTTGTTGGTATTACTCATTATATATTCTAATTTAATATAAATATTCAATTAAAAACCTCATTTTATATAACAATATTCACAATTGGAAAATTAGTTTTATAAAAATGATCACAAATATGAAAATTGAATGATATATTTTTAATATTTAAATAAATGTTAGTCATAAATTATTTATTATATATGAATTATTACTTTCAAAAAAAAATATAAATTATTGAAATAAGTTTATTATTCTTTTTGTTTTTGAAGGAAGCACCATAAGGGTACATTTTTTTGAAAGTTACTATAGGGGTACATAAAAAAGTAAAATTTAATAAATAAAAACAAAAGAAGAAAACTTTTCAAAAAAAAATCATACAAATTAATAAAAAACATAAAAAATAATAAAGAAAATAAAATATGGAAAGAGGAGAAGAAACGAAGAGAGAGCTAAGTGGGGCAGAGGCACACGTTAAGAGCAGGCAATTCCATGTGCACACACACATGGATCAGGGAAAGAGAAGAACAACATGATGAACTGAAACATCATCAAAAAATCTCTCATTTCTCTACTCTACAACCTCAAATCCAAAACCCATCATCAAATTCCCAGAAAGATTACAACTTCACTGAGAAAAAACAACAACATGAAGGAAACCGGTGATGGGTTTGTGAGAGCGGATCAGATTGATCTGAAGAGCATAGATGAACAGCTTGAGAGGCATCTCAACAAGGTGTTGACCATCGACAAGAAGAAACGCTTAGAAGATGAAGATTCTGCTGCTGGTTCTGATCATCATCATCATGTTCATGTTCATTCAAGCGCTTCTGCTTCCCCCACTGCCATTAAGTTCAGACCTGTTGGTGGGGTTAGCTTCAAGAATCCGAAGCAGGAGTGGGAGATTGAACCTTCCAAACTCATCATCAAGAGTGTTATAGCTCGTGGAACTTTTGGTACAGTCCATCGTGGTGTCTATGATACACAGGATGTTGCTGGTGAGTTTCATCTTTTGATTTTTTTACGTTTTCAGTTTTTGTGATTCTGGGGTCAATTTTGGTCTTCAGATTTAGATCAAAGGAATGAAAGTAGGTTGAATTTGTTTAGAATAGATTTTCTCGTGATTTTTCAAGTTTTTTGGTTTTTACTTGATTTTTCAAAGTAAAGTCTTGTTCTGGGCTTGCCAATGGATGCAGCTTAAAAAATTCTTAATCTCTTCTATTCAATTTAGCCAATTCCTTTGCTTCTGAATTTTGTTGAAAAGAGTTGACTTTTACTATGATTTAGTGATGGGCCATTTCCCAGACTCGGGGTTGAATTTATGAGAGTGATAGTAGTAGTTTGGATGATGTTTTGGTTGATTGTTCTTGTGATAGAATCGGTAGAGAAGTGGTTTCCTTTATCTGCATTTCGCTGATCACGGTTATTGTCGTTACTTCTACTTAATGATCAGTGAAATTGCTGGACTGGGGTGAAGAAGGCCAAAGGACTGAAGCTGAAGTTGCTTCCTTGAGGGCAGCGTTTATTCAGGAAGTTGCTGTGTGGCATAAACTTGATCATCCCAATGTCACAAAGGTTAGTTTCAATTTCTTCAACTTCAATTTCTTTCATTTTGTTTAGGTTATTATTATTATTTGTTGAGCTTTTGGGTTCATTGTTGCATATGTTAATATTATTTCGGGTGAAGGATCCATCAAAACATAGAACCAGGGTTTTAAGTTGCGGTTGCGGCTGCTTGCGGAATCGCAGACAAATGCGGGTTGATGAGACCGCGATTGCGGCCGCGATTCCAATGCAAGGAGTCCAAAACCCTTTACATTGCGGACCGCAATTCAAAACCGTGCATAGAACTTCCTTCCTCCTAAGGTCCTATGGACTCATTATCATTGAAGTGTTTCATTTTCAAGATAATGCATCTCAGTCCTCCTTTTTAAGTATACTGTATACCTCATGTCTATGCATACCTGCTTTCAGTTTTAGACTATCTCTGTGGTTGCATACTTGCATATAATGTCTTTAGTGGGTGGCAAGCGATTAGGTCTTTTGGAAACTTTTATACTCAGGGATGCCGGGATGCCAAGTTATGTGGGCTTAACATAGTTTAAAATTGCGGTCCACAACCACAATTGCAGCTGCAATGTAAACGTTTTTCAGCTCACTGCAACATACTGCGGCTGCAATTGCAGCCGCATCAGCAACATTTGTCCACAATATCAAGGATCAAGACGTAACGTAATCACGACCCTAATTCAAACCCTTGGGTTTAACTTATTAGCGATTTCCTTCTTAACTACATCATCCCCACCTTGCTACCTCCCTTCTCTATCCTTCCTTCACTTTATATTCACCAGCTTTTATCTGCTTTCCATTGTGGGTTTAGTTTCCTTTATTGCCGCTGAGGATTATTTTATTATTATTAAATTTTAAATAAAATCTTCATGTACATTGTTTTAAGAGCACGAGGCATGCAGGTTTCCTGCTGTGCGTCTGTAACAATGAATTTGAAATTTTCATTTGTAAAGTTAAAGAAACTCGAGTATTTTATGGAAGTAAAAAGTTGTGAATTTTATCATGTTGAAGTTTATTGACAAGATTTGAGCTTAACTGCCCTAGATATGTTTTTCTGGTTCTCTATTGGTAATCAAATTTTTACTCAAGATATGGAACCTTGAAATGATTTTGACAAAAAGGAGTAATATGGAATGAGATTGTTGTGTTATGTAAATTGGAATAGGTTAATCCGAGGAATCTTCACAGAAATATCATTGCATAATTTGCAACATTAGCCACATATAATATTTACCTTATTAACAAGATTTAGTATTCAAGAGTTTGAAGATAATCCATACTCCATAGTTGGTGTATTTGAACATGTTTGAAGTTTTAATTATTTTTATTAAAACAGTTTTTAGGACATCTCTGTTGACTATAGCCTATCCATTCTAGTTGATTACAGGATCGGTAACTTGATTACCCCTGTTCCAGTAAAAGTTTGGAACTATTATTTCTATTATGTAAAACTGTTTAGTACCCTATAAGAAATACAAATAACTTCTTATAAAAAAGAGACAATTTGTATATATTGTCATTCTATGTGTTAGTTATTGCAGCTTCAGAGAGCTCTAAACTTGTACTACTCTTTCACATTAGAAGATGAAAACAGATGTGAATAGACATTTTCCATTTGGTTCAGTTTCCCTGTTTCTGTTGAGTGAAGCTCGTGAACAAATAAACCGGCCTACCAGCATGTTCTGAAATTTCCTTATCACGAAAGCTTCTAGTCTTCTGGTTTAAATGATTTTTGGTGTATCTGTTATTTGGAGAATTGATATGTTTATTACCATGTTCTCTTCTCAATGAACTTCGACTTTTTTTCTGACTGAAGAAAGGATATCCTATATTTTCATTGCATTCAAGTCCATACATTTGGTATGTTGGTCCTTGTATTACCCTTTTCTGGGGCAAAAGTTGCATGCAGGTGTAGAGAATAAATAAGTAATTATTATATTGCCCATTTGGCCTTCTTGGCTCTTCTTCTTCATGGCATTTTCTCTTTCTTGTTCTATGTGGTCATATTTTGCTGTTAATTTTTGTCTCTTTTTTCAGAGGTTAGTATGTACTTTTCTGCAAGCATTTTTTCCTTCCTAGAAATTGAAAGTATTTGTGTTCTCCATGTTTAGTTTATAGGGGCAACAATGGGATCTTCAGAATTGCAGATACAAACTGATAATGGTCTAATTAGCATGCCAAGCAACATCTGTTGTGTTGTTGTGGAATATCTTGCTGGCGGTACGCTGAAGTCATACTTAATAAAGAACAGGAGAAGGAAGTTAGCTTTTAAAGTTGTCATTCAGCTGGCACTTGATCTTGCAAGAGGGTATGTATCTATTTAAATTATGGCTAAGCAGGTTGGGGATAATAACACTTATTGTTAATGTAACTACTCAACTTGAATTCACTTGGTTTCACAGGCTGAGTTATCTCCACTCTCAGAAGATTGTCCATAGAGACGTGAAGACAGAGAACATGCTGCTGGACAAGACGCGAACGGTTAAAATTGCTGATTTTGGGGTTGCTCGCGTTGAAGCGTCAAATCCTAATGATATGACTGGGGAGACTGGTACTCTTGGTTATATGGCTCCAGAGGTGTGTTATCAGTACCTATGAAAACCTTTATAAATTATAAATTATTGTTCTAGCATGTACAATGGAGTGGAAGCCTTGGTGCAAAGGCATGCAATGTTTAAATACAAATGAATCCTCTGATGCAAAATTTGATATGAACTTGCATGAATAAGTCAGACCCTGTCTGAATTTATAATCATTTATTTAGACAGAGATAGACAGAAATTTTGCACATGATCTTTGCCATGTGAAAAATTCACATGAAAGAATCTATTCCCATGTCCAAAATTTTCACATGATCTTTTCAAATAGTTGTAAAACTGATCAATGATAAAGCCCTTGTAATTGACTAATCATTTTTCATTTTCCCAATCGGGGTGGCTGCTTTCAGGTCTTAAATGGCAACCCCTATAACAGGAAATGTGATGTGTACAGTTTTGGTATCTGTTTATGGGAAATATATTGTTGTGACATGCCATATCCTGACCTAAGTTTCTCAGAAATTACTTCAGCCGTGGTTCGCCAGGTACCTTTGCTTCTCTGTTTTTATTGGTTGTTTCACTTGAGCAGGATTATGTGTCTGTGAATCCGTTATGATTATCATCATTTTCTGTTGGAATTTTAGAATTTGAGACCAGAAATACCGAGATGCTGCCCGAGTTCCCTTGCGAATGTAATGAAGAAATGCTGGGATGCGACTCCTGATAAGCGGCCGGAGATGGACGAGGTAGTTTCCATGATGGAGGCCATTGACACATCCAAAGGTGGAGGTATGATCCCTTTTGACCAGCAGCAGGGTTGTCTTTGCTTCCGCAAGCATAGAGGGCCTTGAAGATTCAGTGGTTTATTCACTGTTTGAAGAATCAATTTGTATCTATGGTGAGAGAATACAGGGTTTGGATATTGATATGAGAGAAATACACAGTAGCTGGTATAGGTAGCAGGAGCTGGTGAAATTGTCCGTGCATTGGATGTGTAAAGCTGTACCTCAGATTTTTCTTTTACTCTTACCTTTTTCCCCTCTTGGTTTGGGTTTTGTGGTATGGGTATTAACTTCAGCTTGGCAATGTTGCCTCCTAGCAGGATCTTCATTATATATTATACTGTTGCAAACTTGCAATCATAATTGATGTGATTAAATTGGATCAATTTTCTGTTCTGGTCTCTTATTATTCCCTTTCTATTTTGGGCTGCTAGTCTCATAGCGTGTTTGGATAGGCTTGAAATCCAGAAGTTACTTAAAGAAGCTTCTCAATTGATTCTGGCTTTAGAATCAATTGTAAAAGAATTTCCAAAACATGTACTAAGAATTTGAAATTTATGCTGTATTCTAATTAATCTAGATCAAATCTTAAGGGATGAAGTTCTCCAATCGAAGTTTAGAACAATCCTTTCCAAACACAATGATGAGATTCCAAACTCAAAGTTGTTGACTGAGGTATTTTGCTTCTCATTGAATAAAGCTAATTTTTTCTCAATGTGTTATTATCTAACTTCAAATGATAATCTTATTGCATTTTAGGAGAGGAAAAGTCAAATACTTCATTGTTACTCTTCATTTCATGGGGTCCAAAGGGGGATGCGTTAAATCAGAGGATGCATGCATCTTTTCATAAATCGGTATTATGATGTTTTTTTTTTTAGTTCAAAAAAATTATGTTGTTATAATGAAGTGCATATTATTTCTAAATTCATTTGTGTTAATAACCCATTGTGATGTTTTTTATGAGAAAACAATGACGGTTTTTCAACAGAAATTGAGTATCGTTTCTCATAATCCTTAATCTCATATCGGTGCCGTTGGATGTCACTGAAATTTGTATGTAACATTTTCTATTAATTCTTGCGCGGCGGCAACCCCTCCTTTCGCTCCTTAATCTTTTTTTTCTTGGTCTTTTCTTCCTTTCTAGAGTACCTTTCATATGGGCTTGCAATCAGTGCCTCTTATGCTGTCTTTTGTCCTTTCCTTCCTCAAGTAGCGGCCGCCGCCAGCCACGCCTTCCCGAGTTCCCGCGCTCCTTGACCGTCTGTTTTTCGATCCTTCCCACCGTTGCTCTGTTCCGCGTTTTTCTCTGCCCATGGTATGGCTGGTTGGTTTTGCCTTGCTCTGATTCGTTCGTTTGAGGCGAATGGAGTGGAAAAGGTATAACTTCTTTCGTTTCTTCTCTCATGGAATTTGATGATATATTTATTGATGATGAAGACGACCCTGATGCTTGATTCTCTCTGGATAATGACTCGATCAAAGATTTTGCGGCTTTCCTGTCCCAACGAAAGACCAAAAGATTATCTGGGTTTGTTTTCAGAGACGGTGGTTGCAAAGAGGGGAGTTGTGTATGACGGGAGTGGATGCGTCGGTCTCCCCTAGTGGCTGGTGTTGGGGTCTTTTGGTTTGTAGTTTGAAGAAGCTTATTTCTTCCTCTCTGGTCTTGGTGCGACGACTGTGTCTTTGGTTTCAGCGCAGTTCCGCTTTCGCCACCCTCCTTTATTGAAGTGGCGGCGTTTGATGTCCTTCCAGTCACCCACCTCTCGCACAACCGAGTTGTTGACATTCATGGTAGGGCTCTCAAATCATTGATTGGTTGAGTCTTCTTGGCGCGCTGCTGTAGTGGATGTCTCGTGGTTTTTTGCTGGTGGGTCGCTGTTTGGTTTATGGTTCTCTTTGAA
Organism: Lotus japonicus; assembly: GCF_012489685.1. Taxonomy (NCBI): domain Eukaryota; kingdom Viridiplantae; phylum Streptophyta; class Magnoliopsida; order Fabales; family Fabaceae; genus Lotus; species Lotus japonicus. The sequence continues at coordinate 54,992,995 of NC_080044.1, forward strand.
GGTTGCTGCTTGAGCTTGGTGTTGTCGTGGATGAAGTTTGATGTTTTGCTTGCACGTGTGATCTTGTTTTTGAAGGTATGAAAAACACTAGAAAGGGGGGGGGGGGTTTGAATATGGTTTTACGTTTAAAAACTTTCCCTCAAGATTTTAACAAATCTTCTCGGTTTCAAGAACACAAAGTGCAAGAGATAAAGACATAAGAAAAGCACACAAGTGTTTTATCCTGGTTCACTTGATAAATCCCTCAAGCTAGTCCAGTCCACCCGTTAAGGTGATTTCTTCCTTCGTAGAATGAAGGCAATCTACTATTCAAAGATTGTTACAACTGCACTAGCACACCTTGCTCAGTGACTACTAACAAATCTAAGAACTAGCAACACTAAGACAAACAAGTCTTAGTCTTTTCAAGAAATCGGACCTCACTGGTCTCTCAAGGAACTACAAGCAGATTGTAGAAGGTTTGGGTTTACAATGAGTTGCTTCTAAACAAGCAGGAGTAAACACAATAAGAACAATGAAGAAATATTGCTAAGGTATTTGCTTGTAGGTTTTCACTTGTATTGCACAATAGTTTCTTGGCCAATTTCTTATCTCTTCAGCCCTTTTATACTTCAAGGTGAGGTGTTGTATTCGTTGAAAGAATCTATCCGTTGGAGGGCAATTCTGGAAATTCCAGAACCTGATGTGGCTGAACCTTGTAGGTAAGGCGGTTAGAATAGTACACTGCTTTTGTACTATTGACAATGACATTGCCTTAGCCTAGTTGACTTCTGATCTTGACGATGCTTCATGTTGGAACTTGTGAAGCAATTGATCAGAGTCAGAAGGAAGCTTGGATCCTCTGGCCTTCATAACTTCTGCTTCTGGACCGTTCACTCTGAACATCTGGTCTTCAGAATTAGAAGCGCTTAGGTCTTGAGAGCCAGCTTACTCTTGGACTTCAGAATCTTTAAGTCTCAGCTTCTGGACCGTTCGCTCAGAACTTCTGGTCTTCAGAACTTCAGCACTTGAATCTTCAGAGCCCACATCAGAGCTTTAATCTTCAGAACATCTGAAGCATTTACTACCGTTCAGAAGAATGTAGTGATTGCAGAAGCGTTTCACTGGTTACTCTTGGGTCTTAAACTTCTGATGGATATTTCTTTGAACCAGAATTAGAACCTGTTTGTCAAACACTAAACAGACTAACGTTAGAGTAACCTAATTGTTCATACACAAATATAAACTTGTTATCATCAAAACATAGAGTTGTACCACCTGACAAATCTTGGTATTACAGTTTTTTTTCCCTTAGCGTGTTCCTTTTTCTGCTTTCTACTGGGTTTTTAGGTTAAAGTCTCAGCTCTATGACGTTCTGGCTTTCAATTGTAGGTGTCATGCGACTGATACGTCTGTATCTGTCGTTGTTTTCGGCTTTAATAGGAACTCTCATATGGATGTATTCGGTACGCTTGTGGGGTTTTTTAGATATGTTTTGAGAGTCTTTACTGTAGTTTCTGAGTATCTGCCAACTTTTATTTACGTGACTACTGTACCCATTGTTGAGAGGAGATGTATCTCAACTTTATCTTATATATATCCTTTAACTTAAAAAATCATTTTTTATTGATAAAATCCTATCTTTGACATCAATTTCAATTTTATGACAAATTTAATTTGCCTACGGTTTTTTTTCTACTTGAACTTCATCACTTTTCCCTCTAAAAGCAAAAATATGATGCAAAGAACTAAAAAATGATAGTGTCTTTTCAACTATTTGGTAGATCCACTACCTGAGCATATAGTTCATCAATAACATTATTCCTAAATCAAACACTTCTGATATTATTTTTCTTCTATGCTTGCGATATTAATCATCTAAACATTTAGATACACAAGTATAATATTAGACTTCACAAGAGATAATTGATGAAGTTAACAAGTATAATATTTTTCCTAAGTGAGTATAATTATGACGTTAGTAGTATGAATTAGTTTCACATCTCATTTGGTGATCTTGTGCTATCTATCTATTTATAATTTTTGAAGCGTGAGTCAACACACTACCACTTCGTGTTATACGATAGTATGAATTATGCATTTGTTTCACATCTCATTTTGTGGTCTTGTGCTACAGTGAAACATCTATTTATCGATCTATTTATAATTTTTTAAGCGTAAGCTAAGACACTACCACTTCGTCTTATACGGAATATTTTTATCATATCAACATATTTACTTATGTGTCATCTTTCCCTTTTTCATTATATTCTTTTAGGGGTTGTATTGAACGTTTTTCATATATCATAGCATTACTCGTAACATTAATTAACCGTATGTAGTGTGGGTTTACAATCCTACGTTTTTTTTAGCCCGGGTATCCACCACTTATAGCAGTAATTAATTCTTTCACCGCTGGGGTTAGTACAAAGCAGGAAATGACTGAGCACAAATGATGCTTTATTCTTATGGTGAGGATTAAACCCTCAATCTGGTGGTTAAGGAACGAAGTGAGCTAACCATTACGTCACGTTTTATATATAACTAAGAAGAAGAGAAGTAATGCAAAAATGAAAAAAATTATATGCTCATGGTTTACAACAAGGCTTCTTTATGTTCTGATTTCTTAGTAACAAGCCAAGTTTTAGCAATGACATGTGAAATTACTGAAATGAGAAAACTAGTAATTTGAATGACTTCACTACTAGTGATCATGCTCCACTCTCAAGGCATCTAGGTAAGACTTTCCATCAAGTTTGCGAGCAAATAGATTCCTCAAGAACTCCTTTAATCCAATTCTTTTGAACCGTGCTGGTGTTTGTTCATTGACCAAGCTTGCTGCAGGACCTATCTCTGCATCATGTCTTGGCGAGTAGAATGTTGCAATTGAAAGCCTTTCTTTTCCAGAGTTTACTGTTGCACGATGCACAATACTTTTGTATATCCCATTAGTTACAATCTGCCATATTGTAAAACGTGCAAATAAAACAAAAAATTACAAGATTATTCAAGCTTAAGGAAAATTAAACATGTACCACTTAAACCAACCACCATAAATTGATTTGAAGTTTTTAAATTTTCCTCAACATACTATTAAGTGGAATTTCAAAAATCTTCTCCAATTAGTTGATATCATAAGATTGTGAATTTGTGATATGAAAGGATATGTTACCTCTAGAATGTCACCAACGTTTACAATGAAGGCATTAGGAAGGGGTTTAACAGGAACCCACATGCCATCTTTCCTTATCTGGAGCCCTTCTACTTCATTGACTTGTAGGAGGATGGTGAGACCTGCTCCATCTGAATGGGGTGTGAGGCCAATAACCTTCTCAGGTTGCAGACATGGTGGGTAATAGTTCATCCTCATTGACTGCTTCCCATCTTCAAACAACTCTCTCATTTCTGATTCTTCCATCTTTAGAGCTTTCCCCATATTTTCAATAATAACTACTCCTAGATTTTTTAGCTCTTGTGAGTAAAGCTCTAAAGTGTCTCTGCATAACAAAAAGAAGTGACTAAGTATGCATCTTTATGAATGGATGGAATTTTTTGTCTCATTTTCCTGTCTATCAATGAAATCTTGTCATGTCAATTGAAAAAAAACACGAGTGAGTGAGTTATAAACTTACATGCGTGTTTTTTACTGACACAACAAAATTTCATTGATCAAAATGAGAAGTGAGACACAATATTGGGAAAGAATATTTTGATCCCTCTGAATACGATATACCCCTAACCCCAAAACAAAACATCTTGGAGAGAAAACCTGATAGGAAGTGGGAGCTGTGGAAATAAGTGGGGCATTCTAGAGTGCTTAGGAAGAGTGGTCATATAAAACATATCAGCCCAATCAAGTTTCTGGTCTTCACTGATAACAAATGCTTGTCCAAATCCCTCCATAAGTTGTGGAGTCTGCCAAAACTTTTTCTTTTCTAACATTGGAAGGTTGAAGAAATCCTGAATCTCCAACTTCACTTTCTCTACCAAGGAAGAACTAACGCCATGGTTTACCAGCTACAGGAAGACCAACAATTAAGGCCCCGTTTGGAAGAAGTTCTTTGACCTTATTATATAGTTAGACAATTATACAAGCGTTTGAGAAAGTTTATGTAATGGCTTACTTTTGACAAATATGCTTATGCTTAACTATTTCCTAGTTATTTCAATAAACTTAACAAATTTACTTATGAATAAACGTTTATGCGAAAAAGCGATATCCTCTTAAATAAATTGTTTACCCGAACACATTTAAATTGGTAACTGAAAATTTATAATTAAGCATATGATGACTACTAAGTGATTTGAATTTCTTTCTTTATGTGTTAGTTTTAAGAAGTTGAGAGACAGAGAGAGAAAAAAGAGATCACCTGGAAGAATCCCCATTCTTTGCAAGCAAGGTGAAGCTTAGTCAACTCTGAACTCCCAGATTCTGCAGAAAGCAAGCTCTGCATATCAACAACTGGAATCTCAAGGATACCATCAGCTTCAGAGATGATCAAGATGTCTTCTTGTTGAGGCTGAATGTATCTGGATGGAACGGTAGAAATTTTTTTATCAGCCAATTCTTGAACTGATGGTACCAGAAGAGAAGTCCAAGATGAGTTTTTGATGTCTTCCATGGCTAGTTCCTCTGTCCTATGTTGTTCACAATATATATAATAAGTAACTCAAATCTTATACTCCTCCACTAGAGACGGATCCATGTTATGCATTGTGGGGACAATTGCCCCCACTAATTTTTCTTGATAATTATATATATGAGTGTTTGTATATATTTATAAATTGTTAATTTATAGCACTTGTGGATGTATTAGCAAATTTCTATTAGCAAAGATAGACCACCAAAGGATGTAAATATTTAGAATAAGGAGGTGGAGAAATAGAAGTAGTAAATGTGATATATAAGGTAATGTAATTAGAAGTGGAAGATAGATAGTGAAATGAGATATTTGAAGAAGTGTCTTAGTGCTATATAAGTCTATATATCACAACTGAAAAATGAAAATCATGTATCGATTGTATTTACTTGCAAGTTTAGCTTCGATACTAACAATGGTAATTGAAAAAAAAAATGAATAAGTTTTCTTACTGATGACTGTTTAATTATTTATATGTATGTTATATATTTTACACTTAGCCACAATACTATATTTTAGAGACTAGAAAGTTTTATCTATATTAGCTAAAGTTTTTGGCTCCTTCACTACCACACTCTATATAGGTAAAACATTACCCATTACAAAACGTAATTATGATTATGTATGTGAAAAGAGCATGTAAATAAGGTTATTACTATCATATGGAGATTGATTTTGATGCACAGTGAGAAATATTTCCAAAATATACCTTGGAAATATATATTGTATTATATTACTTAATGTTCGCAGTTATGTTAATATGCTCGATTGGTCTAGTGGATAGATCACTATCTATTTTGTTCCTGCGTGCGTGTTCGAACCCTGGCAGTTACCTTTTGTTCATTAATTATGAACCAACGTGATAGTTGGTAACATTACTGAAACATTAATTATATATGTCGGTTTTTGAGAAATCTTTTATTAAGAGATATATCTCTTCACCAAGGGATGTTTATATCTATATATATGTAAAGCTCACTTGAGTTATAAGTATTAAATGCATTAAATAATGAAGTTAAACAAATTTTTATTCAAGTTTTAATTTACATCCACTTATTATTAATTGTAAATTAGTAATTGTTAAACTTTTCAATTTCTCATATTTTAAATTAAATATTGATATTACTTATTTTAATTATTAATTACTACATGAGGGAAATTTTTAAGTAATAATAATAATTGAAATTGACAAACTTTACACTAATAACAATATTACATAGTTAACAGTAATTTTTTATACTTCTTTCTAATTGTAAAACTTTCTAATTTTTTATATATTAAAATTAAAATTAATTTAATAATAATTACTCATCATAAGTTGAGGAATTAAAAAAAAAAACTTATTACTATTTTTTATACCACCTACTAAAATGTAAAAGTAAAAGTTACTTTGAACCTCTGTATTAACATTTTCCTTTGTATTAAATAAATTATATTAAAATATTCAAAATGAATAAAATTGCCTAAGTCATTAGCTATTCAAACACCTACTAAAATGTATAATTAAATTTAAATTTTGTTATAAATACACAAAAAAACAAAAAAAAAAATCATTTGCATTATATACATTAAACTAAACTAAAACCTGATCAATAATATTTTCAAATTAATTAGTTATTCAACTACCAACTAATTTTCATGTTTGTTATATAAGGTAGAATAGAACATGAAAAAAGACTCCTGAAACATAACTCTTTAGTTCTCTAAAAAAGCGTGGAAAAAAAACGAAACAAGACACTCTAATAAACAAAAACTTCACTTTTATTTCAGGTAGGGAGGTTAATACGAGATTGTGTAATGATTTAATAAAATATTTAATAAGATACAAAAATATTTCAAAAAATATATATTAGTCATAGTCATTTATTTTTTAATTTAATTATCATAAAAATTTTATTAAATAGACTAAGCAGTAAATTATTCCTACCTTTGTACTAAAATAAAGGAAGCAATAGAAATTTTCTTTGTAATTAATATATTAAATAATAAAATTAAAAACTAAAAAAAAATTGTATTGTCAAGTAATTCAACTACCTAAATTGAATAATAATGGTTATAAACTTAAAAATCGACTTGAATTTCGCATTACGAAAAATAAAAAAAATTAAACTTGATTAATGATAAAATAATGTTATCAATAAATAATTTAGATAAAATAGTTTAAATTTTAAAATGACGCTATAAAGTATTTACTATTAACTATAACGTAACGTTCAAAAAAAAAACTACAATGTATGTGTGTTTTATTTGAAGAAACAATCTCAATATAATTTTATGATCTTATTATATATTAGTAAAATTTATTTTGAGCAAGCTTAATAGAGAAAAATAGTTATGACCAAAGTTGAATAAATATAAATTTATTACATAATTCTTAATCTATTTAATTTATATCTTATTATAGTTGAAAAAGATAAAATTACATTATTTTACACGATTTTAACATGTGTAAAGCTGTTTGAGAAATTGTGATTGCCCTTTTAAAAAAATGACTTTCTCCTAAAAAAGTACAAAAAATGGTAAAACAACTTTTTTGATGGCATTAAAAACTTATTGCTTAATCTTTTTTTCAAATAGACTGTATTATTTTTCACATTATTAAATAAATAAATAATTAAATTTATAAAATGATCAAACATGTGTAAACCCGTTGGGGAAATTGTGATTGCCGTTTCCAAAAATGACTTTCTCCGTAAAAAGTACAAAAAATTGTAAAACAACTTTTTCGATGGCATTAAAAACTTATTGCTTAATCTTTTTTTCAAATGAACTATATTATTTTTCACATTATTAAATAATTAATTAATTAAATTTATAAAATGATCCAATGCTGATTATTAAATATTAATTATTAAATTCGTGTAATATTAATTATTTATAAAGAAAATTTATTGAAAACTCTTTATTGAAAAGTATTTTTTTTCAAAATTATTGAAATAATAAACACAATTATTATTTTTTATTTTTAAATAAAAACCATTTTAAATTTATGTAATAATTTAAACTGTAATCATTATTATATAATGTTAAAAAATGTTGTAAGTAAACCCGTGCAACGCACGGGTATAATACCTAGTCTCTATATAAAGAGATACTTGGGCAGAAAAATAAATAATTCTGATGCACGAAATTGGACTTCCTTTTGGTCAATTTCTCCTCCATTTACTATATTCTAAATCATCCTTCACTTCACTAATGCATTAGTGAAGTGTGGGAATCATACTTCTGTAAAGTATTGTCAAAGATACGTTTGATGTGTTAGTGCAAACCACATCAAGGAATTCAAAGTATCCTGAAGGGAATTCGCCGGTTTTCTCACTTGCATCCAATACACAGTAATTGGTGGGGGCGAATTGAACCTAAAGGTTAGTGCTTATGCACGCTTTGAATCTTCAAGTGCTTCCGTCGTCAACATCTTCATCAATCCAAGAGTTGCAGCATCTTCCCCAACAGATTATTTCCCAACAATCTTTAGGTTCAAATTTTTGTAATCAATGGCTGCATCACTCAAAGACATGACGTCTAATTTTGTGAAATTGGACAAGTTTGATGGAGGCAACTTTAACCGATGGCAAAAAAAGATGCAATTCATTCTTACAACTCTGAAAGTGGTGTATGTTCTGAACACCACAAGACCAGAAGAAAAGGAAAATGAAACCATGGCTGAAACAAGAGAGAGACAAAAGTGGGACAATGATGACTACATCTGCATGAGCCACATTCTCAATGGAATGTCAGACTCACTCTTCGACATCTATCAAAGTAGCATTTCTGCAAAGGAACTATGGGAGAAATTGGAGTCAAGATACATGCAAGAAGACGCTACAAGTAAGAAATTCATTGTCTCTCAGTTTAATAATTACAAAATGATAGATTCTAGATCAGTTATGGAACAACTGCATGAACTTGAACGCATTCTCAACAACTACAAACAGCATAACATGCATATGGATGAAACAATTATTGTTTCTTGCATAATAGATAAACTTCCTCCATCATGGAAAGATTTTAAAAAGTCCTTGAAACATAAGAAGGAGGACATATCTCTTGAGCAGTTAGGAAATCACATTCGTTTAGAAGAAGAGTATCGTAAACAAGATGATACTAAAAATCAAAATGCTCATGAGAAGGTCCATGTAGTGGAGGAAGGGAATTCTAGCAAGACTCCCAAGAAAGGAAATCGAGATTTTCACAAGTCTCATGAAGATCACAATGGCAATAACAACAAAGAAAAGAAAAGAAAAGGTAGTTGTTATTATTGTGGAAAACCAGGACACTTTAAAAATGAGTGCAGGATCTTAGAAAAGAAGAACAAGAAAAAGAATTCAAGTGCAACAATAGACAATCTGGTTGCTGTTATTTCTGAACTCAACATGATAGAGGATGTTGAGTCTTGGTGGAGAGACTCTGGTGCTACTCACTCTTAAAGATGTATTTTATGCTCCTGATGTTAGGAAGAACTTGATTTTTGTACATTTACTTAATAAGTATGAGTTCAAATCTGTATTTGAGGGAGATAAATTTGTCCTCTCCAAAGGGGGTATGTTTGTAGGGAAGAGTTATCTTTGTGAGAATATGTTCAAGTGTAATGTTGTTAATAATATGTAATAATAATAATATGATATTTTGATTTATGTTTATATTGTTGAGTCTTGTGATTTATGGCATATGCAACTAGGACATGTTAATTTTAGAAAAATTAAATGATATGATGATATAAATCTATGAATATGGTTTTAAAGTTGTTTTCATTCTTCAAAACTTTAGAGGTTTTCCGCTGCATGTAATGATCAATAATGACTACCATTTACATTTGAAACTTGTTAATGTGTAATAAATTTAAGTTATGTTTGTGTATACCGTTAAGTAACTTTAATTATCTGAAGCAAACATAAAACTGCATGTGGTGGTTGTTCAATACTTTTGTTAGTGTGTGAATGTTCTTTGTGTTTAAAAATATGTGTTACAGAACACCTTTAATAATAATAATTGTGTTAATCTGGCAACAATTCAATGATGGTTTGGTGGTTATTCAGTGCTGATTTATGTAAGGTCACGTGGGTTCGATTCCAAGTGACACCGTTTTGTTAATCTTGAATTCCAAATTTAATAAAAACCAAAAGTAAAGAAAGTGCACCATGTGGGATTCAAACCTGCACCAGTACGGGTTATGATAAGCAATGCTACCATTAAACTAGCCATCCAACATGCATAGATTGTTGATATTGAAATTATATACCATATACATTTTACGAAACAGGTGTTCAAATTTCACCATTTTTATGTGTATTTTGGTGAAAAGAAAATAATGTTTTGCAGATTGCATTATGTGGAATTACGGAAATTATGATAAAATGTAGTTTTATGTCTCTAATTGTTTATGAAACATTTATTTTTGAAATTATATTACGATTAATTTGTTAATCACTAGTGTGGTCAAATTTGTATGTTTAATCAATTCCAAATTGTATGGTTGTTATTCATTTACTCATAATTATGATTTTATAAATGATATGATAATATTGGTTTATGAGTAAATTGAATTTCATTATTATGAGACAGTTAAGGATCGCCCAAAGGTCGATTATTTGTGGATAGTACATTATTTATATGTGGATGATATGTTAAACTTTGGCACTGATTTAAATAAGGTAGAAAAGACTAAATCTTTTCTATCCAATAATTTTGATATGAAAGATTTAGGTGAAGCAGATGTGATTTTAGTAATTAAAATCATAAGAGATGGTGAGTGAGAATATTGGTTTATTCCAATCTCACTATATTGAGAAAATGCTTAAGAAATTTGATCATGTTGATTGCAAATCAAATTCTACCTTTTTGACTTATAATGGTTATCCTTCAGTTTGGAAGGATATACAAATGTCAGTAGCGTAACTTATGTAGACGATCATGCTTCCACTAGTAGATGAATCTTCAACCTTAGTGGATGTGGAGTTTCTTGGGGTTAAAAGAAACAAATTTGCATTGCCGACTCCACCATGGCTACAGAGTTTATTGCTCTTGCTGCATGTAGTAAAGAGACTGTAAGACTAAGAAATTTATTGTATGAGATACTTATTTGGCCAAAACTAATGAGACAAGTATCCATACACTGTGATAGTTAGTGCACACTATCAAAAGCATACAACCAAATATAAAATGGAAAATTCAGACATATTGGTTTAAGACATAGCTATGTGAAGGGTTTAATTTCAAATGGAGTAATCTCCACAATGTTCGTAAGAACTAAGAAGAATCTTGCAGATCCTTTGACGAAGGGTCTAACAAAGGAAATGATGTTGAAGACATCATTGGGGATGAGTCTCAAGCCCATATCGAATTGATCACCAATAGTGGAAACTCAACTCACACTTAAGTAAAATTAAGTCTTGAGTTCAATGGTGAAAGTACACTATAAGAGTGATTGCAAGTACTTAATTATCGATACATCCCAAGAAATAGAAGTACTTGGACCATAAGAATAAAGTGGTAGGATGAAGTTTTCTTCTTAATAGACATATAACATATATTTGTTGGAATGCATAATTATGGGTGTATTTCTGATATAGTCTACCTATATGAGAATGAAGTGGTGCCGCTTCATAGAGTTAAAGGACTTGACTCTTAAATTCTCATGAAAATGATATGTGACACAAGGCCTTATTGAATGTGTCAAATTTAAATTATTTTGATAATACCGAGATTTCATGTGTAAGTTATGCACACTTGTTACATTGAATAGTTGGTTCAAAGCTTGTCTACCAATTTCTATTCGGGATAAGTGGAACCCATCTCTTACTAAGTAATGGTTCAAATCGTAAGATACCATTATCTGAAACCATGATATTTCTAGAAATATGGATTTAGTTATATTTTGTAAATGGTGGGGGATTGTGAGAAATATTTCCAAAATATACCTTGGAAATATATATTATATTATATTACTTAATGTTCGCAGTTATGTTAATATGCTCGATTGGTCTAGTGGATAGACCACTATCATACTTGGGCAGAAAAACAAATAATTCTGATGCACGAAATTGGACTTCCTTTTGGTCAATTTCTCCTCCATTTACTATATTTTAAATCATCCTTCACTTCACTAATGCATGAGTGAAGTGTGGGAATCATACTTCTGTAAAGTATTGTCAAAGATACGTTTGGTGTGTTAGTGCAAACCACATCAAGGAATTCAAAGTATCCTGAAGGGAATTCGCCGGTTTTCTCACTTGCATCCAATACACAGTAATTGGTGGGAGCGAATTGAACCTAAAGGTTAGTGCTTATGCACGCTTTGAATCTTCAAGTGCTTCCGTCGTCAACATCTTCATCAATCCAAGAGTTGCAGCATCTTCCCCAACAGATTATTTCCCAACAAATGTGACATATAATTCGTGCAGACTCATTTGACCCAATTTATGCAGCAGATTCATATGTCAAACAGTGCGAGAAATACAAAATTCTTGTGCCATTGCTGTGTGAAACTGCCTGGTAAATTGTTGGCTTAATTGCAGTTTTGGTCCCTGATGTTTGACCTTTGTGCAATTTGAATCCCCTTTGTTTAAAACGAGCGATTTTGATCCACCAGAGATTAATTTGTGACAATTGAGTCCTTCTGTTAGTTGCCGTCCAATTCCAAACTGAATTTACACGCGTGACACTCATTAATGACATGGCCTGACATATTGTACCAATTAGATGCCATGTAGATAAAAAGAATTAAAACATTTTCTATCATAAAAAAAATGTAAGAGAAAGGGAAGGCAACAGATTGAATCTTCATCTTCATCCTTATGCTTATCTCCATCTTCATAAACAAAACGCAAAAAATCATAACTCAAACCCAGAAAATTTAAACCACATTAAATCACCCAAACCCACAAAACTAAAGTCTCCATCTTCCACATATTATTAATAACCTCAACATTCCCAGCAAAAAACAAGAAAAAAAGGCAGGAGAGAACCCAAATCAAAACCCTTTTCCCTTGCAATCGAACCCAGTTGCTCACCCTTTTTTCGTTCAATCAAAACCCAGGTGCAATCGAACACTAATCTGTATCCTCTGGATATGAGGTGAAACCTAGGTGAAACCCTTCACCACCCTCATCCTCTTACTTTCCTATCTGAGTTTTGGCTTGGGTATTTTCTGGAAATGAGGTAACATTCATGGAAATGGGACGTGTTATGAAGAGATTGTCATGGTGACAGCGGTGAGGAGCTTGACGGAGAGTGCGGCGGCAACCAGGGGTTGTTCAATGGTTGCGAAGTCCCGGGACGGTGGTGCAGGTGTGACTTGATGTGGCGGGCAGAGTGGCGCATATGGCAGATCCGGTTGGAGCTTTGAAGGATTTCGACCCGGTTGGAGCTTTGAAGGATTTCGACGCCTTCGACACAGTGGATGACATCTCCGACGAGGTCACTTCCGCGATCGGGATTGATGACGACAGGGATCTGGGTTCGGTTACACTTCATGGGTTACGACAAAGATTGATTTTGGCTTGGCTGGTTGCGGCTGAGAAAAGGGGTTGAAGGTTACTGGGTGTTTGCAAAGTGAAGAGAAAGGGGTTGATGATGGGTTTAATTTCATTTTTAGTTAAATTATATTGTTTATGTTATTATTTATTTTATTTATTTGCTGATGTGTCATAATACATCTGGTGTAATTAGTAAAAAGGAATCAAAACAAGAATATTCTGTTTGGAATTGGACGGCAACTAACGGAAGGACTTAATTGTCACAAATTAATCTCTGGTGGATCAAAATCGCTCATTTTAAACAAAGGGGATTCAAATTGCACAAAGGTCAAACATTAGGGACCAAAACTGCAATTAAGCCTAAATTGTTCAATTTTCCCATTCATATCCAGGTTTCCCTGGTGTTTGGAATGTGTCTATTTTAATTCCATTATTGAAAATCGCTTAGCTTGTGAGATCCTTGCTGCTGTAAGTTAACTAATTTGTTAATCATCCAATAAAAAGGATAATAGCAAACCAATTAAAAAACTGAGAACACTTATCTTCTTTGCAATCTTGCACACAACAAAAACTATAGCAAGAACAGGACACTATGGTGATTCCTGATTTTAGGAAGAAGCATTAGATTAATGTGACCACTCAAGCAAGGCCTTATTACTCATGGTTTACAACAAGGCTTCTTTATGTTCTGATTTCTTAGTAACAAGCCAAGTTCTAGCAATGACATGTGAAATTACAGAAATGAGAAAACTAGTAATTTGAACCACTTCACTACTTGTGATGCTCCACTCTTAAGGAATCTAGGTAAGACTTTCCATCAAGTTTGCGAGCAAATAGGTTCCTGAAGAACTCCTCGAACCCAATTCTTTTGAACCGTGCTGGTGTTTGTTCAGTGATCAAGCTTGCAGCGGGACCTATCTCTCCATCATGTCTTGGTGTGTAGAATGTTGCAACTGAAAGCCTTTCTTTTCCAGAGTTCACTGTTGCACGATGCTCAATACTTTTGTAAATCCCATTAGTTACAATCTGCCGTGTAAAATATGCACAGAAAAACGTAGAATACTCATGAGTCAAGTGGTCATACATATTCAAGCAAAGATAATTTTTGGTTTGGTCTTGTTTTGATCATAGTTCAACTATAATCCACTTTTGGTTTGGATGCCAAATACATATTAAGGTTCTCTCTGTCTAGGTAATATTTAATCCTACGTTCATGTCAAGTAACCAATTATTCCAAAAGTTTAAACTGTTGGGTAAAGGTCACATGAATGATATTATATTACTTCTCTAACAATTCACGTAGCCAAGAAATTTGACCTATTTGATTAAGATCGGTCAACTCATATATTAAATTGATATCGGGAGACAGAGATAAGTTTAAAATTTGAATCGTCTAATACAACTCGAATTTCTTGTCTACGTTAATTTAGTAATTACCTGGAATCTAAATTCTTCCAAACACATTGCATCTGATCAAGAGTTATTTCTCATAGTGTCTGTTTACAACTAAATAAATTCATTTGCAGCTATTTAATTGTAGGCAATATATTGTTAATTATACAAGTGGAATTTCAAGAATCTTCTGATATTATTAAATAGTAATTTATGATACAAGTAATATATTACCTCAAGTACATCCCCAACGTTTACAATGAAGGCATTAGGAAGGGGTTTAACAGGAATCCACATGTCATCTTTCCTTATCTGGAGCCCTTCCACTTCATTGATTTGTAGGAGGATGGTGAGACCTACTCCATCTGAATGGGGTGTTAGGCCAATAACCTTCTCTGGTTGTGGACATGGTGGGTAATAGTTCATCCTCATTGACTGCATCCCATCTTTAAATAACTCTCTCATTTCTGTTTCTTCCATCTTCAGAGCTTTTCCCATATATTCAACAATAATCATAACTAGATTTTTTAGCTCTTGTGAGTATAGCTCTAAAGTGTCCCTGCACCACAAAAAACAGTGACTAGGCATGCAAGCTCTTTATGAATAGTATGATTCCTCCACAAACAAAAAACAAAACATCTCTTATGTCCTTGTGATATTGTCAAGTGAAACATTGTGTCTATCTTTCTTTTCTTAAATATGAAGAGATAGATACCACAAATTTCAACATTAGGGGGAACATCACATGAATAAGTTTTCACATGACAGGATCCTGATCCGGTGAGAGAGAGCGTGAGAGAGAAATCAAACCTGATAGGAAGAGGGAGTTGTGGAAATAAGTGGGGCATTCTAGAGTGCTTAGGAAGGGTGGTCATAAAGAACATATCAGCCCAATCAAGTTTCTGGTCTTCACTGATAGCAAATGCTTGTCCAAATCCCTCAATGTGTTGTGGAGTCTGCCAAAACTTTTTCTTCTCTGACATTGGAAGGTTGAAGAAATCTTGAATCTCCAACTTAACTTTTTCCAGCAAGGAAGAACTAACTCCATGGTTTACCAGCTACAAGAAGATTAACAGTGGGAGAACTTCTTTAAACTTATTTTATAGCATTTAAGTTTTTGTTTAGGAAAACTTACGTAAATAGTTTGTAACATACCTATAAACTATTTTGAGCTTATTTTAATAAATTTCTTATACTGTGCTTATGCAGTTATGCCTACCTATACTTTATTTATTTCCATAAACTTATCAAATTAACTAACTTATGAATAAATGACTCTTTAACTAGACACACCACACCATAAGTGAATTGGTAATTCAAAATTTATGATTAAACATATGTTGACTACTTTTTTGTACATATGTTAGCTACTTAGTATTCATTTGAATTTCTTTCTTTATGTGTTTCAGTTTTAAGAAATTGAAGGGCAGAGAGAGAAAAGAGACCTGGAAGAATCCCCATTCTTTACAAGCACGGTGAAGCTTAGACAACTCTGAGCTCCCAGATTCTGCAGAAAGCAAGCTCTGCATATCAACCACTGGAATCTCAAGGATAACATCAGATTCAGAGATGCCCAAGATGTCCTGTTGTTGAGGCTGAATGTATCTGGGTGGAACGGTTGAAATTTTTTCTTGAGCCAATTCTTGAACTGATGGAACCAGAAGAGAAGTTCCATATGAGTTTTTTATTTCTTCCATGGCTAGGTTCTGGGAGTTGGGTTTGGCACCCCACCTATGGGGCTTGGCACCCCACTTTATCAAATACGGAATTTAAAGTTCCGTATTCTCCATATTGAATACGGAACTTAAAATTCCGTACTGTATTTAAGCATGCGTGTCACATTTTCAACCACTCATTATATACTAAAACAGATACGGAATTTTATTTTCCGTATTGATACGGAAATTTAAATTCCGTATCTGTTTTAGTGGGGTGCAAAGCCTAAGGGGCGGGGCTCCAAACCCAACTCCCCTAGGTTCTCTGTCCTATCTTGTTCTCAATATAATACCTCAAACATTCTTCTTCCCCCCACTATATAGATAGAGGTAAAACCTTATCAATTATTAAACGTAACTATAACTGAACATGTTTTTTTACCGGAGCAATGTCATGTCACAAAAATTTGGTCGGCTAAATATTTATGTCTTCTAACACACCTAACCGGACCACATTCTAGGCAGCACCTTATATCTGCTGATTTTTTTTATCAGAATAATACTAAGAGCAATAAATCAAACTCAACATCACTTAATTATAATGGTTTTAATATCATATCATTAATCAATTATCTCAAAAACTTAAAATTAATGTTGAATAAATAACTCATAATTGATTTAATCATATTATCTATAACTACTACAAAGGGATAACATTTTTGCCACTATTCACATTAGGGTTTTTCATAAATGTTGCTGAGGTGCACCATTAGGAACTTTTTTTGTTACTTTTTGGTTTTTTATTTGGTTTAAATTGAAGTTTTAAAATTATTAGGTTATGCTTCAAAAGTTATTTTTTGTTTGTATTTACTTTGGTTGAGTTTGATGGAAATAATTTCATATTGTTTATTTTTAGCTCTATGTAATAATTCTTTTAATAGATGATATTTGTTAATATTTATTATGTGGATATTAATATTGATATTATAGAGTATTCAAAAAAAAATATTGATAGTATAGATTATTGTAGGCCTAAATAATAGAAATAAAAAATTATGAAATTAAGTATTGAGATTATTATTAATTTGATATATGATACGAAATTAATAATTGTGTGTCTAAATAATAGAAATAAAAAATTATGAAATTAAGTATTGAGATTAATAATCATTTGATCTAGGATACATATTTTTTTAGTTAGAGAAAATATGTATTTCCCCTTTGTGTGTCTAAACTACTACAAAGGGGAAGCATTTTTGCTACTATTCACACAAGGGTTTTTTGCCCATGTGATGAAGGTGCACCATAAGGGAGTGATTAATTTGTTTTTATTCAGTTTTTTAATAAACTTTTTCATGAATTTTTGGGTTGCATTCCTTTTTCATGTACTTTTTCAGGTTTGAACTTTATAGTTGCAGGAAAAGCAGAATTTACTTTTGATGTAACTTTTCCTATGAAGGTGCACCATAAGGGAGTAATTAATTAGATTTTAATAAGCTTTTTGATCAACTTTTTCATGAATGTTTGAGTTTTATTCCTTTTTCATGCACTTTTTTAGGTTTTTATTTTTTCATCTTCAATTTGCAGTGTAAAGTAAATAGATCACTTTATGGCAAAGTTTGCTTTTCCGGAAACTTTTAATGGGATAAAGTGACATAAAATGTGTTGTGTTTGAATTTGGCTTGAAAATTTTGCTATATAAGGGTGTGATATTGGGTTGTTGTTGGACAAAGCTCATTCACATTATCATGTTGTCTATTGTTTGCTATCTGTTATTTGCATTCTTTTTGTATTCTTTGATGAAGAATAATCTTATATTAAATTTTATGTTACTTCACAGGAAGCTGTGCAGCAAAAAGAAGTGGCTCAAAAGAATGGCTATTGCCACAGTGGTAACTGTTGCTGAAATTTTGAAGAATAACGGGCTTGCTGTTGAAAAGAAAGACATCAACAGTTGACATCAAGGATGATTCTAGAGGTAGACCTGTCCAAAAGGCCAAGATTGAAATAGTACTTGGGAAATCAGCAAACTTTGATGAGCTCATGGCTGCTGCAGCTGCTGAAGATGCTAAAAATGGTGATCTTGAAGAGCAGGGCTTATGAAGTTGGTCAAAATTAAACCTGAATCGGTTGAAGATATGTACTCTTATGTGATTTGCAATTTTGTTGTCATTAGAGGACATTTCATTATTTGTAGTGTGACCCTGCTATATTGAACACCAAAATTCGTTTGTTTCTTTTCCCCATATAAAATAGGCAGTTATTGTTTTGATCATTAGTGGATTTACTTTATTTTATTAGAGGAGGGTCATGGAATTTCTTAAGTTCTGAAAATTTATGACGAATCTGTGTTTCTTCAAAAAGATTGCCCTTCAAGCATTAAGAGATGCTTCAGCTACTGAGGCAGTAGTCCGTTCCCTCAACTAAGTATTGATATACCTATCCGTTCTATTTTGTTTAAGCTTAGGTACTTTTTATACAAATATTTGTCAGCTTAGAGTAAACTATTTGCACCATTCAAAGCCTAACAAAGTTATATGGATCCCTGAAATTAAAGATGGATCATTGATACATGTTATCTGGATCACTAGGTGGTTATATCTAGACTATCCGTTCTTTGAGCATCAGGTGAAAATTAATGCTGCCAGCTTCATATCTTAGATTGAAGTGGTGTTTATCATTGATTACCTGCTATGTATTTAATTTTGTGGCCTTGTCAGTGAAAAAACTTTGCTATTTTGGCTTCTGTAGATTCACTGGTTCTCCATTTTTAACTCTTTCATGATGGTCATCTTTCTAACTGGACTGGTGTCAATGATATTAATGGAACTTTGAGAAATGACTATGAAAAGTATGCTCGGGAAGATGATGATTTGAAAACTTTGGTGAGGCTTTTTGACTTTGTTTGTAAATTTTTATTTATTTGTGGAATATCCATTCCTTTTTCACGAAAAAATGATTTGGTCAATTCTCAAAAAATTTCAGGAAAGAGATATTAGTGAAGAATCTGGTTGGAAATCTGTGCATGGTGATGTTTTTCGGCCTCCTCGCTATTTGATTCTTCTTACAGTTGTTGTTGGCATAGGTGCTCAGCTTGCAACGTTGGTGCTTGTTGTCATGTTGTTAGCTATTGTTGGGATGTTGTATGTTGGGTAAGTGCATTACTTATTACTATGTTACTCTGAATAATGGTTTTATTGAGATAGTGTGATTGTGCACAAAAGAGACTTAATGCAATACACATTTGTTATTTTCTTCTCATATATCACAAGTCACAACTATTGTTGTCTAGCTTTCCTATTGACCATATTTTGTTTGCCCATTTTGTTTCCCCTTCATTATTATGTGAATTTCCTTAAATGTGCAGACGAGGAACCATTGTCACAACCTTCATTGTATGTTATGCTCTAACATCATTCATTGCTGGTTATGTGAGTTTGGGATCACAGAAACCAGGTGGTGTTCAATGGAAGGAATAGAGAGGACGCATTGGCTCTACTTGAAACTGCACAATTCAGGGCTTGGCAATGGCTTAGTGGAAGGGTGAAAGGGTTTCATTTCTCAACCTATGAATGGACATCACAACCATTTATCTGCATCAGATCCACTGGTTAATTTCTATGGAATCCAGAGGTGGTTATTGAGGAGATGCCACTGGCTTCTAACACTTCGCTTGAAGGTCCTCTGGTGCATTTCCTGCTGATGTGACTGTCATTTTAATCACCTCCCTGAGCATCTCTGCGTTGGCTTCCAATTATCACCGATTTTCGAGTTGCTCATTCACTTAATGTCTGTGCAATTTACTTATTGTATTCTACCTCATCAATTTCAAGATTACGAGGAAGGATATTTAGTCCTGTGGATAATATGAAATTCAGTCTGTAATTCACTTGTGTATGGCTTGAGCTCACTTCTGCTCCTTAAAAACCTTGCACTGCTAATCATCAGATTCTATAGCTGTAAGTTGTAGTGGAAAGTTAGCGATCTATGTATTAATGTTTTATGTTTGTTGTCTTTTATTATATTTTATTGCAGGATATCAGTTTGGGAAAGAAAATTGTATTGGCTTTTCAGACTCTTGGTGTTGTCTTTGGTGATGTTGGAACAAGTCTGTTGAGATATGTAGATAAAATAAATAGGGATAAATATATTTAGTATATTTTATCTTTTATTAGGATAGATCGTTTCCTTATTTAGCTATCCCTAAACTCTTGTATATATATGTACTCAGCTTCATGGAATAATCAATCAGAATATTTCATTCAAGTTGGTACCAGAGCTTTCTGATTCAAGTTGAAATTAATTGTAAAAAAATTAATAATTTATTTGGTATGATTGTTATTTATTATATTCTGATAGGATGAGTATTCTATTTATATTTATGAAAAACCAAAGTCAAAATATGGACACTTACTTTTATTTTATTGTTAACTTAATATCTTATTGTAATATATTTGGAAAAAAATTAAGATAACATGGTATTTTATAGATATTGTTTTGATATTTTGTTATTTGTTTTTCTTTATATTTTCGTATGAAATTATAATTAAATTAAATTAGAAAAAAAAAAGGAAAAAATAAGATGTGAGGTACAATTTAATTCATTATATTTTGATTGGATTAAGACATTTGAATCACATCATATTATGTTATAATAAAATATTTTGGAAAAAAAATGGCACCGTGCATAGCACGGGTTACTACCTAGTTTCTAACATGCACATTCAAGAGAAAAACACGCCCATGCACCAAAAGTAATATCATAGGGGGACCGAATTGTAAAACTTGGACTTGTTTGAGCTCTTTAAGCATGCTTCCCTTTCTTTTCCTTGAAAGTATGACATCTTCGGAGCTCGTATTCCTACATTGACTTAACTTATCAAAGGGCACGTGTCAGACCCACTAAACATTATGATTCTCCTTATTTGAAGAGATTTGGAAACTTGCTTGTACTAGACCCTGTGCCCGTGCTATGCACGGGGTAAGTTGGTTCCTTGGGGTTTTTTTTGTTTGTTTTCCTTTTCCATAGAGGTTCATGTTTTTTATTGGGTGATTAAGCCTTTGTGTATTAATTCTTGAGGATGGTTGGAGTTTTTTGGTTTTTATTATCTCTATTATCCTATTCCTGAGCTTAGTCTCTTTCATTTTTATTAATATATTTGGATTTCAAAAAAATAAAGCACACAATGGAATATTTTTTAAGTGAATATAGTATAGTTTGTTTTGTTGATAGTTGAATACATAATTATTATTTTTTATTCTGTAATTATAAGATAAATGTTTTCTAATATATATAATATAGAATTTGTATATCAATTCATATATAAGTAAAAAAAAATTGATATAACTCACAAGTAAGGATATTAAATCACTGCATAAACCTGTATAAATTAATGAAGAACAGATATATGTATAAGTTTTGTAGCTTACCAAAAAAAATGTAGAAAGTCTTGTAAAACGTTACTCCGAAAAAGAGCTTTTACCCTGTCATTTGTATAAAAATTAAAGTAGACTACATTGTTATAAAATGCACTTCTAACATGAACTTATATTGTAAAGCAGTGAAGTTTTATTAACATTTGTATTTTTATTAATTTGTACATGAAAATATTTTCATGTATAATGTTCCTCCCCATTTTAACATGAAATTTTTTTCATGTATCCCATTTTAACATAAAATTTTTTTCATGTAGAATAATCCTCATCGTGAGAGCTTTTTACCCTGTAGTTTTTGCCCACCCTCCGATGTGTGATTGCTTCACCATGCAAAGCAACACTTAGATCAATGAATATATTTGGGGGAGAGGACAATTTGAGGCCACAACAATGAAGATGCTAGCCTAACAGATGTACCTCTCATAATAAGAAAAAAAAACTAACACTAAAACTTCCATCTTTTTAGTGACAATGTTATAAGCATTTATTGATTACCCTTCTCTGTTTCTTCTTTGTCCTGCACAATTCAACCTAACCACCATCTGAGAAATTCAGTGTCACCTTATTAGTCCCCCTCCCCCCTCAAAGATTTTTCAATCACATTTATTCCCCATTAGAGTTCTTCTTCTTCTCAATCCATGACAACGACACCTAACGTTCCTGTGAATTTGGTTTCCTTATTCAATTGACTTAATAAGACTATTGTTCATCTAGATCTACTATTCTTTCATCTTTTGGATGGCTAGCAAACTTTAAGTTGTGGATTCATACATCACTTGACTAATTTCCTCTCTTCCTTGCTATCAAGATTCTTTCTTCCAATAAGTAGCTCTATAAGAAAAATTCAAAAACTCCAAACATTTCACGTTGGAGAGTAAACACAATTTTTTTCAATATCTCCACTGAAAGGTTTTTAACCGTATGTACAGTAACTAATGCATTAGAAGAATGAATGAGAACAAAACATCCATATGCATGTTTTGCGGGTACAATAAAAAAGTGAGATCTTGCCACCTCTCCAAATGAGTCACCTTGGATTGAAGCTTTCACATTTACATTTACAACTCCACTAATCGCCACTAACAGTCGCATCTTGAGTGCATCTTGAGTGTTTCGAGTTTCATCTGAAGCATATCCTATGAAAATAAGATTTGACAATGGTAGGATAAACACAGTAAGAGAACAATTATGCGAATTCAGCTTGAGGAAATGTTAAAAGAATAGCAAATTTTACCTTTAATAGCTTATCATGCCCCACAATCCTTGATTTGATGAAGATAGAGAAAACCTTTTCAAATTCATTGGAAATCCTCGTATGTCAATATGGCAGCTCTTGTTGAACAAAACGAACAAATATTCTATAAATTCATTATTCCATAAAAGAAATGTGAGGTTAAGAACTTGTAATGCCTAGAAAGTTTCATATGGAATGTGAATGACTCTTTTTCCACCCTCCTAAAAAACGTCATCATAATATGAACCAAAGTGTTCATGTAGTTCAACTTCAGAATCACATTGTTTTGGCTCTATTTCATGAACTGTAAATTTAAAAAAGCAATGTAAGTCAGTATATAGAACTGATGTGGCAGCAGTTCTACACCTCTAACAAATAAAATTATGTGATTCACCACATCATAGTGCAACACATTTTATACTGCAACACATAATAGTGCAACACATTTTATAACAAAGTTTGTTTCCTAGTTTCTTAATTTAGTAACATTAATTCGCCAAGCTATTTACTAATTGTGCACAGAAGAATTTTGATTGGAAAAAGTTTCAGTTTGATAAAACCATACACCAATCAAGAGGGACCGATACACACCAACAGAGACATATATGCAAAGCAACATAAACATGAAACTTCATAAACATGTTAAGCCCTTAAAATTCTAATTAGAAATTTCTATATAGAAAATCTTCCCTTCAAACTCGTTAAGCAACTTTCTTTTTGTATAGAAAATAGTGGCACTTACAATGCTTAGTTATTAAGCAAAGACAATCGTGTATAAGTTAGACTATGCCACTTGGTCAAAGAATATTTCCAATTTAACATACTCATCGAGCAATACAATTTTTTTATAAGCCATAAGAATAAATGCTAACACACCTTGATCAATAAATGCTTTGGTTAATTTAAGTCACTTACTAACATAGAGAATCAGAGAGCTTAGTTAAAAGTGGGAATACATGACATATAAAGCATCGAGGTTTATGTGATTCTTGTAGCCTACACCATGATGTTTCCTGCCACTTATATTGCCGTTATTTTCCAAAGCTGATCTGGTGCTGCTTCTGCAGCCAGATTTGGAGATAAATCTCATGTATGCTTATCAAGAATGACCTCAGGATCATCTCTCCACTCCAACAATATAGGAAAAATTGCATCAAACACAAACAATTAACATAAAAATGTTAGGAGAATGTTTAGAAACGACAATTAACAAACTCATTACTCAACATATTTTATATTTTATTATACAGATTTTGTTTTCATCCATCAATAGCTCCAGCTACAGCATGTTCATATCTTATAAAGATAGATCAGTGATCACATGGTTGTAGACAGCAGCAGGACACAACATGTTAGGTGACCACAGTACAAAGGAAGAAGTAGATAAACACAGCAAGAGAAAATATTCAAGCTCTAGATCCAACAAAACTCAAATCAAATAAGTAAAATAAAATAAAAAATCACACTTACAACACTTGCCATTGATTGCATCCCATCTGATCAGGTCCCAAACCTCCGTCTCTGCACAACCAACTTCCCTTCCTGCAACCCGTCACACATTAAGACCATCTGCACATTGGACTGTAAATAAATGAGAAAAATAAGATTTGCAAGGAAGGAAAGGAGAAATGAAATTAACAAATCCATCTGACAATCAGATAGACCCCAATGCAGCTAAAAAAAGCAATATAATAAAAGCGAAATTAGCTAGATACTGCAAATTGTGTTCACCAACCCCATCGTCTCAAAAAGAGAAATTGAAACTGCATGTGTAAAATTTGAAACTTGAAACAAATATAATACCCAGAAAAGAAATGGTTGAGAGATAACCTTTCCACCGACATAGATCATCTCCATCTCCCACAGTTGTAGCTCTGATTTGTCTCAAAAGGCTCCTTCTTTACTTTTCTCTCTTCATCTTTTCTATCAGACGTTGTATCAATGCCAATCATAGTCTTCCGTCTTCAAACCTGTCCCACTCTCTCTTGTTATGATATATGAAAACGAAGAAGAATAATAAAATGGTTGAAGAAGATCTTACACTTCTCTTTTCTTAAGGAAGAAGTAGCATCCACTTTGAGTATGTTGCTTTGATATCAGCTGAGAACAATCAATCAAATGGAGAAATAAATAAGGATGGACTCACAAGCGCATTATAAACGTACTCAAAGGGGCAAAGGATAAAATACCTTCTTGAGTGACCCAGTAGCAGGATCATACATGTGCTCACAGATAAACACATGATTTAGGTTATATTTGCTCCACATCTGCATCTGATCCGACTTCAGCATTAGACTTTGCAGCTTTACCCGAATCACAACGTTTGATGTCTAATTAACGATTATAATCTACATGCACAAAATTACAAAAAAAAACTGTGTTTTGTGAGGAACTTCGAGCGGAGGGGCAGAACCGGAAGCCCAAACGGGAGCTTGTTCAGAGACCGCACCGCCACCTTCTCCACCTTACACAGTGGCGGACAAAAATCGACGGCATCCATTACACACCCATTGTTTCCACTGAAGATAAAACGCGAAAGAGCAATAAAAGAAGAAAAGGAGAGAAAAAAGAGAGGAGGTTTATAGGTTTTTTGGAGGGTGGTGAATGGGGAGAATCTGAAAGCCTTCAGATGATCCTAAAAAAACATCAATGAAATATGCGTTAGAGAATAGGGGGACTGCACATAGGCAATTGGGCGAAGGGGCGGTGCTGGAAGAATGCACGATAATAATTCCCATTCCCATTCTATAATCTCTAAACATCAAGACTTCAAAGTCATGGAACTATTATTTAAACATTTTACCTGCATATCTATTCAATGACCCATTGACTTTTACGGCCATCTCATGTGCATATATTCAACAACAGACTTAAAGATTCATAAACTCATGTCAGTAATATCCTTTGGTCAATTGTTATTAAGTCCAACATGTCAGATATCCCATTATTTCTCTATACACGTGTTACTCAAGTTGCATGCATCTAGACATCTAGTCTTACAAATCTTACAATCTTACAAATCTTACAAATGAAGATAAAATGAAAACTTCCCCGTACATCCGAATACATATATGCATCCATCCACATACGGAGCCATGGAACTTCATCCATTTTTTCCGCGAAACAATTCCATGAAACCACGTGTTCAATCCTAGTTTATTGAGCAACACAATTGAGCTTGCATAGGAAGGGGACACGTCGGACAATTCTGTCTTATAAAGACTTCTGAATTGTATCTATATAGATATAGATGATCGACTGAGTCCTACTCCCTCCGCTTTTTAATATAAAAACCAAGCAAACACTTCAGACCATTTAAGAAACTTAGTTAATTTAGGTAATTGCATTAATTTTGTTCTTAATTTATGTAAAATTTCCATAGTTGCCCTCCACTCATTATTCTTAATTTTTATGCATTATTAATGCTATAGAGAGTGGAAATAGAGAGAAAATTGAATAAAAATGACATTTTTGTCCAAAAAAATCCATGCACCACAAACTCCGAGTTAATTTTTATAAAAGGGACCAAGGTGAACCTTCCATTTAATTCTTATAAAAAAGAACGGAAGGAGTAATATATAATGAGAATTTGTAAATTGTTTTGGCAATATAAGACGTTCAATTAATTAGTTTTAGTTAAGAGTGTAAAATGAATGATTCTGTGCCTTGTTATTATGTAATAAATGTAATAAATGCCTAATATTATGATAGGGCTTTAGATTCATGAAATAAACATGTTCATTTGTCTTCAAATGATAACTCAAGTGGTAAGAGATAAAAGATATATGAGTTGGGTGAGAGATGTCCAAGGTTTGATGCTATGTTGTAAAATTTGATGAAACAAATTTCATCACCTTTCATTCTATTTTATTCTCATTCAATCATATCGGAAAATAGAATATGATGATACTTCATCTCATTCCAATGCGTTCATCAGTACCAAACCCAAACATACCCTTAATTAATCAAAGTCTGTTGATATAATCTAAATTTAGCGACTTTTTTTATCAAAGTAGTATACTTTTAAAATGTATTTACCATTCTAGTGTAACTTCTTATTTAATTACCTAACTAGAGTAAATCGTCACTTTAACTGGTGATACTTGTTTTTTTTAATATTTCTTTAGAGAAATAGCTACTGAGGCGACACCTTAATTTTCTTTTGACTTTCTATCTTAGTGACGAAAAAAATCCGTCACAAAATCCTGGTATATTATTTAAAGGAAACAGTGACCGAATATGAAGAAAGAAGTTTTCCGTCGCAAAGTTCTTAATAACCGAATTTACTTGTGACGAAGTTATTCCGTCACAAAATCCTAGTGAATAGTATTAATTGAATTAGTGACGGTGGGTTGAGAGGAGAATTTCTGTCGCAAAATAATTAGCAATAGAATATTTCTTTTTGTAACGTTTCTCTCCATCTTTTGTCACTAAGTCTTTTAAATTATATATCGGGATTTTGTGACAGACATCTTTCCGTCTTTAAAGTAGAAATTCAAAATAAAATAAGATGTCGCCATTGTCAGTGACAATTTCTTTAAAATAAATTAAAAAAAAAAAATAGGTATCGCCACTTAGAGTGGCGAGTGACAATTTATACAAATAGGTAATTAAATCAAAAGCTATACTATAATGGTAAATAAATTCCAAAAATGCACTATTTTGATAAATAAAATGAAAAAGTCAAATTTAGCAGGATGATACACGTGCAATATGAAGGTTGAGCATAATTTTGTGAGGAATGGGCATGATTTTGAGTCAAAGTACAGCCACTTTGAAAGGAGTTGCCATAATTGGCAACTTGATAGGTTAAAAAAGTCAAGTTATTTTCATCAGCTACGCACTAAAATTTGACATTTTCCTTTCCTTTTTGTCAACAAGTAATTTCTTTTTTCAATCACGTGCTACCTAATTTGCTCACGTCTGTGTTATATCTTGCTCATTTCAGCAGAGCAGCATATGCAAAGTCCTACAAATTATCAATTCGAAATTTGCTTTGAAGTTGTTCCAACTTGGGCCTCCATGGTTTGACCCTTCATCAGCGGGCCACTATATACAGGATACGATCCATTTGTTCCAAATAGTCAAATATGCAAAGCATATACCAAGTTTAACGACTTAATTGAGTCCATAATCCGAATCACATCCATAACAGAGTTCTCCTAATATTGAGTATCTCCGCAAAAGGATTCAGAACTAATTTCTAGTTCATTGTAGATATTTACATAAAAATGGTCTAGAGCCTTGTATGTGGCGAGAAAATGAATAAATACCAACTAGGAGCTCATCTGGAACGTCAAGCACGGTACAAGTACAATCAAGGATGTACCTTGCACTCTAGGCTGAGCCTGTCAAGGAATGCTACCACTATATGGCCGCGACTAACAATCAATATCACTCTATAAATAGTACATGAAACTATTATGTCAAAATTATGTCTCACTTGGGCGTTGGAGTACGTTTGTAGGTGCCTCACGCACCCTAGCTTGGCAACGAAGGATGAAAGAGGATCACCAACTCGACAACATAAGAGCTATCAACTTAACGACACATGACGACAAATGTTCCATCAATCTGACAACGAAGATAGGGTGATTGAAGGACCACCCAACTCTACGACACAACTGAGTTGAGATAACTCCAACACTTTTTTGTGTTCGCTATATATATGTTCCTGCCATGAACATTGAGAGAGAGGGTAACCCCTAGAGTATAGAGAGAGATTGCACTAGAGAGAGAGAGTAACTGAATTTCATGTGAGTATTGAGCAAATGAGCAAAAAAGTCTCTTACAATTGGTAACCTCTTCCTATTTATAGAGGTCGGGTTGGGCCTCTATGTTGCTAATGTTCTTAATGGGCCGTATGGGCCTGGCTAAACAAGGCCCAGCCTACTGACCTAGGGACCCGCCACGGGGCGGGCAAGACCCTAGGCGTTGCCCCTCTAATGAGAGGACATGTTTTTATGTGAGAGTGAGAGGAGTGGTTTTTAACCCTTAGATTAAATTCAATGGATTAGATTAAAACTTATTAAAAACCCCCTTCCTGCACATTCCCACACATTTCTAGAAACCCTTATTCCCCTTCTGTGTTTTTTTCCTGCACCAATGCCAACAACAACTACGCACCTCAATTGATGCCACAACCATCGTCTGTGTTACCATGGCCTAAATAAATTTTGAGGCACCAGCAGAACTCTTCATCTTGACCACATGAGATTGGAAGAATAAGACGATTAAAATATAGTTACCATGAAGTAGTTACTAATGAATAACAAACTTTAGACAATTAAAATAGGCTTAAATATGTTGGGGGCCCCTATAAAATAGGGGTCCTTTGGTTTAAGCCCCTACAAAATTTTTTCTTGGGAATAAGCCCCTAATGAGAAAATAATATATAGTGATAAGCCCCTGTCGTCAACTTCCGTTAAAAAATATATGAGTCAGCAAACGGAGCTGACGTGGACCTTTGCCACCTCATCAAGTGGGCCCACAAGCTGCTGACGTGGAAATGAGAAGAGAAATATGAAAATGCCAAATGTGGGATTTGAACCCAAGACCTAGAGCATAATGGGCAACATCCTTCCCACTAGGCTACAAGCTGCATCATTAGTATAAGTGCAAAATTTAATATATATCTTATTTAAACTGAAGCTGCTAATATTTCAACCAAAAATTTAAAAATGTCCTAAGCATGATTTGAACCCAAAACATAGAGGTTCATGGAGGAGGCTCTAACCACTAAGTCAATGCCTAATTTATGCATGTATTTTTAGCGCAAAACTAAATATATATTTAAAAACAAACTGATAATGCTAAATAAATTTGATGTGGTAGTTCTAAAAATTACATTTTTAGGCTCTTATACGCTCTTATATAATGTATCAATTGGAGTTCAAAAAAATATAATGTATCAATTTGAAACAAAATAAAATATTAAATGTAAATAGAAAAACATATTTACAAAACTTTAAAACGTAAAAAAGTTAAATCTTACAAATTTATTAGAGTTCATATATTGACTTCTTTTAAGTACTAATGAGTATATATACTGAAAGAACAAAATAATAGTTTTTTATGATTTAAGTGGGGTTGAATTCTTGTTCTTTTTTTTACATAATATATATATATATATATATATATATATATATTGTTGTGCGCATGAATAACAAAATGAGCCAGTGGCTCAATTGTAAGGACATTGAGTATGATCCTCCATGTATGGTGTTCGAATCCTGATTATGGTGTTTTTAAAAAAAATTGTCAGTTTAAATGAGATATATATCAAATTTTGCACTTGTATTAAAGATGCAGCTTGTAGCCTAGTGGGAAGGATGTTGCCCATTATGCTCTAGGTCTTGGGTTCAAATCCCACATTTGACATTTTCATATTTCTCTTCTCATTTCCATGTCAACAGCTTGTGGGCCCACTTGATGAGGTGGCAAAGGTCCACGTCAGCTCCGTTTGTTGACTCATATATTTTTTAACGGAAGTTGACGGCAGGGGCTTATCACTATATATTATTTTCTCATTAGGGGCTTATTTTATAGGGGCCTCCAACATATTTAAGCCATTAAAATATAAAAAAAAACATGTGAAAATATGATAGTATAATTACCTATACATAAAACTGATAATTGTGAAAAAGTGATGGAACAACTACCTATAGATAATATTGAAAACGTGATACAACTACCTAAATTAAAAGTTGATTTTAAAACTCTTGATAAATGATTTTGCAAATAAAAAAACTAGAAGATTAATATAAAAATTGATATTTTATATCATAGACATTAAGTGGACTGTCATGGACTTAGATTGGGCCAAGCATGCCTCGAAGCAGAATGACCCAAGAACCATGTAAGGAGGCCTAAAATGAAGACAACCAAGCATGAATTGCAGTCCAGATTGATCCCCCTTTTCTCCCCAAGAATAGTCAAAGTAGTTATTATTATTCCCCTTTATTTTTGTTATGTACTAAGATCTACTTAAGGGATAAGGGAATATTCTAGTAAACCCTAGGATAGCATATATGGAAAGATGATGTAAAATAAGGAAATATTATCATTAGTTATCAAAAAGGTGTCTAGTACAGTGAGGGGACCCTCTTTTTAGTGGGTGTAGTCCTTATTTAGAATATTCTTATATTTGAGCCTCACAAACGAGGCCCAAATCTCTATGCAAATAAGACAAAAGGGGATAGAACTGGACAGCTGGCCTGGGACCACGAGGTGAGTATCTCTTCATTGCCCTGATGGTCGCCAGGTGTTTGAGCAAGATCCATCCCGTCATGCTATTTTCAGTATCTGGGCGGGCATTCGGTTAAGGTAGACCCGCCCAGTCCACAAGCCCGCAAGACAAGAAACTCGATGCCATGCCTTAGAGTTGAAGTGTCTTTCAATGTCTTCAAATTCCTTCGAGTGCCACGTGAATGGCGCCTGCCAGCCCACAAGGCACGAGACTCGTCTCCAGATAGTTGAAGTGTGTAACGCCCCGAATTTCAGGGGTTACGGTAACAATCCGATAAAGCAAATATGCAATGTTTTCCAAAAGGATTTATAAAAGCGAGTATTATTTTTTTCTTCTCAAAGAATTTTCAAAACATGACATGCCTAAACCCCACTGTAATTAAATTTACATCAAGCCTTAAACAAGGCAAGTACCCGAGGGTAAAGACGGAAACACACAACCTACAAAATCTAACAAATAGAAACCGACTCAACAAATAATCTATTATGCAATGACACCATAAATCCGACATACTCTTTACGATCTCCACATCAGGAAACCGCAGGAAACCAAAAGCATCGGAACCTACCCGAAACCTCAATTATAAATGCCTAAAATCATTATGCAAGCTTGAACCAATAACGATAAACTCTCTAACCCAAGGCTCTAGCCCTACACCCGACTCTATTCTTCGAGTCTTCCATAGTTCTTCAAGTCATCATCTCCAACTCGCACAAAGGTTAAGATCCAGCGAAGATTCTCCATCTCCTAATAGGGTTAAAGCGCCCAAACAACAAGTAGCAAGCAGAAAGGGTTAACTCCATACAATTACCACATATAAAAGAGAAAATCATGCTATTCCAATTTAATTACATAGCATGGTAATTAAACTAGCAACTTAACTCAAGTTAGATGGCAACTCATCCTATCCGTCATGAATTTAAATCATATATCGACAACGCCAATCACGTGGAATTAAATCGGGTATCAACAACTTGATAACATATATTAACTCAGATATCCACAACTTAACAACCTAGATTTAAATCAGATAATAATAACCTCAACCATATAACATCAAATTAGATATCAACAACCTCGACAATATAACATCAAATCGGATATTAACAAAACCAACAGTATAACATCAAATCATATATCAACAACCTCAACAACATAGGTTA
Source organism: Lotus japonicus (assembly GCF_012489685.1). NCBI lineage: Eukaryota > Viridiplantae > Streptophyta > Magnoliopsida > Fabales > Fabaceae > Lotus > Lotus japonicus. The sequence goes on from NC_080044.1 coordinate 55,025,216, forward strand.
ACTCAGATATCAACAACCTCAACAATATAATATCAAATCATATGACAATAAGACCAATAATATGAGTCAATCAATAACATATCGTAAGACGAGACAATCCTGTGGGACAAACCCACATCATCGTAACTTATTGTGCCACATAAGGCGGGACAATCAGGTGAACACAACCACGTCATTGCCGCTTATCGCCACACAAGGCGGGACAATCGGGTGAACACAACCACCTCATTGCCGCTTATCGCCACACAAGGCGGGACAATCAGATGGAAAAACCTCCTGACCGCCACTTATACGCCTCACAAGGCGGGACAATCGGGTGGACACAACCGCCCCAATGTCGCTTATACGTCACACAAGATGGGACAATCAGATGGACACAACTTCCTGACCGCCACTTATTGCGCCATACAAGGCGGAACAATCAGGTGGACACAACCTTCTGACCGCCACTTATACGCCTCACAAGACGGGACAATCAGATGGACACAACCTCCTAACCGCCACTTATTGCGCCACACAAGGCAGGACAATCAGGTGGACACAACCTCCTGACCGCCACTTATACGCCTAACAAGGCGGGACAATCGGGTGGACACAACCGCCCCAATGTCGCTTATACGTCACACAAGACGGGACAATCAGATGGACACAACCTCCTCAGTTGTGAAACCTCACAGCTTGCTCCAAAGACTCTTTCCTCAGCTCAACTCGTTCCAAACCTTAAGAAAAATATCATTTCTTAGTCGCTAAGAAACAATATAAACTAATGACACTAGTCAAAACCGAAAAAGAAGCTTTCGAAGCTTCGGAGTTCGGAAAACAAGACCTTTGTTCGCTAAGATGTGCGTAACTCGAGCTACAGAACTCAGAATGACACGAAACCAAAGCCCAAATTTTGACAATCGAAAGAGCTACGCTATAGCTCAGACCATACAGACCCAAAAATTATTTTTGGACACGGTCCAACTTCTACAAGTTTCGGCCATAGCAAAAAATAGGGTTTCCCGAACTTTTTCTTCGATCTAATTTAATTCCTAGGTATTCTTAGGCGATATCTAGGCTAGGGAAACTCTCAGAAAAAATTATCGGGTCGAAAACTAACACAGGGGTATTTTGGTCAGTATATTTAGCTCGGAAATTCAAAGTTGGAATTTTGAAAAACAAATTTGATGAGCTTGATCCTAACGACATTTACAACAACTAATCCTACTGGCGCTAAGCTCAGTCGAGAGTTTTTGAACCAACAAGCGAAGCTTTTACACATAAATGGGTTTTTCTAGAAAAATGAAGCTCTGCGACGATTCGGCGAGATTCAGCGGAAAAAAACTGGATATTCATGCTCTTGGGCATGTAGGGAATAAGTTTAGACAGAGAAATAAAGTTATTTGGACACTTTTACAAAAAGCTCAAAACTTTGAGCATAGAAAGACATAGAGAAAAGCGATAGAATTTACGATCAGAGGTAAGGAATAGCATCAGTACCTCGAGGTATACGCGTAGCAACGAACAGAGCGACGATCAGGCAAGAAACGGGGAAAATCTCTCCTCCCTTTCTCTCCTCCTTGGCCGCGGCCTCCCATGGGGTTTTTGGGTGGGTTTTTGATTTTTTTTTTCATTTCTCCACCTATTTATAGGAAAGGGAAAATGCGGGAAAATGATTATTTCGCAATTCCAATTTTTCCTGCACATTCCTCCGTGAATTCTAAGAGAGATTCTGGCGACATAATTCTAGAACTCAAAACAGGTTTCTTGGAATTAAAGCAAACGATCCAATGTCGGAATGAATCGATTTAACCCGAAAAAACTACTTTTTGCAGTTGATGTCGGATGAGAAAACTTTCTTCCGAAGAAATATTGAAAACATCGAAGGAAATGGGTGTTCGCGTGTGGAATCTTCAATTGAAACTCCGAATAAAAAAAGTCTACATCGACAGTTTACTTTAAGGTTCTTGAGCTATCAGGGATTCAGTTTCGACAAACTTCCGAGAATTGAAATCGATCGTTCGTACAGTCTAGAGTTTCGTGTCGAAACACTTGTCATGGAAAAGAATAAGAGCAATTCTCATATTCCTCTGAAGATTTTTGGAATTTCGCTTCTATAGTGCTTTAAGAGCAGATTAGCCCTTTACCCACGTTTTCGTTCTAAGGCGGAAGAGAATAAAGCTCGTGCTATAACCTATAGCGACTGTAGTACTATTCTTAGTCATTTCATGAACTTTCTTCTTCATAATACTAATCCAAACATCAAAAACAAGTCAAGTTCCTCTCATGCTTACACAGAATCCTATGCGTGAGTTGGAAATTAATTATTATTTATTTAATTCTAAAATCCTGGGTCTTACAAAGTGTCTTATGATGTCTTCGAATTCCTTAATCCGCCAAACGAGTGGCGCTCGCCAATTACTGCGACCTTTGCCCTTTCCTTTTAACTGTTATATCCTCTTCTTTCTTCAAAAGTCAAACGTCGGTCTTTTCGCTATTTGTCTATCAAACGTCAATCAACCTTCTTCCTTACTGACACACGCTTCCCTTCTTTTGCAAATTTTGTGTCTTCAACAGGTTGAGGGCGGAGACCTTCTGTACCATCTCTAGGGTCCAAGGTAAAGCCTTCATGGGGGAAGATCTCAGTGATCCTATGGATTTCTTTGGCGGCCTTCCTTCCATAAAGAGCCACACTTTTGAGGTAACATTCCCTTGCCACTTCTTGATCAACGCGCAAAATTCCAATTTTGCCATTGCACGCCAGATACTTAATGGTCAAGTGGGCAGTAGAAATTACTTTACACAATTTTTTGAGTGTATCACGGCCGAGCAATGCATTATAATCCGCCCTACAAGCAAGAACAAGGTACTTTACTTGAAATTTCTTGACGAATTCTCCCTCGCCAAAGATAAATGGTATTTCAACATATACTCTTACATTCACTCGATCACCAGAGACACCCACCAAAGTTCTAGGGTAAGGTTTTAAATCTAACTCTTTAATTCCAAGTCGTTAAAATGCATCACCATATATGATGTGCGCCGAACTTCCTTGGTTTAGGAACACTTTCTTGGTCTTGTAATTGTTGACTCTGATTGTCACTACAATGGGGTCGTTGTCATGTGGAATGACATTCGCGAAGTCCTGTGGGGTGAACATGATTGGAGACTGGTTCAACCAACATGCTCCTTCGTACGCTTTATGCACATAATGGACTGCCGCAACATGTCTTTTCCTGGCCTTGTTAGAAAGTTGTCCGCCACCAAATCCTCCTACGATGGACGCGCATTCACCAGATGGTTCTCCTAACTCCTCAACGACTCCTTTGTTCTTGTCTTTACCATCTTGTGTCGCCTTGACAGACTCTTGAGTTGAGTTGTTCTTAACAAAGTTCGTCAGGTGTCCCGCCTTGATGAGGCGGTCGATCTCACAGCGTAACGTCCAACAGTTATCAGTGGTGTGCCCTAATGCCTTGTGGAAGTCACACCACCTATTTGTGTCAACGTTAGCCGGAGTTCGTTGGGGAGGTCCTGGATATTGTACATCATTTGTCTGCCCAACGACGCGCAATATAGTACTTAGAGGGGCATTCGGTTTTGTCAATGGTGCAGTGTTTGGTGTAGCTGTTGGTTGTGTCGCCTGATTCAGCGACGTACCCTGTGCATTCTTGTGCCAAGTGTTGCTCTGAAATCCTTGCCTTGCATGTTGATAAGGTCGAGGCCTTGACTGGCGGGGGGTTTGAGCTGGGATTGATTCTTTACTTGTTTTTGTCTTTTCAGATGGTGCGGCGCCTTGTTGAATGCCCTTTCGCCAATCTTCCCTTTCTTTTTTAGTCTGATCATCCTATTCTATCAAGATAAATTCCTGCACCCTGAATCGTAAATCCATCATGTCTCGCGTTGGACACCTGGTTAAATCACGGTTTAACGAGCCCGCTCGAAGGCCATTTTTAAAGCCGCCAAGGCCATTTTTTAAAGCCGCCATGTAAGTCTTGATTCTCTCACTCGGTTGTTGTTGTATGTTGATCAAATAAAAAATAGTCTCCTTCTGAGTTTGGTTGGCCGAGAACTGAGTCAAAAACTTGGTAGACAAATCAATGAAGTTACTGACAGAAAAAAGGGGGTTCTTTGATGAACCACGTCATCGCCATGCCCTTAAATGTGGATGGTAGTAACCGACACTTCACTGAATCCGTTGCCCCGCCAATGACCATTTTCGTGTTGAAGCACCTTAAATGGTCCATTGGATCAGAATCGCCAGAAAACATATCTAATGTCATAGTTTGTAAGTGTTTTGGTATTTCCATCGCCGCCACCGCAGGCGTGAATGACTGAAATTCCACCACGTTTTCAGCGTCAATAAACTGGCCACGGCAGGAATCCCTTATTTGGTTTAAGTATTCAACCTGAGCTTGCAAGTGCTCATTCTGGCGTTGGACCTCCTATAAAGTATCAAAGACATGTTTCAAGGCCATCAGAGTGATGCTTGTCACCACGTCTTGCTCATTCACAATATCCCCCTTCTTTTTGGGGTCCAGATCTATGTGCATCGGCATCGGAGGACGGCGCTGGACAACTAGATCTGACTTTGCAACCAGATCTGAGTGTCTGCCCGGAGTAGGCTCTGTCGTCGAGGAGGCATGTGACCGCGCCGCCACCGACTGTGCACCATCAGAAGAAGCTTCCTGCTCCGGCTCAGAACATATCACCTGGATGTTGCCTCGATCTCCCTCCAGGCGTCGTGTCGGCCTCCACCTCTACGGCGAGGTTCACGGCGTCCGATGCCACAAGACCGCATCGCCATCAGCTGTAACTCTCACCTCCTTACGTCACGGGTATATCTAGGTCAGAGCCGTAGACGACGCCAATGTTCTGTACTAAGGTCTACTTAAGGGATAAGAGAATATTATAGTAAACCCTATCAGAGCATAAATGGAAAGATGATGTAAAATAAGGAAATATTCTCATTAATTATCAAAAAGGTGCCTAGTACAATGAGGGGACCCCCTTTTATAGTGGGTGTAGTCCTTATCTAGAATATTCTTATATTTGGGCCTCACAAACGAGGCCCAAATCTCTATGCAAATAAGATGAAAGGGGATAGAATTAGACAGCTGGCCTGGAACCACGTATCAGGCAAGTATCTCTCAAGTGCCTTGATGGTCGCTAGGTGTTTGAGCAAGATCAATCCCGCCATGCTATTTTGAGTATCTAGGCGGGCATTCAGTTAAGGTAGACTCGCCCATTCCAGTCGTGCTAAAGCACGTTTCGTTATGGCGGAACAAGCTAGCACAGTTTTGGCTTAGGCAGCATGGTCATGTTGGCCTTAAAACACATCAGCATGGACGTGTAGGAGTGATGCATGGGCGTAGTCTTATATTATTATTCAGCACGACTGTGGTACGGTGCCAGCAAGGACGTGGCACAAAGCAAGCACGATCGTGGCACGAAGCCACCATGGTCGTGTTCCTTTGACACTTCTTCTAAGTCCACGATTGACGTCCACTTTAGTCGTTACATTAAAGATGGGTGAAATTTGTGGAGTGGGTGTTAGGAAATGGATCTTCCTTCTAAGGTTGAAGTTTGAAGGTTTGCAACCCTCACATTGCAGCCATGTCAAGGAAGACCCAGTTTCCATCAATAAGAAGTTGCTTTCATAGGATGAAGATGCACCTTTGAAGGTGCCAAGCCTAACTTCCACCACACTGAATGATAGATATCTTTTGAATAATGTAGCTTTCACACCCCTCTTTGGGGAGAAAAAAGGTGGAAGTAGGAGAGAAATATGAAGAAAAGAAAAATTAAGTGAGAGAGAATAAGAGATGTGATAAATGATAGATGATTAGATGAGAGAGTTAGAAAAAAATTGGTGAAAATGATGCGTATAAAAAATGAGGTGTGAACATATCATTGTTGGTGAAGGGAGATGTTGTGGTAGAGGTAGAAGAAAGGTGATTTTGGTAAGGTAGGAGGGATAAAATCTAGTGTTAAGCCACCACAAGAACTCTTCATCTTGAGAACATGATATTGGAAGAATAAGATGAGAAAGAGAAAGATGATGATGGATTTGGACTCCATTGCTCTGATGTGATGAATGAATTTTCAAGATTGTCGACACTCTATGGGCATCTAACACACTCGTTGTTCTGTACTAAGGTTTACTTAAGGGATAGGGGAACATTCTAGTAAACCCTAGCAGAGCATAAATGGAAAAATGATGTAAAATAAGGAAATATTCTCATTAAATATCAAAAAGGTGTCTAGTACAATGAGGGGACCCCCCATTTATAGTGGGTGTAGTCCTTATCTAGAATATTCTTATATTTGGGCCTCACAAACGAGGCTCAAATCTTTATGCAAATAGGACAAAAGGGGATAGAATTGGACAACTGGCCTGGAACCACGTATCAGGCAAGTATCTCTCTAGTGCCTTGATGGTCGCCAAGTGTTTGAGCATGATCAATCCCGCCATGCTATTTTGAGTATCTGGGTGCACCTTCGGTTAAGGTAGACCCACCCATTCCAATCATGTTAAAGCACGTTTCATTATGGCAGAACAAGCTAGCACAGTTGTGGCTCAGGTAGCAAGGTCATGTTGGCCTTAAAACAAATCATCATGGACGTGTTGGAGTGATGCATGGGCGTAGTCTTCTATTATTATTTAGCACGACTGTGGCACGGAGCCAGCACGAACGTGGCACAAAGCAAGCACGATCGTGGCACGAAGCCACCGTGGTCGTTTTTCTTTGTCACTTCTTCTAAGTCCACGTTTGACGTCCACTTTAGTCGTAACATTAAATAGGGGTGAAATTTGTGGAGTGAGTATTAGGAAATGGCTCTTCCTTCTAATTAAGGGTAGAGGTTTCAAGGTTTGCAACCCTCACATTGCAGCCATGTCAAGGAAGACCCAGTTTCCATCAATAAGAAGTAGCTTTTATAGGATGAAGATGCACCTTTGAAGGTGCCAAGCCCAACTTCCACCACACTGAATGATAGATATCTTTTGAATAATGTTGCTTTCACACCCCTCTTTGGGGAGAAAAAAAGGTGAAAGTAGGAGAGAAATATGAAGAAAAGAAAAATTATGAGAGATAGAATAAGAGATGTGATAGATGATTAGATGAGAGAGGTAGAAAAAATTTGTGAAAATGGTGTATAAAAAATGAGGTGTGAACATATCATTGTTGGTGAAGGGAGATGTTGTGGTAGAGGTAGAAGAAAGATGATTTTGGTAAGGTAGGAGGGGTAAAGTCTAGTGTTAAGCCACCACTAGAACTCTTCATCTTGAGCACATGAGATTGGAAGAATAAGACGAGAAAGAGGATTTGGACTACATTGCTCTGTTGTGATGGATGTGAGACTAATGATGTTCTCAAGATGAATGAATTGTCAAGATGGTCGACACTCTAAGGGCGTAGTAATCTATCAATTATTTTTAAGGCTTTTGACGACAGTGTTAAACACAGTCGTGTTAAAGCACGTTTCGTTATGGCGGAACAAGATAGCACAGTTTTGGCTTAGGTAGCATGATCATGTTGGCCTTAAAACACATCAGCATGGACGTGTTGGAGTGATGCATGAGCGTAGTCTTCTATTAATTATTTAGCACGATTGTGGCACGAAGCCAGCACGAACGTGGCACGATGCAAGCACGATCGTGGCACGAAGCCACCATGGCCGTGTTCTTTCGTCAGTTCTTCTAAGTCCACGTTTGACGTCCACTTTAGTCGTAACATTAAAGAGAGGTGAAATCTGTGGAGTGGGTGTTAGAAAATAGATCTTCCTTCTAAGGGTAGAAGTTTGAAGATTTGCAACCCTCACATTGCAGCCATGTCAAGAAGTCTCAGTTTCCATCAATAAGAAGTAGATTTTATAGGATGAAGATGCATCTTTGAAGGTGCCAAGCTCAACTTCCACCACACAGAATGTTAGATATCTTTTGAATAATGTTGCTTTCACACCCCTCTTTGGTAGAAAAAATGTGGAAGTAGGAGATAAATATGAAGAAAAGAAAAATTATGAGAGAGAGAATAAGAGATGTGATAGATGATTAGATGAGAGAGGTAGAAAAAAATTGGTGGAAATGATGTGTATAAAAAATGGGGTATGAACATATCATTGTTGGTGAAGGGAGATGTTGTGGTAGAGGTAGAAGAAAGGTGAATTTGGTAAGGTAGGAGGGATAAACTCTAGTGTTAAGCCACCATTAGAACTCTTCATCCTAATTAAGCACATGAGGTTGGAAGAATAAGACGAGAAAGAGAAAGATGATGATGGATTTGGACTCCATTGCTCTGATGTGATGGATATGAGACTAATGATGTTCTCAAGATGAATGAACTGTCAAGATGGTCGACACTCTAACACTTTGTTTGTTAGAAGAGAGATAGAAGAGAGAGAGATGCAAGAGAGAGAGATAGGAGAGAGATGGGGGAAGTTACCCTGTTTGGTAGGAGGGAGGAGGGAGGGAGGAGGGGGCTGCAGAGGTGGGGCCCACCCATTTTTTGGGTCTCTCCAATTTGAGGAGAGAAGGAACAGTGATCGTGGGCTGTATTTTTTTTTCTACTTTTTGCTCACAAACCGCCACTATGTTACTTTTTTTCAAAAAAAAAATTTATTTTAATTAAAAGTTAATCTTTTCTCTCTCTTCCACCTCATTATTTCTCATCTCTCTCTCCTTTATCTCTATCATACCAAACAACCTCTTAAATCCACTCTATTTCTCACCTATTTCTCTCTACTCAATCTCTCTCTTCTCTACTCTCTCTTCTCTATCTCTCTCTACTCTACCAAACAAAGTGTAAGGGTGTCTAACACAGTCATTGTTCTGAAAAGCTAGCTGAAAGTTAATAAGGTAGCTAAAAGTTGATAGCTTAAAGTTGAAATGCTATGTAATTGGAACAAACATGTTTGGTAAAACTAGCTGTTGAACAAACTGAAATTGTAAAATGACATACTTGTATAATTCTTTTTATATTTAACATTACTTTATTTTCATATTATATTAAAATTATTTTAAATATTTTAATTTCACTCAAGTTATTTATCATCTTAAAAATATAAAATTAATTTTTACTTATTAAATTTTCTATATTTTTATTAAATAAAATAAAATAAAACAATTCATTAGTAATTTGGAATATAAACTATTTGTTTTATTCCAAAGTGGTAATTATTTATGTGCGGGAATGGTGTGCATATGAGACAAGTGTGATATCTGATAAGTAAATAAGCTAAGAAAAAACATATGAGGCTAAAGGTGAAATTTTAATAAAATAATAAGGATAAAAATGAGAATACATTAAATAAGCTATAAGCTTTAAAATACCTGAGATAACTTATAGCTTAAAGCTTTAAGATCCTTAAATAAGCTTCTTCACCAAACACTTTTATAAAGTTTTTAAGCTGGTCAAATAAGTTTTATATAAGCTAGTCAAATAAGCTATAAACTAGCTGAAATGACATGTCAAACATAGTATTTATCCCCTAAATGATTTCTTCTACTCAGTACTCATCACGGTGAAAATTTGTTTCATTTTACTGCTTTTCTTGCTTGATCCAATTTTTTTACTTTCTTTTGTGACGGGGTCTTTATTAGCCTACTGCTCTGTTACTAAACGTTTATGTCATTTTCCATTTGCTTCCATTAATTGATTATCAACCGGTCTCTGTTAATAATTCTTGGCAAGCTCTAATAAGCATACACTACGCCAGAAATTGCATTTTACAGCGCTTATTTTTTCAATTTTACAACGCTTATGAAGCGTTGTAGAACGTACCGCTGTAGTACAGTCAAGCGCTTTTTTTAGAAAGCGCTGTAGAACATGAGATATCCTACAACGCTTATTCTTATAAGTGAGGTAGTATGTGTGCATTTTATATCGCTTTCTTTGAAGAAGCACTTTAGCATGTGTGCATTCTACAACGCTTCTCTTAAAAAAGTGCTGTAACATGTATGCATTCTTAAAAAAAGCGTTTTAGAATGGAACATTCTACAGCACATTCTTCAAAAAGAAGCGTTGTAGCATGTATGTGTTCTATAACCCTTTCAAAAAAAGCGCTTTAAGTGACATCTTTTAAACAAATTTGCAGGTAAACCTTTTCATGAATCAACCGCTAATTACAAAAATGACTATTCAGATCCAAATTCAAGTATACAACATTTAGGGATTAATACTACTACGCAGAAGTATATCATTTAGAGATAAATAATACTATCAAGCATACAGTAACTTGAAGGAATAGGATTAAGGTCCTTTTTTTGTTGATAAACCAAAGTGTATTTAATCAAAAGCACAAGGGTGCTTAATACATAGATGATCAAAATACATAAGATTAGAAAACTACAAAATGCTTAGCATGTACCTACAAGTAGCTACATGTAACTACAATGTGGTTCTGTGTTCTTAATCTCATTACCCCCATCCTTAAATAAATGATAGGATGACCTATCAGCCACTTTCTCCCAAAAAACAAGAAGAAAAAATCCAAGGCTAACTTCATCCATGATACAGCAGAACCTCCAAATAATGCCAAATAGAACCCATATACATTCTGCTGCATAGAGGAACATTAGAGGAAAAATATAACAAAACACTTACAGGTTGTGTAAAAAATAGGATATATGCTATAACAAAACATACACACACACACATATATATATATAAACACATATTAAAGAGCAAGTCCATGAAAGAGGGACACTGTCCTAAGACAAGCTAAACAAACATTAGTAAGACAGAATTGCATGTCAATGGCAGAATCCTCAACAAGGAAAAAGAATTGGAAGCATTCTTCTATAATAAATGAGGTACAATACACCAGACAGAAGGTAGCACAACTTCCTAACGAGGATAATTGATTATCATCTTTGTGTATTTTGCGAAAATAGGTATTTTGAGTAATCCATTTTAAGAAGACTACTAACCTCTCTGAGGAACTCTTTCAACTGATCATCATGGAAATTCTGAACCGTTAAAACCTTTACAGCAACATCCTGCATTTTTAAAACAATGATAAATGCACCAAAATGGTTAAGAAAAATATAGTAATAAGCTGTATCCAAAATATGCATTCAAGCCTTCAAGGAGCTAATACAAAATGTGTCAATGATTAAATATAATCAAGTCATCTTGGCAGCTAAATGACATCAATACACTAGGCTTAAGAAAAGTAGATACTGAAAGCATTATAATGCAATAGTAATAAACTTTGCACAGAATGCAACAAATATCATCATAATAGAATACTTACTGATCCATGCCATTCAGCGCGATACAGTGTCCCAAATGATCCTGCATAGAGAAAAGAGCATCCACATTTAGAGTCACCATATCTCTTAGGTTCCTTCAAAAAGAACTAGGGGAAGCAGAAAACTTACCAGCACCAATACGCTCTTTAATTCGTAAATCATCCCATGATATCTCTAGCCAGCCCATTGCAAGTGATGGTTCAATATTCAAGTGAATGACCAAGATATTCCCAACACCGTGATTTTGAAGTCTATTGTTAACTTGTTTCTGTTCTGACTCCCTGGATGAGCTCAACACAAAATCATTTTAGTTATTTTTTTACCGCAAAGTTTCCCTTTACAATGAGCTTATTATTGGAAGTTTCTTGTTCTATAACTAAATCTTTACCAAGCCTGGGATATTCATGTAGTGATGCTTCATAAGTTGGAATAAAAGCTTCAGAAACACCTTCATAAATAAGAGGAAAGATTAATAAGCCTAAAGTCACATTTGTGGTTGTTCCCTTTCAAACCAAAAAGGATTAGAGGTGATTTTGTACATCTAAAAGTTTGATCAACTGAAGCATAAATGGAACCATTGTTAACTTTGAGTGAATCACTTTCCTTAGATTGTTGATTTGCCCGTACGCCACCTGTGAGAGATTGAGAAACAACTAAGAACAACTTTAAAGTAGGAATGATCTCTGCAAATTAAGATTTACAAAAACAGAACTATTTGAGCATACGATTCCCTGTCCTCAATAGGTGTCAATCTTGAATTCGCAACCAACTACATTCCAGAAGCTCGGAGAGAAAAAGGCCAAAGAACCTTTAAATTCATGTATCATAAAACTTAGGATTCAACCGAGTGGGAAAAAGCAAAAGAAAGTTTAAATGTTTTGACTTTTGAAATAGGTGAAAATCTGAAACTTTTCAGGCAATGAAAATTGAAGCATGTGCTTGATGATGTAAAATAGCTTAATGCTACGTTTGTGCACATCTGCACGGTTTCTCAAATCAATTGGCAATTTTTTGTGAAATACCACTCATACTAATGAACCGACCTGGTAAACCTATTTATGCCATCCTACAAGTGAGAGGTTGAAGTGATATGCAACTTAATGACCAAGAATGTATCAAGGTTTATATACTTATAAAGATTCTGAACTTAAATAGAAATAGCTCTAAACAATGGAAGACCAAATTCCAAGGTATATATATAAAGCACAACATACCTAAATACAGAGAAGGCGCACCTCTCTGTATAAAGCACATCAAAAAACGAAGATGCAGAGAAGTGAAAAGGAAATGGAGTCAAATAGCGTACCAGAGGAGATTGTGAGAGTTGCGTTTCTCATGGAGAGGTGATTGTACATTCTCTTTTTCCTCTGAGAAAAACCTCAAGAAGCGGAAGAGGGCCAAGAAGCCATCAACACCACCGTCTGCAGCCACCCGCCGCGACCACAAGTTCCGCGGCGTCAGGCAACATAGGTGGCCAGCTGAGATCCGCGACCCGAACCAAAGGCGGCGCGTCTGGCTGGGGACGTTTGACACGGCGGAGGAGGCCGCAACCGAGCACGACAAGGCGGCGGTGAAGATAAAGGGCCCTAACGCCATCACCAACTTTCCGAATACAGCAAAGGAGGAGGCAACGACGCCTCCTCCGGGATCTGACGGACGCATGGGATTTGGGAGAAAAGTGGAAGAGTGGGGTGCGAAGTTTAGGGGTAGTGCAGACTAGTTTTTTTTAGAATAATGAAATTATAAAATATTGTAAAGCGTTTTTTTCATATCAACGTTGTATGTACATACAGGTGCGGACAACGCTTTAAGCTGAAAAACGCTTTAAAGAATGCAGTGTATTTTTTTAATTTATTTTAAAGTGTTTTCTTTTCCGAAGCGCTATAGATAAGTTGAATATTTAAAGCGTTTACCTGTAAAAGCGCTTTAAAGTAGTTCCGTGTAGTATTTTAAAGCGTTTCACCTCACAAACACTTTTAAACAGGCGCTTTAATATCCCAATTCTGGCGTAGTGATATACATCATTTTTTTTCTGGTTACAGTAGGAAAGAAAACAACAACAAATAAAACTACGTAATAACATCCTTGTCAGAGCAGGGATATCACTGTTGGATTAAATATACATCATTTAGATCCACAACAATTGGTTTAAATATCTCAAGTAATTCCACAAGACATTAATGCCATGATATCAACAATCATAAAAATGAGTTACTAATTGCTGAATATTCCTTAGAGACCTCCTCCATTGTCATTGTTGAGTAACTTCATTCTCCTTTATCACTTCCTTTGTTTTTCTAACAATTCAAGCAAAGATCATACGCTGACACGAGCTGGTGTCCCTTCGTCCCAGTTGGTTGTTCGGTAGTAAACGGCATAGAGGATGAGTTGCGCCAACCCTGAAAGTGCTCCTAAGCCATTGGGAATCTAGCATTTAAACATTCCATTAATTAGCATTCATAATCATCAAAATCATTCAATTTGCACACTATACATGTCCAGCAAAACAAGTCTAGTTTAATTTCAAAGTGTAATCAAATAGTTACCAGTTCAAAGAAATTAAAAGTGAAGTTAAACAAAAGTATAGATCCATAGAACAAATTAACAAGAACCAAACATTAGAAGTAGTTAATGATAGATTACCGCAACATTTGGATCCCATTTTAGGCACGCATATGTTGTCCAAACGACTCCATTGACGAAGTTGGTGAGTGAAAGCAAGAAAGGCATGTACTTCACGCTCTTCGTTCGAATTACTTGTCGCTGCTCTTTTTTTGAGGTCAAAATGAAAAGAAATTAAAAGTAAAAAACAGACACAGCTTAAGAATAATTATTATGCAAATTGAAAATAAAACCAAAAAACAAATTTTCGCTAAGAAACTCATGTTATGATGACTTTTTTATGCAAGTGTTCTTTAAATCTCAACTGTTGAGGTTTATTTAACCTTCTAAAGCGGATCATTCACTTTAAAGGAGTCAAATCCCCAATATATATAAATATATCAAGAATCTGAATAGACTTACCATGACAGTGAGGGGTGAGAAGTACATAAGGATGTTGAAGACTATGCATATAATTCCAACAATTAACTTTCTTTGCTTGAGGGAGTGAACAAGGTACATGGTACAAAATACCACTATCACAAGAAAGATGACTTCACCCAGCAGGAACATCAAGATCTTCCTCTGAAATTGTTCAAATTCATCCAGTCCAACCAGAAATTAGGACATTATAATTTTATTAAGTACATGATGATTAGGACTTAAATTAGTTTGAGCTGTTACTCACACGCTTACTCCAGGTTGAGTACACTAAGAAGATGAGAGTGTAGAGGATCTCAATGAAGAAGCCAATGCCATTAATTGTGAGGACTAGAATGTTATTTTTACTCACAAAGGGCATTCCATAGAATGACCACATTGCACAATTCAGAATTGTGATCACATAAGGATCTGGCTTGAAATCTTGCACTGATTTTGCCTTCCATATTTTTATAAATGTAGGCCTGCAAATGAAAAACATATTAGTCATGTTAATCCATATAAGATGAGCGTCGGAGCAACAGTAAGATTTGCTCCATATGATTTTGCGGTCACACGTTCAAGCCGTGGAATTAACCCCTTGCCAAAATGCAAGGTAAGACTATCTATATTAGATCCACAAAGTAGGTTCAACCTCTTTTCTAAACGTCGCACGTAGCAGGAACTTTATAGCACCAGGTTTGTCTTTTTTAGTTATGTTAATCCATCCATCAAGTACACTAATTGATATATATATATAGAGAGAGAGAGAGAGAGATTTACACAGGTGACATGAATAAACCAAAAGAGATGACATTTCCTGCAAATAAAACAATGCATATATTAGAAGGCTGTAATGGTTAGTTTAGTGATGACATTCATTGAATTCTTCCATGTCTTTTGCTTTTCCAAGGGATAAAATTTTCAAGATGGAAGAAGAAGATGCTTATGAACCTACCAATTATTCCAACAACGGTTCTGATTACATCAGTGTTAACCATGGCTGCAACATTCAAAGATGAAACTGAGAAAAGAGGTGAAAACTAGTTGAGAAGAAAGTAAATGAAAATTATTTTCTTGAAAAATTACTTTTGTATTTATACTTTAAGTTTGCGCCAAATATGGGTTACCATACACTTTGTAATTTTGGGTTGTGGAGTGTTAGTTACTTTGACCGCAACAAAGTGGTGACTTGTGAACTTGCATTTTAGCCACAAGAAGGTTCTCTTGCTACGGAATTTACTGTCTAAGCAACTAACTAACAGTACTGGTTAATCCAGCCACAAACATGGGATCATAAGGCTGTGAGTATCAGCTGTATTTTGTTTTCAATAACTTTCAAGGATTGGTTTATGACCTTTTACTTTCGGATTTGGACATGAAAACAAAAAGAAAAGGTAAAATGATAAACGACTACTAACAAATATAGAGATAAAATTCTTTTATTTATTTATGTGCGTGTGTGTTTGGGGGGGATATGGTGGGATGAAAAATAATTTGGTCAATAGTGACATCAATATCAATATCAATATCAATATCATCAATATATATTAGAAATGAACAACTTCTAGCATGACGTGTCGCTCTCACAGGCCAAGTTAGTGACGTGTCGCTCCCAGATTAATTCTCACCTAATATTTTACATGTAAACTCTTTCTCCTCGACCCCACTTGCCACATGTGCCCTGATTTTTCCTTACCTTATTTCTCCTTAATAAAAAAAATACATTTTTAAATTTTAGATTTGATTAGCATTTAGGTTTTTTATTTCTTGATTTTATCTTAATTTATTTTTAGAGTATTAATTAATTTTTATGGTATTTTTATTGAATTTTCGGATTTTTAATTAATTCCGAATTTTATGAGTTTTTATTGTGATTTGCTAGATTTTGATAGTTTTTATCTATATTTATTTAGTACATTTTTAAATTTTAGATTTGATTATGATTTATGTTGTTTATTTCTGAATTTTATCTTAATTTATATTATTATTTATTTTTAGAGTATTAATTAATTTTTATGGTATTTTTATTGAATTTTCAGATTTTTAATTAATTCCGGATTTTATGAGTTTTTATTGTGATTTGCTAGATTTTGATAGTTTTTATCTATATTTATTTAGTACATTTTTAAATTTTAGATTTGATTAGGATTTATGTTGTTTATTTCATGATTTTATCTTAATATAAAATCTGTGATAAGTGATTTAAATCAATAATACATATCATCACCAAAAACCATCTTAAAACCCTGCCTACCTCCACCATCTCCTCCATGCAATTCTCATCCCATCTCTCCACTGAACGGAACCACCCCGACAAAATCGTTTCATCTCTCCACGGAACCACTTTGCCATCGACTTGCAATCGCTTCCCTCCGATTTGCTGCCTTGGGCTGATTGGGAAGGTTGCAGATGGAGGTTTCAAATTATTTTCTTCCTTTGCTTGCATAATATGTTATGGTTTTTTTCAATTTTATTTTACTTTACCTTTAACTTTCATTCACTCATGTTTGACTTCAAGGTCAATTTCGTTCATCACTTGCCATGCTAATTTCAAATTCTTTTCTTCAGGTTTTTTTTATAGATATTCCACCAAAAGAGATTCTTTGGAAGCCATTGATGGTGAGTCTATTTTATATTCTATATGAAATTTTGCAATATTTTGATTTGTTTTTTATGTTTTCTGATTCTCCTTTGTATGTGATTCTATTTTATTCGTTTTTCTTAATTTGCATCTAAAATTTGTGTCCTATGTTATAGGAGGTGAAACATTGATCTGTGTATGTTTTGATTAAATTAATCATTGTCAGTGAAGTGGATTGAGGGAGTGAAAGAATTGAGAGGAGAGAAAGGAGAAGTTGTAGATTTTTTTCCTTGCAACTTTTTTATTTGGTATTTTTTTCTTTTTGCCTGCTTCTTGCACCGAGGAAATTAATTATTATTGTTGGTACTTGCTGTTACAACTACAGAACTACATATCATGGATGAGATTTTACTACTTATCTTTGTTCGCTCAAGCTATACTATTGAGGTTAGACTTTTAAAACTGGTGCTATCCTTTCTAATATGCTAAACGCCTAAACCAATGTTCTAACAATAAATTGATTTCCTTGGCTTCCCTGAAAACATTTGACATGAATTTATTCGTAGGTACATAACGGCAATGAGGTGCATACCTCTTTCTGACTACACTCTCTGATTCTCAGCTAGCTGACGATGAAACATGATTGATGACTCAAGATCTTATCTTGCTCTCATTTCAAGTAAGCCACGAAACATGTGAGACCAGTACTCATGGAGGTGTTTCTCAGTCGATTATATGTATATATTCACCAGATAAGAGATAGAGATGTGTGTTTGGTGTTGCACTACTTTGATGAATATGTATATATTCACCAGATAAGAGATAGAGATGTGTGTTTGGTGTTGCACTACTGTGATGCATATATAGTTTTACTGACTTAGTTCATCAATTCTACATCTATCTATCATCATTACATATATTAAAAGTCACTTTTCGAAGGCAATATTAGATTTTATAATTAATCATTGTTCTACTATGGTTCAATTAATCAAACTTTAGTGTGATTGGAAGACTTGCTTGCATGAGTGTGTAATTATCACATTACGATTTAGTATCAGCATATGTTTTTGATTTGGTTATTGTACTTTCAACAACAGTGCTACATAAAGCAAATAGTTGTTTTAGCCGTTCAACAAATATAATGAGTCTAAAATTTCTAGGGGGGTTTTCTTCCATTCATCTTCTTTAGTAGCATGTGATTAGTTTCCCCTTACAAATAGATCTGATTGGTTATGGAAACCACTGGAAGACCATAGCCAAAAAGTGGCTTCAATTCATTCTTTCGCTTTCATATATGTCTGCAAATTTGATTGCTATCTTTACACTATCATAGCTAGATTGATGTTGCACATATTGCTATTATGTTTGGTGGTCTTTAGTCTATCCTACTCTAACATGTCTATCAATCTCACTTCATGAGTTCTTGATTTTCTGTTACTTAGAATGCAGATACGGCTGGAAGCTGCTGATTTGGAAGCAAGTTTCATTTGAATTAGCATGAGTTCATATTAATTCATGTTAAAGTTGGACAACAATCAGGAATAGCACCTAGGATTGCTGTTGATTTGGAAGCAAGTTTCATTTGATTTTTTAATTAGAAATAAATATTTTAATGATTTAAATTCAAAATGTGATACCTTCTTACTTTATGAAGTGCTTTTTTATGCCAAAGAACAGACTCTGATTGCAGTGAAAATAAAATTTGCATATGATGTTAGGTACTGTGTGGAATTTGTGAGTGTGTTTGTGGATAATTTATAAGAAAAGCGATGGTGATAGTGAGGTAGAGAAATCTGAGAGAGATTTTGATGTAAATGGAGATTTTTCTTTCTTATGAGATTTGACTTTTAATCCTTATCCACACCATTCGAAATTTCCATTATTAATACTATTATTTTCGACACTTATGTCACTCACAAATAATAATTAGGTTCTGATGTAATGTATATTCTTTGTAATGGAGAATTAAGTAGTTGTTTTTAAGAGTCTTTTATATATAATTCAGATGTAAACAATATGCACTCAGCTTTCACTTGAGTACTAGAGCAAGTAAAGGGAGCATACTACGACTGCTTTACTATTCTGAATTTTTTTATCGCAGAAATGCTCCGGTAAGTACAACAAGCTCAAAAGCAGAATAGCATGATGAAACTACTAGATATTATTAATGAATCAAACCTTTCAGTTCCAAACTGTCAAGACCTTCACTAGAAATTTGTTCTAAAGTACGCCCATTAGTACTACTATAAGAGCAAAGCAACATGCTTCTTATATTGGGAGATAGACAAAAGCAGAGGTTGCCTAAGTAAGCTTTCTCACCTGGATCAACAGAAAAAGCAACTGAAACTCGATCGATGAAAGTTGGAATGCCAAGGTTTACTCTTAAAGTCTTCGGCAGGAGGAGGATACAAGAGATCGACCTTGAAACAAGCAAGGTATGGTGGGTGTCATCATCTTCATCGATATTACCCACCAGATAGACTTGAGAAAAGACTTTCAGGTATCCTGAGAGTAAGGAGAAGCTGGATCTAAATGTATTAGAAAGAGTCTAAAAGCTTTTATATATAGGAAGAATATTTTACATGAAAATACTTCTACATAAAAATAAATGTTAATAAGATTTCATCGGAATTTTTTTTGTTACAAGAAAAACATAATATAATATAGTTTGATGTTAATTTTTTACTACATAATAATATAGTACAATTTAATTTTTTTGTACAAATTATTATAGGAGTTAAATTCTCCTACGGGAAGAAATATATTTTAACAAGAAAGTACCTTCATTAAGTATTAATTAATTTATTGTTCTAAAAAAAAGTATTAATTAATTTATCAAATACAATAACAAATTTCGCGGTACATTCTTTTTTTTTTCTAAGATTAAAATGTGTTCTGAATGCTTTATTGGTGATTCTTCATATCTATAATTTGTGTTATTGTCTTTAGGCCCATGAAGAATGTGAAACGACTTCATGTTGATATGGGTCAAACTTAGTTTATTTTATTGTGTAAAAAATGAACTCGCATAATCACGTACATAAAGAATCTTTTCTCTTTTTTTCATTGTAGATTAAATCAGCTATTGTTTATTAGCCATCATTAAACCACATCCCCTAATATGTTTTGCATAATTTGAGATTTGGTTAACCAATTTTTTTATTAGTTATTCAATTGTACGAAGTTCAATCTATGCAACAATGGTTTTAATTTAAGACTTTTTATCCACTTTGCTCATCATTTCACACTCTTCTATTTCATCTGTTGTTTATTATATTTTTAATGATCAAGGTATTAATTGACCTATCAAATATAATAGATGTATTCCCCGTGCAACGCGCGGGTAAAAAACACTAGTAATATTCAAACAATAATTACTAATTACGGCAGGTGCTAATATTGTCAGTAGATTCAATAGAAGCCCAAGATTATTTTATTTGTTTGCTCAATTAAAAGCCCAAGATCAATAGCGATTAATTAAAAACAGAGAATAACTTGCCATCAAAACAGAAAACTAGTATTTATTTTTTCTTGAATGATAAATTCCTTGGGAAAAAGAAACTATCACATGGCATGATGTGACGACTCCTTATATCACTAAATCATCCCGGAAGTGTGGAGATTAGAAGGCAGTGAGCCCCGTTGGTGTTGAGTTACAACGGCGATACAAGAATGTACAAAGTGAAAAATAATTTGGTCAATAGTAAACATAATATTCAAACAATAATTACTAATTACGTCAGGTGCTAATATTGTCGGTAGATTCAATAGAAGCCCAAGATTATTTTATTTGTTTGCTCAATTAAAAGCTCAAGATCAATAGCGATTAATTAAAAACAGAGAATAACGGCCCATCAAAACAGAAAACTAGTATTTATTTTTCCTGAATGATAAATATCTTGGGAAAAAAAAACTATCACATATCTTAGCATGATGTGACGGCTCCTTGTATCACTAAATCATCCCGGAAGTGTGGAGATTAGAAATGAGCCCCGTTGGTGTTGAGTTACAACGGCAATACAAGAATGTACAAAGTGAAAAATAATTTGGTCAATAGTGACATAATATTCAAACAATAATTACTAATTACGTCATGTGCTAATATTGTCAGTAGATTCAATAGAAGCCCAAGATTATTTTATTTTTTTGCTCAATTAAAAGCCCAAGATCAATAGTGATTAATTTTTTTTTTTTTTGCAATAGCGATTAATTAAAAACTAGTATTTATTTTTTCCTGAATGATAAATCCCTTGGGAAAAAAAAACTATCACATATCTTAGCAACATCCTTGGTGATGGCTTATTGATTCTCCTTAAAAATATGGAAGTTGTGTTTTTAATTGGTGTTGACAAAAAGTTCTCTAAATTAATAGAACAAAGCCTGCAACAATTAAATAGTGTGTCGCCCACACCTTCAATGAAAACCCTAAAACAGCCACCACCACCTCCTTTGTTAGGTATTTCCGGCTTCTTCCAAGCAGGGTTCCTCACTTTGTGTGTTGGGTTTTCTCCCTTCTTAGAGTGAGTTTCTTCTTATTAATGAAAGTTTTATTTCCCTTTTCCTCCTCCCTCCTCTACCACCCACCTCCCTTTCCGCCACCCCATCTTCATGTTGAAGTAACAATTGTGAATGAAATAGTCTCACATTGGATATGTAAGCAAGAGTTAAATAGTTTATAAGTGGAATGACCCACTCACCCATTGCCTTAAGGTTTTGTGGTGGATCATGTCCTAGACCACTTATGCTCTTAGCCTCTTAACTCAATGTGTGGGTGGTAAACTCCCAACCCCCTCATGAGTCGTAAGACAGTGAAGAGTTTACCGTTCCAATGCGCCACTCCAACAGTGGTATCAGAGCTTTGGTTCGAGTGAACATGTGAGAAAGAAAGAGCCGATGGTGCGACTATGGTCAACGACGAGTGAAGTCGATGGTGTACGACGGCCGAGAGAAAGGTCAATGGCGAGTGAAGCCAATGATGCAACCATGAAGTGACAATGGTGTGACGACTCAAGTGAAAGGTCGATGGCGAGTGAAGCCAATGACACAACCATGATGTGACAGCTCCTTGTATCCCTAAGTCATCCCGGAAGTGTGGAGATCAGAAGGCAGTGAGCCCCGTTGGTGTTGAGTTACAACGGCGATACAAGAATGTACAAAGTGAAGTGCACAAGGGGAGTAAAAGTGAAAAAAAAGGGGAAGAATAAAAAAAAGGGAAAAATTCCCAAGAAAGAAAAAAATTGAAAATATGAAAATAGATGCACAATTGAAGGGAAGCGTTGATGTAACAATCGTGAATGAAATAGTCTCACATTAGATATGTAAGCAAGAGTTAAAGAGTTTATAAGTGGAAGGACTCACTCACCCATTGCCTTAAGGTTTTGTGGTGAATGTATGTGGATGATTTCCTAGACCACTTATGCTCTTAGCCTCTTAACCCAATGTGTGGATGGTAAACTCTCAATCCCCTCATGAGTTGTAAGACTGTAAAGAGTCTAGCATCCCGCTGCGCCACTCCAACACTTCATTCTCCCTCCTCTCTTTCTTGATGCTATGGCACTCTACCATATTCTTAACCTCCTCTCTCTTTTGTTGTTGAAACCTTCCTTCCCTCCCGCACCATATTTGTCATTTGTTTGGATCAAATGCTAGTATGCACCGCTCTGAGTTGCGTTTCAGCTCCAGCAAAGTTGTTAGGTTTGAAAAGTTGAAGCGAAATAATATCCAATATTCACTTGTCTATGCTTTTAGATTTTTTTTTTTATTGAGTTGTAATGTTTATTATAACTTATGAACATGTTGTGATGAGTATTGCTTATGATGTAGCATTGAGGAATCACTTTATTAGAAGTTGCGACTTTATGTTGTTCCTATGTTCGGCAAGCCTTTGTGCTTTAATGAACTTTATCTTTGACAAAAAAAAAAAAAAGATTATGACAAAGGGTAATATTTCCTGCTTTTGCAACCTGGGTAAGTGACATGGAATTTCTGGAGAAGTTGTCTTTAATCAAGAAAGAATGTTGATCCAAATAGCATTTGAAAGTGGCCTAGAGGGGTTAGTGTTAGCGTATATATGTAGCATAATTTAAATTATTAATATATTTTACGAAAAAAAAGAATGGAGGTTAGTATTCGAAGTAAATATTATTTTTTGCACCAAAAAATAAAAGAAGTAAATTTATTTTAGCTGAAATATATTGTTGGTCCTACAAAATAGGGGTCATTTGGTATTACTCCCTATATTTTTTGGCTAAAGTCCAAAATAGGTGACTTTAGTTCCTACCGTCAATCTCCGTTAAAAAAAAGTGATGAGATTAACATAGCTCCAAGTCTCCAATCAGCATTGGACACGTCATTTAATAGGACTAAAACCAAAAGACCCCCTATTTTGGTGGACTAATTTCTGTTGTTCTTAAAATACTTAACATGAAGATTCAAGATTGATAAAATACACATTTAGGAACTTCAACCCACCGTAATTCAATTAATCAAAGACTGAGATAACAGACCCTTGCATCTTTCAAGACCCAATTTGATTATTGTTAAGAAGGTGGAGGGTTTGAGAATTCGCTAAGGTGGAGATTGTTGGGATTGACTCATTATCTTATAAGTTATTTGTATTTAATTTAAGGGGATTGTGATATGGGTGTAGAAGAATCCTTATACACCCATATCATAATCCCCTTTAATCAAATACAAATAACTTATATAAGATAATTATCTACTCCATTCAAACATAGCTTAAACGAGTTCAAATTTAAGAACCTTAAAGAGAAAGCAGACACTTGATTTGATGAACCAAAATATTCTTTCAGCTTGAGTAATTACATAAAGTGGCATGAAAAGGACTTCCTTTGAATACATCATCTATGAAACCCTTTAGAATATGAATTTGGCTCCTAGTGACTTTAGAAGTAAGTCATCACAACTATTAATAGTGATTGTCTACTCTTAAAGTCAATAAAACAACTAGATCAATAGTTGAGATATTTACTCTTTACTTTAGAGGATGCTTCAAGCTGGTGGAAGGATATATGGGGCAGCGACGAAGTGCTTGGGGAGTGGTTTAAAAACTACATCTGTCGTAGGGTAGGGAATGGGGGAAGTATACTTTTCTGGGAAGATGAGTGGCTAGGAGATGGTCTAAGTTTGCAGCAGAAGTTTCCCAGGCTATTTAATTTATCCCTACAGCAGCGTAGCTTCGTTGCTGAAGCTGGAACGTGGAGGGGTGACTGTTGGGATTGGAACTTGACTTGGAGAAGGGAACTATACTCTTGGGAGGAGGAGATGTTGAATAACCTTATGTTGAAGATAAACTTCTTCAAACCAAAGATTGAGGTGCCAGATGTTGATGGTAAGTTCTCAGTAAACTCAGCATTCCATATTCTTAACGATAGAGATGCTACAGAGGAAAATAGGGTCTTTAAATCCCTTTGGAAAATCCCTGCCCCATCGAATGTGATAGCGTTTGGTTGGAGAGCACTCCTTGGCAGATTACAAACAAGAGATAACCTAGTAAAGAGGAATATCATTATTGCAGGTCAGGACAGCCAATGTGTCTTTTGTAATGAAGCAGAAGAAGACTCAAATCACTTGCTGGTTTCCTGTAAATTCGCATGGGAAGTCTGGTCATCTTGCTACCGATGGTGGGGAATCCAATCAGTAATCCCAAATGACTGCTGTGAACACTTTGAACAACATTTCTACCAGGTTAATTGTACCAAGAAAGATGGCTGGATGCTGATTTGGTGCACATGTATCTGGTCTATATGGCTGATGCGAAATGACATTATATTCAAAAATGCAGAATCTGATTTGCTCAAGGTTATGGAGGCTATAAAGTTTGGATCTTGGAACTGGCTAAGGCACAAGAACAAAAGCTTCTCTTACTCTTTCTTTGAATGGAGCAATAATCCTAAAGAATGCTTGGGTGGGGGACATTTCTATCTAAGTTGATATATGACAGCAAGGATTCTAGGATGAGATACTGGGTATGTAATCTGCATAAATAGGATACATAGTCTGGCAGGGATTAAATTGAAATGCTTTTGGCAGGGGAAATTTGAATTATATAGAGAACTTGTGTGCTCTATCTCTTGTACTTTTTCTCCTTGTATCCTAACTCTTGATGTATTGGGTTGAAGTACCCCTTGTACTTCTATTTAATACATTTCTTTGTCTTTCAAAAAAAAAAACTCTTTACTTTAGAGGAGCCGGATCCAATTACCTGTTAGCACTGTTTACTTTACTATTTGCATTAAATAAATCCTCCCTGGTTGAGGATGCCTACAAATCACAATTGCATTTAATCATATGACATGCAAAAGAAAAATCAGTTTGGGTAGTTGGAACCACCAATCAACAAGGGGACAAAAGGGATAAACTTCAGCTCAAGTGCACCCTTGACCCCAATTGCTTCCATGGAGAAAAAAACCAACCAAACTTCCAAATTAAACTATGTCATGGTAACTCTAAGGGGTTAGAAATCTTAAAGCCAGATGCTACAAAAACAGGAATCAATTTAAGAACAAACATCCAACAACTTTTACAAAGATGTTCTTTAGAAAATGGCAAAAGAAAAATCAGGTCCTAATATTTTTTATCTCACATTCCATACTAACTATGTAGGCAATGTTCCCATTTCTTTTGCAGGCAAGAAAGATTATGAGAACAAATACCTCAGTCACACAGTTATGGATTATTTCTTCTGAGGATTGCACTGCAGCTCCCCGCAGAAGATCTCTTACAAACCTCAAATATAAGTATGCAGTCGGTGTCGAAACAAACTCGCCGGAGGCAAACATCAAAACTCAAAAGTTATAAAAACTATAGAGGAAGAGGATCATTATCTCTTTTTCCCACCTAAAACAGAGCTAAATTTGGGCCGTTCAAGCTAGAATTACAAACCACATAGGAAGGATCAAGAATAACAGTAACAGATCATCTCCTCAGAACAAGAGCCTTGACTCATTAATCTCTGTAATACTACACTTCATCAATTAATTATTCTTAGAAAATCCTCCCTGTCACCGCTTCAAGTTCTCTAGCTCATCTTCTCAGACAATTTCTCATTTCTCATTCTAACTAAAAGAACATAGTAGTAATTTGTTAATGATGAGGGCATGAGGCATTTCTTAATTAGTGGTATATCAATTGGAAAATAAAACTAAAAAATAAAACAGCAGAAGTAATCCAGAAATATGATTTCAATTTTTCATCATCTAATTTCACACCACTTCAATACATAAGTAGATGCTAATCTACTACATATGAACAAAACTTTCCAGTGTAAGCTAAAGCTCACTTATTGAAATCAGCTCGCTGGGGATAAAAAGAGCAGAGAGCTAATTTCATAAATCTCAAACTTAGCAACTCAAATAGCCAATGTATGTTACACTATTTACACAAAAAATAAGTATATCTATATTCACAGGAGAAATTGCAAACTCATTCACCAAACTTGATGCAGGGATCGTTCCCGTGGAACTGAGCAACCTTTCAATCCAGAAGTTGTAGTTTCATTGAAATCCTGCAGAACCCTGATGAGGAACCTTGCTTTCTTAGCAGCATGTGAAGTTCCATCAGTAAGAAGCGAATAAAGCAAAGGCATCACCGTGCGATCCTTCACAAGAACCGCCACAACCTCCGCGCCAACATTGACACACAGTGACAGCAACACAGAAGCTGAATGTTCCTTCCCCGCACGAGAAGTCGCCGCAGATTGCAGCATCATAGTGATCAACGGTAACGCCTTGGCTCGAAACACCGCAAGAGCTCCATCAACATTGTCAGCCAGAGCTGCAAGAACAGCTAGAGACTCAGTGATGAGTTCCTCCTTGTCGGAAGAAGCCAAGACATCAAGGAGAACAGGAACAGCACCAGCTTCAAGCACCTTCTGGTGGTTCCTAGGATGCAAGAGTAGCCCAAAAATCGCAACCACCGCGTTCTTTTTTCCGCAGGTTGTTCCTTCCTGAATCAATTCCACCAAAGCTGGAATTGCTTCTGGGTTTTCCCCAATCAATTTTCTGTATTCCTTCACTGAAGAAAGGTAGAACACAGTAGCAGCTGCAATTTGCCTTGCTTCGAGGGTAACCCCATTTTTGAGAACCGAGAGAATCGGTTTCAAACCTCCACTTTCCATTACACTTTCAGGTCCACTCGAGTGCTTGGTGAGTTTCAACAAAGCAGAAATTGCATTCTCTTGTGTGGATTTATCAATAGCATGAGCATCCTCTATTTTCAAAAGCTCAAGCAGTGGTGACACTGCTCCAACTTCAACCAAACACGCCCTGTTGAAAATGCTGGACCTCGCAAGCACGCGAATTTCATAAGCAGCTTTGTTCTTCTGCTCTGTAGTCCCAAACACGAGCCTGTTAGTGAGAAACCACGTCAGAAACTGCACGGCGTGCGCCGCGGCCGGACTACCCGCCGCGACGGTCTTCGTCATATCCCGGCTCCGGTTACTCGATTTCGCAATCGAAATTCCGTTATCCGAGCAGAAATTCTGGATTAGCCTCTTGAGTGTGACATTGGGGACTAACTCTGTTTTCGCTATGCTCTCCCCTGTTTTGGGACAAGTAGTGTTCCCTGCTTTCAGCCATTTGTGAATGGAGGAACGGTCGTAGGTTTGTCCTGTGGAGACAGTCACCGGGTCTGTCATCAATTCAAGGGAAATTGGACACCGGAAATCCTCTGGATTCACGCAACATGTTGTTGTTATCATCTCCGTGCTGCACCTACCTTGAGATTGGTCAGTGTTTGATGGATTCTGACCCAGTTCCAGAGTTTCAAATATCACTCCCCTGCAGTAGCTTAACAACCCCACCAAGCTACTCAGAATCGGAACCTCTCGCTCGTGAAATTCACTGCTCTCAGACTTGACAATCTCTTGTTCCAGGAATTTTATCTCGTTGTCACAATCAAACCATGTCTTGATTTCAAGGTAGTCGAGAATTTCTCGTATGGAACTCACATCCGGTTCGATTCCTCTCTCGAACTGGTGAAGAACAGAATGAACCATTCTTCTAGCACGCTCATCGTTGGGGTCGACATCGAATTTTGCTTTTCTCGCTTGCTTGGCTACCAACTCAACTAGCTCCTTCACTTCATGGCAAACTTGAAACCTCTCCAAAGGCATAATCACGTCTAGAACAGTGGCCACAGTGCGAATGAGTGATCGAAAATGAGAGGCGACGGTGTGAGACTTGGTCAGAATCAAGAGACGAGAACCTTGTAGGGAACAATCTTGTAGCAAGAAGTGAATCTTTTGTAGAGTGAAGTGGAGTTCTGAGAAGGATAGGACTAAAGAATCAGGGATGAGAAACTCACGTTCTTGGAGGAAGATGAGAATGATGCCAATTTGGCGTGTGGTTTCTCTGGCGTTTCTTCGTTGGGTGGTGAAAGATTGGGGTTGGAAATTGCATATGGTTTGTGAGAGTGATAATAGAGAAGTGAGGAGGGTTGCCGGAGATATGCCTTCGCAGGGTTGAACCGCCGGGAATGAGAGAATACGGCGGTCCCTTTGAGTTGTTGTGATGTTGTTAGTCATTGAAGAGAAGCTAATGAAACAGAGAACACACTTTGGTTGGTTGGGGAGTTTGATTAGATTAGGGTTTGATTAGATACTACGTGGAAGGGTTTTGGTTATTATAGGAAGGGTTTGCGTGTGTTTTGCTGACGGGAGAATTTAGTGGACACGTGGTGGTGTATAAGGGCATGAGATTTGTTTGAGTTGACTAAGGAAGATTCATTTGATTAAAAAGATACGTGGATGTGTGAGATTGATTGTTTTTTTTTTTTAACTTGGATTTTGTTTATTTTTGTTGTTACTTGGGTTGGGGGAAAGGGAATAGGATATGGGTAAAGGGAAGAAGGGAAGCAGGGATATTGAGTGTGATATGATGCTGGTGGGTCCTGGAAACCGACTGGACAGGTGGAGTAATGAAATGCCGGCGTGTGCTGAAGGGAACTTTGACGTCGACGAAGCTGCTGACCTGAATTATTTGAGTGTTTTAATTACTAATTTTTTGAGTTCAAGGTTTAACATGGATAATATCATAATACTTAAGCAGGCTCCAAGTAATCTTGCTTTCAATCTAAATGAAAGGGTACCCATATATATACGTACGCTAACACGTAACAATTAAGGACAGTACTTGTACTTGGTTATTTTTTAGGTTATATACATTCACATTTTACTTACTCTTTTATCTCATTGTCACACATTTTTCTTCATATTTTTTCACATCGTATCACTTATTTTTCTTTTTTCTCTTCTACTAGTGTTTTTTATCCGTGCGTTGCACGGGGAATACATCTATTATATTTGATAGGTCAATTAATACCTTGATCATTAAAAATATAATAAACAACTGATGAAATAGAAGAGTATGAAATGATGAGCAAAGTGGACAAAAAGTCTTAAATTAAAACCCTTGTTGCATAAATTGAACTTCGTACAATTGAATAACTAATAAAAAAATTGGTTAACCAAATCTCAAATTATGCAAAACATATTAGAGGATGTGGTTTAATGATGGCTAATAAACAATAGTTGATTTAATCTACAATGAAAAAAAGAGAAAAAATTCTTTATGTACGTGATTATGCGAGTTCATTTTTTACACAATAAAATAAACTAAGTTTGACTCATATCAACATGAAGTCGTTTCACATTCTTCATGAGCCTAAAGACAATAACACAAATTATAGATATGAAGAATCACCAATAAAGCATTCATAACACATTTTAATCTTAGAAAAAAAAAGAATGTGCCGCGAAATTTGTTATTGTATTTGATACCTTAATTAATACTTAATGAAGGTACTTTCTTGTTAAAATATATTTCTTCCCGTAGGAGAATTTAACTCCTATAATAATTTGTACAAAAAAATTAAAGTGGACTATATTATTATGTAGTAAAAAATTAACATCAAACTTTATTATATTATGTTTTTCTTGTAACAAAAAAAAATTCTGATGAAATCTTATTAAAATTTATTTTTATGTAGAAGTATTTTCATGTAAAATATTCTTCCTATATATAAAAGCTTTTAGGCTCTTTCTAATACATTTAGATCCAGCTTCTCCTTACTCTCAGGATGCCTGAAAGTCTTTTCTCAAGTCTATCTGGTGGGTAATATCTAGGGATGGCAATGGGTCGGGTAGGGTGCGGGTTTTGCCAAACCCAAACCCAAACCCGAAATCAAAAACCCACACCCGCACCCGCACCCAAACCCGAAATGGGTGGTGAACTTAAACCCACACCCGAACCCATTGGGTTTCGGGTTCACCCGACCCGTACCCACACCCGCACACAACCACAAACAAACAGCTGAACCCGACCCGAAAAAGAACCCGAATTATAAAACCCGACCCGGTTGCAACCCGATCTAACCTTGAATAACATTACTTTCTTAGCAAATTTCATTGCTTTTTACAATCAAAATCACCTAAACATACACCTGCTTATTTATATATTTCATAGTGACTCCACAATATTGTCAAGCACTCAAGCTTATTAAGCTGCCCTTCAGCAACCAGAAGTGCAAAAGCACATTGTATGTAAATTCATTAGGCTGACAATTATTCTCCACCATTTTTTTGAAGAGCATGATGGCCCTTAGCAAGTGCCTCAATCATAGTATTATAAGCAATTAAAAAGACAACAACAGTCTTAATCTTCTCAATTACAAAATTCATGGGTCCTTAAACTTCTCAATTACATTTGAAAACCACAAGTAAAATAAAAGTGATAAACTCAACAATTTAAAGTCTTCAACATCAAGCATAAATCCAACACAAGGAAAAACTCAAAGCATACAATTAAAACAACAATCTTCAACAACACCCTCTTCCAAATTAAAACAACAGTTCTCAATAGCTCAATCCAATTATATAAAGTCCACAATCTTCAACATCAACCTGTTATATTCACGTTAAGCAGCTCATTAGTAATTTTTCTTAAAGCAACATTGAAACAAGTTATTGTAATCAAAGTTAACAATAATACTAACCGTGTTATGCATTAAAGCATAGATGCAGTAGCTATTAATCATCAAAACGGTAACTCAAACCATCTATTATTTCAGCTGTAATAAGAAGTCAAAATTAAATAAAACATCGAAGCTTAACATTAATAACATATTCAAAGCAAATGAAGAATAAAATACCTTCGTCATCGGACTCCATTTCATTCAATACCGTAGCATATTCTTGTGCAACACTAGAATTCAAATTCCCTACAAATATCCCACATAGAGTACCAAAGAATGATTAGTTGACAATATATAAACATAATTTGAAATTAAATGATATTGAATTAAAATTTTAAATTTTTACCATCACTCTCATTAGACCATAGCCAACTCCTAGCACACATCAAAGCCTCTACAGTAGTCCAATGAAGTCGACTTCGATGAGGGCTCAATATTCGACCACTAGTGCTGAATGCCGATTCTGAAGCTACTGAAGAGATAGGAATAGCTAACACATCTCTTGCAATTGTTTGAAGTGTTGGGTAAAGTCCTCCATTTGCCTTCCACCAATTTAAAATATCAAAATCAGGCGGTGCCTTCTTTAAGACTTTCTCTCCAAAATAATGATCTAACTCAGATTTAGTATTTGTAGAGCTAGCTTCTTCCTCCCTCTCAACATACGATTCCAATTCTTCCACCAAAGGGTCATCATGAACAACATTAGTATCAATCAATGGAGAGCTTTCAATAGAATTGTTTTTGCTTTGATAATCAGAGAGCAAATCATAACACAAATCTTGGATTCTTTTCACTTGTGCAACTGAGTTGTTAGCATACAACTTTACAAAATAGAACCGAAGCACTACCAACTTGTTCCTAGGATCCAGAACTGTAGCAACTCCCATGACATCATGTATCACACTCCAATAACTTTCAAATTTTTCCATCATCCTATTTGCCATCTCCTTAATCAATGTATTAGAGGAGCTCTGCCATCTAATTATTTCCAACTTAATCTTACAAATCTTGGGAAAATAAAGATTGGCAGTTGGATATTTGGTACCAGAAACCAACTCAGTTATATCATTAAACAATCCTAAACACCCACAAACATCCTTTGCAAATTGCCATTGTGAATTACTTGGCAAACAAGTGTATAGCTTTTCACGTTGAGCTAGCCGAACAAATACATCCTTATATGGTATGGCAGACTCAAGCATCTTAAATGTTGAGTTCCACCTAGTTGGAACATCATTTACTAAGCCTCTAGTACAATTAATTTTCAATTGTCTAGCTGTTTCTTCAAATTTTTCGTGCCTTTTTGGGGTACCATTCCAATACCCCACACTCTCCCGAATCTTTTCTACACCATCCTTCACCACTTGTAGGCCTTCTTTAACAATTAAGTTTAAGATATGCGCAGAACAACGCATATGCAATAAAGACCCATCCTTTATCAAAGACTCCAACTGCAACTTATTCTTAACAAGGTCAATCATTTTATCATTTGCAACACAATTGTCTAAAGTGATTGTAGACAATTTTGAGTCAATGTTCCAGTCCATCAAACATTCGACAAGTACTTGACAAAGTCTTTCACTCGTGTGAGGGGCTGGAACATAAATGAACCTAAAATAACAAGGAACATAAATAACTAACTTACATTTAAAAATTTTATCATACAAAAACAGCTAGTAGGATAAAAGAAATTTAAACTTTATTACCTCAAAATTCGACTTTGTAAAGTCCAAGTGCCATCAATGTAGTGAACTGTGACCGCCATGTAACCCTTTTTTTGGTTGCTTGCAGTCCACATGTCTGTGGTAATGGCCACTCTTCCTTCATGAGTGTCTAACATCTTCATAGTACATTGCCTCTCAATATCATAGATTTTCAAAATCTCCTTCTTGATAGTGTTTCGACTAGGAACTAAAAACAATGGTTGGAGAGAACCTAATATTCTCCTAAAACCAATATGATCCACTATTGATAGTGGATAATCATGCATGACAATTGCATTTGCAATCAACTTCTTTGTTTTCTCTGCATCATAATTTCCAAAGCCTATCTCTTGCTTGCCTTGGATGGCTTTAGGCATGATGAATGTTTGCCCTTTGTTATGGCCTCTCGTCTTAATCAACTTCTGAGTACACCTATTTGCATGACCACGCAAGTGAGTTGTTCCATACGTTGAATTGCCACTAAGATGTTTCTTGCACCACTTGCATACCGCCTTTACTTCCCCATTCACTTTAACCTTATCAAAATCATTCCATACCTCACTTTTTGGCTTCTTTGTTGGAGGTTGTGTTGAATCTGCAACATTTTGCCCATCATGAGTTGAATCATTTAGTGAGGGACCTTCAGGTGTAGGATTAGAAGATCCTTCCAGACTTGGTTCATACATGCTTTCTTGTGTAGGATTAGAAGTTCCTTCCGGAGTTGTGTTCACTTGATCCATTTTCCCTATAACATCAATAACAAAATCAGAAAAAGTAAACAACAATGTTTGATAAACAAACAAAAATTAAACTTATCTCAATTTAATAATTTAATTATATAGAATAGAAGGGATCCCAAGATAGAGTCATTCACAATTTTTAGCACTCAATTATTCTTAGAATGATAACTACTAGAAACAATCAAGTCTTTGAATATGTTAAAGCATTATGTGTCAAAAATTTAGCTAAGGGTTCAGCCGTGGTCAGGTTCAGCTAGTTATCAAAGGTCACTTTCTAATCATCACAATATTGGAATATATGAATTATGAAAGAAAGTCAGAAACAGAATTTGTAGCAGCAGTGTCATATTTAATATGAATAGATGACAAGTACATAAATAGATAATTGTCTTGAACTTGAGAATTTAAATGTTGGGAGTGGCTTAAGTTCCATTCAATATATATAAATGTATACATGAAAGGTACATTTGAATGACTATGGTAGGTACAAAAGTTCATTTAAGTCAAAGGGTGTTCCATCAAATTACTATTAAAGGTTTAAATTAGAAAAAAGTACCCAGAATGCTGGCCTTGTGTTTTATGCACTGAACTTGACTACCTATAGCTATTGGATTAGACCAGGTTTATATCTGTGTGGATAATCCTTCCCATAAAGAAGAAGAAACAAAAGAAAATTTGCTTAGTTAGCTCCTGTGAGTACTTGGTGGAATAATAATGTTCTCTTTGTTTTTTTTAGAATGAAATATATATATAAAGAAGATAAGATAACAGATACAAAGAGGCTGGAAAAAAAAACAGCAACGAAACAAGGGTTAAAACAATGGAATGGACCAAGGAGATTAAACAGAGGTCATAATGGAATGGACCGAGGAGATCAATGGGATTAAAAGTTAAAACAATGACTAGAAAGAAGACTAAAAAATTATAACTATATTTTAGCAAAGTAGAAGTACCTGTACATTCACAACAAGTATGGGTGGAAATTTCCCAGAGGAACCAATAACAGGAAGCTCCACAAACCTAGCTATATGGTCCACTTTTCACGGAGATAAGAAAACATCGATCTACACCAAATGGGTAATATTCAGAATGGTTAGGAGCAAATTCCTACACAGAAACAAGATTGTTAATATTAAAATGCAGAAGCAAATTAAAAAGAGGCTAAGGGGAAACGGTTGAAGGGAAGAGAGAAAACCTGAAGCGGAGGTGACGGCGGCTCCGTGGACGCCTGGAAGGTGGCTCCGTGGACGGAAGAAGGAGACGGAGCAGGACTGGAAGAGGAGAACGGCAGATTCGGAGGAAGCAGAGAAGGAGAAAGCCGTGAACTGAAAGTGGAACCTCAAAGCCTAATTCTATTCTAGTAACATATATATACCTAAGGATATATAAGGAATTTTACTTATACATAACCGGGTTCGGGTCGGGTGCGGGTTTGGCCAAACCCAAACCCGAACCCGAAAACAGTTAAAGCAATCGGGTAAAACCCGAACCCGAACCCGAACCCATTTAACTCGGGTTTTCACCCAAAAAATCGGGTCGGGCCGGGTCGGGTGCCCACGGGTTTGGGCTTCTCTGCCATCCCTAGTAATATCGATGAAGATGATGACACCCACCATACCTTGCTTGCTTCAAGGTCGATCTCTTGTATCCTCCTCCTGCCGAAGACTTTAAGAGTAAACCTTGTCATTCCAACTTTCATCGATCGAGTTTCAGTTGCTTTTTCTGTTGATCCAGGTGAGAAAGCTTACTAAGGCAACCTCTGCTTTTGTCTATCTCCCAATATAAGAAGCATGTTGCTTTGCTCTTATAGTAGTACTAATGGGCGTACTTTAGAACAAATTTCTAGCGAAGGTCTTGACAGTTTGGAACCGAAAGGTTTGGTTCATTAATAATATCTAGTAGTTTCATCATGCTATTCTGCTTTTGAGCTTGTTGTACTTACCGGAGCATTTCTGCGATAAAAAAATTCAGAATAGTAAAGCAGTCGTAGTATGCTCCCTTTACTTGCTCTAGTGCTCAAGTGATAGCTGAGTGCATCCTGTTTGCATCTGAATTATATATAAAAGACTCTTAAAAACAACTACTTAATTCTCCATTACAAAGAATATACATTACATCAGAACCTAATTATTATTTGTCAGTGACATAAGTGTCGAAAATAATAGTAATGGAAATTTCGAATAGTGTGGATAAGGGTTAAAAGTCCAATCTCATAAGAAAGAAAAATCTCCATTTACATCAAAATCTCTCTCAGATTTCTCTACCTCACTATCACCACCGTTTTTCTTATAAATTATCCACAAACACACTCACAAATTCCACACAGTACATAACTTCATATGCAAATTTTGTTTTCATTGCAACCAGAGTCTGTTCTCTGGCATAAAAAAGCACTTCATAAAGTAAGAAGGTATCACATTTTGAATTTAAATCATTAAAATATTTATTTCTAATTAAAAAATCAAATGAAACTTGCTTCCAAATCAGCAGCAATCCTAGGTGCTATTCCTGATTGTTGTCCAACTTTAACATGAATTAATATGAACTCATGCTAATTCAAATGAAACTTGCCTCCAAATCAGCAGCTTCCAGCCGTATCTGCATTCTAAGTAACAGAAAATCAAGAACTCATGAAGTGAGATTGATAGACATGTTAGAGTAGGATAGACTAAAGACCACCAAACATAATAGCAATATGTGCAACATCAATCTAGCTATGATAGTGCAAAGATAGCAATCAAATTTGTAGACAGATATGAAAGCCAAAGAATGAATTGAAGCCACTTTTTGGCTATGACCTTCCAGTGGTTTCCATAACCAATCAGATCTATTTGTAAGGGGAAACTAATCACATGCTACTAAAGAAGATGAATGGAAGAAAACCCCTCAAGAAATTTTAGACCCATTATATTTGTTGAACGGCTAAAACAACTCTTTGCTTTATGTAGCACTGTTGTTGAAAGTACAATAACCAAATCAAAAACATATGCTGATACTAAATTCTAATGTGATAATTACACACTCATGCAAGCAAGACTTCCAATCACACTAAAGTTTGATTAATTGAACCATAGTAGAACAATGATTAATTATAAAATCTAATATTGTCTTCGAAAAGTGACTTTTAATATATGTAATGATGATAGATAGATGTAGAATTGATGAACTAAGTCAGTAAAACTATATATGCATCACAGTAGTGCAACACCAAACACACATCTCTATCTCTTATCTGGTGAATATATACATATGCATCACAGTAGTGCAACACTAAACACACATCTCTATCTCTTATCTGGTGAATATATACATATAATGGACTGAGAAAAACCTCCATGAGTACTGGTCTCACATGTTTCGTGGCTTACTTGAAATGAGAGCAAGATAAGATCTTGAGTCATCGATCATGTTTCATCTTCAGCTAGCTGAGAATCAGAGAGTGTAATCAGAAAGAGGTATGCACCTCATTGTCGTTCTGTACCTACGGATAAATTCATGTCAAATGTTTCCAGGGAAGCCAAGGAAATCAATTTATTGTTAGAACATTGGTTTAGGCGTTTAGCATATTAGAAAGGATAGCACCAGTTTTAAAAGTCTAACCTCAATAGTATAGCTTGAGCGAACAAAGATAAGGAGTGAAATCTCATCTATGATATGTAGTTTTGTAGTTGTAACGGCAAGCACCAACAATAATAATTAATTTCCTCGGTGCAAGAAGCAGGCAAAAAGAAAAAATTACCAAATAAAAAAATTGCAAGGAAAAAAATCTACAACTTCTCCTTTCTCTCCTCTCAATTCTTTCACTCCCTCAATCCACTTCACTGACAATGATTAGGTTAATCAAAACATACACAGATCGATGTTTCACCTCCTATAACATAGGACACAAATTTTAGATGCAAATTAAGAAAAACGAATAAAACAGAATCACATACAAAGGAGAATCAGAAAACATAAAAAACAAATCAAAATATTGCAAAATTCCATATAGAATATAAAATGGACTCACCATCCATGGCTTCCAAAGAATCTCTTTTGGTGGAATATCTATAAAAAAAAAGACCTGAAGAAAAGAATTTGAAATTAGCATGGCAAGTGATGAATAAATTGACCTTGAAGTCAAACATGAGTGAATGAAAGTTAAAGGTAAAGTAAAATAAAATTGAAAAAACCCATAACATATTATGCAAGCAAAGGAATAAAATAATTTGAAACCTCCATCTGCAACCTTCGTAATCAGTCCAAGGCAGCAAATCGGAGGGATGCGATTGCAAGTCGATGACAAAGTGGTTCCGTTGAGAGATGAGACGATTTTGTGGGGGTGGTTCCGTTCAGTGGAGAGATGAGATGAAAATTGCATGGAGGAGAAGAATTCCATGGAGGAGATAGTGGAGGTAGGTAGGGTTTTAAGAGGGTTTTTGCTGATGGGATGTATTATTGATTTAAATCACTTATCACAGATTTTATATTAAGATAAAATCATGAAATAAACAACATAAATCCTAATCAAATCTAAAATTTAAAAATGTACTAAATAAATATAGATAAAAACTATCAAAATCTAGCAAATCACAATAAAAACTCATAAAATTCGGAATTAATTAAAAATCCGAAAATTCAATAAAAATACCACAAAAAAAATTAATACTCTAAAAATAAATAATAATATAAATTAAGATAAAATACAGAAATAAACAACATAAATCCTAATCAAATATAAAATTTAAAAATGTACTAAATAAAAATAGATAAAAACTATCAAAATCTAGCAAATCACAATAAAAACTCATAAAATTCGGAATTAATTAAAAAACCGAAAATTCAATAAAAATACCATAAAAATTAATTAATACTCTAAAAATAAATCAAAAATAAATTAAGATAAAATCAAGAAATAAAAAACCTAAATCCTAATCAAATCTAAAATTTAAAAATGTATTTTTTTATTAAGGAGAAATAAGGTAAGGAAAAATCAGAGCACATGTGGCAAGTGGGGCCAAGGAGAAAGAGCTTACATGTAAAATATTAGGTGATAATTAATCTGGGAGCGACACGTCACTAACTTGGCCTGTGAGAGCGACACCTCATGCTAGAAGTTGTTCTTTTCTAATATATATTGATATTGATTAATCTCGGGTGGAGGTGCAATGTAATAAGTATTGACATGTTATTTTCCTATTTGTAAATTAAGGGTTAATGATGCATTAGCAGTGGCACTTTATTTTATCTTTCATATTATTTTTATAATATATAATATAATATATAATATAGTATAGGAGCCCACTAGGGTGATTCATTTATATTTTTGTTCGCCGCTGCACTCAGGGATGTTTTTGACAATTTAAGTAAAAATGTATTCTCCCCCTCCCATTACCATCTCCCTTCCACCCATTCTAACCGACCATCGGTCTACCACCGCTGCCACCATCCTGTTTCCTTTCCTCCTTCTCTAATTCGACCAGATCTATATAAAAAAAAAATTGAGGGATAAGATGTGGGTGTAGATTAAATCAAATTCATTCTTGGTTGAGGTCGAAATTATGACCGCTAACACATCTTCATCATCTAACCTTCATCCACCCTCAGTTACTGCAGATTAAATGAGTTTTTTATTCAATTCTTCATATCCGTTCTTGGTTGAGATTGACATTACTATATTATCTTCAAGTCAGAAGTTTCTTTGTTTCAATTTCTTATTTTAGATCTATTCTTGGTTGAGGTCAAAATTTCTTATTTCAAATATGTTGTTTTTAGGATCATTCAAATGCAGATCTTCATCAAGATTATCATGGAGGTTGTGCATCGCGATTCAAGTTCTCCTTCTTTGCTATCCAGGTGTTTGCCATTCTGGGTTTCTTCCCAAACCACACCTTGACTCATAACCCAGTTGGGATTTGAAGATTTGAATGAAGAAATTGAAGGGTGATTGTGAAGGAGATTAATCTTCTCTTTGTGCAGCATCGACGGTGGGGAGGGAGGAAAGGAGATGGTGTCGCCATCACGTCGGAACTCTACGACCTACTCTTTTCTCCCTTTCTAATTTTATAAGCGAAGACAGATTTTAGTGAGAGCTCGAGGGTGCAGGGCTGTCGTCGGTCATTGCTGGAGCAACGCCAATGAATTCAACCAGCGAAGAGAAAGAAATGTTGTCAAGAGGGGATGCAACATCGATTCAACAATAGCCTCCTATCGTTGGGACCAACACCACCATCAAATCTAAATCTGAACTAAACAAAACACCACCACCACCACCAGATTTGGACCAAACCACAAAGGAAGAGAGAGATTATGGAGTTGGTGGTCGGTGGAGGCAGTGCAAACAATGGTTGCAAAAGGAAAAGGGATGGTGGTGGGGTGGAGAGAGCTGAGCGATTAAGTTTATTTACCTTTGTACCATTTTACAACTCTTCCAATCCTATCCACAGATACAAAAAATATTTATAGCTAGAATCTTAAATCTAAGAGTTTTTAACTAGTGGTTAATCGATCAGTCGACCAAAATATAAATGGTCCACCCTAGTAGGCACCTAGAGTATATTGGTGTTCAAATTAAAAATGAAAAATATTGGTACAGCCCCTCTTCACCCTAAGTGGATTTGTCCTTGTTTATCATACCACTTCTTAGCTTGTAAGGGTTTCAAATTTGAGCAATCACGTTTGACAATATGGAAATGATACTCTGTTGGATCACTCTTCTATGGAAGAGGTTATGTGGATTCTTAATTTCTCGTCTCTTTTTTTATGGGTTGTACTTTTCTCTTGATTATTAATAAATTAGTTTTTTTTTTAGGCAATATATAATACCCCTAGACTTTTCAAACCATGTTTTCAAGTGGGTTTTCACAATTCTAGAAATACCCTTTAGATTTTAGAATACTATAACTTTAACCGTTGAAGAATTATACTCTCTCCTGCCAAAATGTTCTTTATATATATAGTTTAGTAAGATTTTTGAGTTTAATTTACATAAACACAATGGAGCCAAAAAGAAACTGCATAAATTAAGCAAAGATCAACTAACACAGGATGTACATGCAAAAGAAGAAAACTAAGGATTTGTTTGTAGGATTATGTATATATAGACTAATTATATGATTGAGTATTTCTAATTTTCCTCAATTTTATTACTGAAATCTACATGGTGGTCAAACTTGAATGCGTATAGGTCATTATCACTTGCATCAACAAATCTGTTTGTTCGTTACAAAGTCTGTATTTCCCACTTCAAATCTTAATTGTGGTCACAAATCCATGCAAATGCTTCTTGAATTATATTTGCGAATCAAATTATGACATTGACGAAAAAGATTGAAGCATGATGTGGACCAATGGCATCATGCCTAATCTAACGCGTTTCCTTTCTAGATCACAATTAATTAAACTGAAGAAACAATAATATATAATTACTATACGACAAGGAAAAATGTTGGCCCTCCCAAATCTTAATTAAAATAAAGAAAAAATAGGAGAAGTCATGGTCTCTCTGTGGTTAAGACGCGCGTTTAATTTGTAGAAATTTTTTGACATGGAATTCAACAAAAATAAAATAATTGATTTTGTTTTTTCATTGTTCTAAAACACAAATTAAAATATTTTGATTACGACAGATGCAAGCTGGGAGCTGTCATTTTTATAGGTAATAATATTGCAAATAATTAAGTACACAAATCCAAAACTTACGTTATCTTACGTGCGTGATACAAATTCTATTTTTTTGTAATTTTCCCCATGCGGTTTTGTTATAAATCTCGTTGCCACTTTCAAACTAATTGTACTGCTTCCACTTCATGCTTGAGTAAGGTTGGAAAATCACCAACCCATAACAATCAGTGTCAGTGTCATGATCATGTAGTATAATCCACGCGTTAATAATGATTATAATAACTTTCTTAGCTTCTGGGACTGCCACGTTGATCCGAATTTCGGATTATAGTTTGGAGGAAACTACTAACTTGCTACTAGCACATTTCACACTTGAAAACGTTTCAAAGCGTTTCAGTTAATAATTGTCAATGAGTAATTATAGGAGGACATTCACTACTGATGTGTCGTCCGGGATTTTAATTTATTAAATCTCAGAGATTGTAATAGTTTACTTTTATTCAGTGTTATCATATTCGGATCGGTGATTGACTCGGTCGAGGCACTGGGTCAATGAGTCAATGGTTCAACCACTGGGTCATTAGTTCGATTGCTTGACTCGGTTTATATTAAAAAGTTATAATAATTTAAAATATAACCTTAGTATATTATATATATAAAATAATATGCATTTTTCCTAACAAGAAGCAGTGTTGTAGCGGAAATTTGGATTAGCTTTTTTCCCTCTAGGTCATGTGTTCAAGTCCTAGCTATGACAATTTTTTTAAATAACTCTCAATTGAATATCATTTGACCAAATAATTAACATTGAATGTAAATTAATTACAGTTTGACCATTAAAAACTGTTTTGACAAAAAAAAGGCAAAAAAAAAAAAGACTGACCGGTCCATCAAAAAAACGGCTGAGTCTCCGGTTTATCCCCCGAACCGGCCGGTCCAAAACCGGTATAAACCGGTTTGATTGCTTGACCGATCTGATTAATGGCTCGGACCGGTAAGGGGTTCGGTTCCCAGTTCAACCGGTCGGTCCGAGTTTTATAACTATGCTTTTATCATAACCAATTTCACTTTGTAAGGACGAAAAAAACGAAAAATAAAAGAGAAATATATTAGATTGATGGTTTTTTTTTATAAGCAAATGTTAGTGGTTAGTTGTTAATAAGTTAGAAAATCCCTTCAAATTTCTCTTCCCGGATTCGAACCCTGGACCTTCCCCTCCTTAACCCTTATGTCTCTAGCTCTTACCACTTGAGCTAACCCTCAAGGACTATTAGATTGATGGTTGTAACTTAGAAAGTGATAAAACCCAAACGAGAGCAAGATTATAATTGAAATAAATTCAAGTTTAAAACGCGCTAGGGATATTATTTCGTTAACCCTCCTCATGCATTTCCCCAATTCAGTTATAACTTATAATTAAGGATTCATTAATTTAATATTCAAGGTGCTTAATTAACTTAGATGTCCACTTACCAATAGTTGCATGAGTGTCTCTTCTAATTAATTAACGATAGCTAATTCCTTAGTACCTAATCCTAATTAATTAAAGATAAATCACATTCAATTCAAGAAAACGCCAGCGCACAATTCATTACCTTTATTCCTAAAGACCCTTGCTCAACTCCTCGCCAGTTTCATAGTCTTCCAATTTCCCAATTGAATAGAACGTAGCAAAACAATCTCAGCGCAATAGATTGAATTAAAATAGAGATTAAGTTCAAGAATACCAAAGAAATCCTAACTATAAGTGAGATTTCAGGTTCAATACATCATAGGAAAGAAAACTAATCAAATTCCTAACACAAAAAGGGTTTAGCCTGACATATTCATGAAAGCAAATCAAAATCAAAGCCAAATCTCAATATCTTGTCAATGAATTGAATCACGTAAAATTCTAAGCAAAACCAAAAAACGTAGCTCTCCAATGTTTCACGTCGAAAAAGATACCTAAACTAGGTTAAAAAAAAGACACTTAAATAGAGTCTTGCTATTATTTTACGCACATTTCGTGAAGGATCTTGCACAAAATTGGCGCAAAATATTCTAGTAGTTGCTTCCTTGGCGCGTCTGCACGAGATGCAATAGGAAATTGGTCCAAAACCGGCGCAAAGAAATCCAGATTGTTCACAACTACGAAATTCTTATCTCTCTCCCTTGATTTGCTCCTTGTTTCGACATCTTCTAAAATAACAATAACAATAAAGAAAAATAATTAAAAAGCTAATAAAAAAATAGATTACCTAAAATATAGAAAAAGTTAACAACTTCTTTAAAAGCTAATAAAATAGATTACCTTAATGGAATCTATAAATATCATAAAAAAATACAAAAAAAATACTTAAAGCCACATAAAAATAGTAGAATGCATGAAATAATTCTAAAGTGGTCTAAAATGATCAAAATATCCTAAATAATATATTAAAACTGCATGCAAATAAACTATAAAAATAATTCAAACATCCAAATCATCAACTACTCTACAAACAATCGACACATGTGCTAGTGAAAGCTTTCAACAACGGTTTTTTTGGCTGCAGTTGCAGCATATTTTTGGTAGCCGCTAAAAACTACAGCTAAAATATATGTCAGTTGAATATCAATAAAATGTGAATGTTCGTGTAACATTTTCCATCTCTGTTATGGGTAGGTAAGGGAAGTTGTTTACATGACTTTGTGAAAACACTGTTAGATATATAATTGAATTGTAATTAGTCTGTTAAACTTGTAATTAGTTTGTTAGTCAAAGTTGTTAGTTTGTTGAGGTGTCACGTGACCTGTATAACTGTCAAAGTGTGAGGGTTTATATTGTATAAGTATCCTATTGAGTAATAAAGAAAATTAAGGTTGAAAAACAGAAATAGATTTTTCTTTCTCTCTTCTATCTTTCTGCTATCTCTGACATTTGGTATCAGAGCTCCAAAGGGGCCTGAACCAAGAAACCGCAGTTTCGTTCAAGAAAAGAGAGTGTGTGTGTGAGGAAAGTGAGAGAAATTGATCACCATGGGAGATAAAGATGGTTTTCTTCAACCTTCAGTCCCAAAGTTTGATGGGTACTATGATCATTGGGCTATGTTGATGGAGAACTTGCTCAGATCAAACGAATATTGGAGTTTGATTGAAGTGGGAATACCAGAGCTTCCAACACAGAATCCTACCCCAGAACAGAGGAAGGCTCATGAGGAAGGCAAGTTGAAGGATCTCAAGGCCAAAAATTACCTATTCCAGGCCATTGATCGAAGCATCATGGAGACGATCCTCTGCAAGAACACTGCCAAAGACATATGGGAGTAAATGAAGTCCAAGTATTTTGGATCAACCAAGGTTAGAAGGGCACAATTGCAAGCTCTGAGGAGAGAATTTGAAGTTCTTGGGATGAAAGATGGAGAATCAGTTAACGATTACTTCTCCAGAACCCTAGCTATCGCCAACAAGATGCAGATTCAAGGTGAAACTCAGACTGAGACAGTAATCGTTGAAAAGATCTTGCGATCCATG
The DNA here is from genome assembly GCF_012489685.1 of Lotus japonicus. Lineage (NCBI taxonomy): Eukaryota > Viridiplantae > Streptophyta > Magnoliopsida > Fabales > Fabaceae > Lotus > Lotus japonicus. The sequence continues at coordinate 55,069,586 of NC_080044.1, forward strand.
ACTGAAAAGTTCAATTATGTTGTTTGTTCTATTGAAGAATTAAACAATGTAAGTACTCTCACTGTGGATCAACTCCAAAGCAGTCTTCTTGTCCATGAATAGAGAATAAAGGGGTACAGAGAGGAAGAGCAAGCTTTGAAGGTTTCTGGCAGCAACTCTGCAAGAGGTGAGGAAGAAACAGGGGTCGAGGCAATAGGGGTCGTGGCCGTGGAAGATCTTCTTTCAACAAGTAAAGTATCGAGTGTTATAAGTGTCATAAGCTTGGACGCTTTCAGTATGAGTGCCCAAGCTGGGAAGAAGGAGCCAACTATGCAGAGGTTCAAGAAGACACAGAAGAATTGCTCTTGATGGCAAAGTTAGAAGCGAAAGAGAGTCCTCCTGAGAGAAAGGTATGGTATCTTGACTCTGGCTGTAGCAACCACATGTGTGGTGTAAAAGAATGGTTCCATGAGTTAGATGAGTCTTTTAATACTACTGTGAAACTGGGAGATGATTCAAGAGTGAATGTTCATGGCAAGGGGTTATCAAACTTCAAATTGGGGGTTTGACACAAGTGATTTCTGGAGTCTATTTTCTGCCTGAGTTGATGAATAACTTGCTCAGTGTAGGCCAGCTACAAGAAAAAGGGTTAGATGTAGTGTTTCGTAGAGGATGGTGTCGAGTTTATCATGATGAGAAGGGCTTGATTATTCAGTCCAAGATGTCATCTAATCGAATGTTTGGAGTACTTGCCAAAATTGTTTTTCCTAAATGTTTGAAAATGACCAATGAAGATACCACTTTTTTGTGGCACAAGAGGTATGGTCATTTGGGAGTGAATGGACTGAAGGTTCTCTCTCAGAAATCTATGGTAAAGGGTTTGCCAGCGATACAAGAGTTGGAGAGTGTTTGTGAGAGCTGCACCAAAGGAAAGCAACATAGAGACTCTTTTTCACAGAAGAGCACTTGGAGGGCTTCTCAGAAATTGCAGCTTGTCCATGCTAATATATGTGGACCGATCAATCCTGAATCTAATAGCTGTAAAAGGTATTTCATTACCTTCATTGATGATCTTTGTAGAAAGACATGGGTTTACTTCTTGAGTGAAAAATCTTCTACTCTAGATTCTTTTAAGAAATTCAAAGCCGTGACTGAAAAGGAAAGTGGAAAGTTGATTGGTTGTTTGAGAACCGATAGGGGAGGCGAGTTCACATCCAAGGTTTTTGAACAGTTTTGCTCTGATCATGGAATTAAGAGACAACTTACTACTTCTTATACCCCTCAACAGAATGGGGTAGCTGAGAGGAAGAATAGGACAATAATGAACATGGTTAGAAGCATGCTATCTGAAAAGGAGGTTCCTAAGAAGTTTTGGCCAGAAGCAGTGAGCTGGGCAGTTTATGTGCAGAATAGAAGTCCTACCATAGCTGTGAAAGACTTTACTCCAGAAGAAATCTGGAGTGGGATCAAGCCATCAGTACATTTCTTCCGGATTTTTGGCTGCATTGCACATGTGCATATCCCTGAGCATTTGAGGAAAAAGCTTGATGATAGAAGTGTTAAATGTGTGCTTTTGGGAGTGAGTGAGGAATCAAAGGCTTATAGGCTTTATGATCCAATAGCTCAGAAAATCATTATCAGCAGAGATGTTGTCTTTAGTGAAGCTAGTAAGTGGGATTGGGATAAAGGAAAAGAAGATAATTCTGGGTTAGTAGATATGGGTGAAGATCAAAGTGTATTAGAAGATATAAGTGCAACTGCTCCAAATTCCACTTTCACTACTAATTCAGATCCTATTCCCACATCTGCACAAGTTTCACAAGAAGTAGGAACTTTCTCAAATGCTGCAGGTATTTCTTCTTCTGATTATAATGAGGACTTCAGAAATCTGACAGAGGAGGATGAGGTGAGAGGGAGAATGAAAATAAATGTTACACCTCCTAATTGGATGAGGGAATATGTTACTGGTGAAGAGTTAGAAGATGAAGCTTTTAATTTGTCTGTGTTTGCTGCCACACCAGATCCATTCACATTTCAAGAGGCTGTTAAAAGTGAGAAATGGAGAAAGGCAATGGACTTAGAAATTGAGTCAATTGAGAAGAATCACACCTGGACACTTGTTACTCTTCCAACAGGGGCCAAGTCTATTGGTGTTAAGTGGGTTTACAAGACAAAGTATAATGAAAAAGGGGAGGTGGAAAAGTACAAGGCTAGGCTGGTCGCAAAAGGATATGCACAGCTTGAGGGTGGGATTTTACTGAGGTCTTTGCTCCTGTGGCTAGATGGAATACAATTAGAACTATTCTTGCTATTGCTGCTGTTCAAGGTTGGAGTGTGTTTCAGTTCGATGTAAAAAGTGCCTTCCTTCATGGGGAGTTAACAGAAACTGTCTTTGTTGAGCAACCACTTGGCTATCAGAAAAAGGGAGAAGAGCACAAAGTTTATAGGCTTAGCAAAGCACTTTATGGCCTTAGACAAGCACCTCAGGCATGGTATAGTAAGATTGAATCTTACTTTCAAAGGGAGGGTTTCATCAAGTGCCCCTCTGAACACACATTGTTTGTTAAAAATGGTGAAGATGGTTCTGTCTTGATCATTAGTCTTTATGTGGATGATCTGATATTCACAGGAAATAGTGAATCCATGTTTGTCTCATTTAAGAGTTCTATGCAGCAAGAATTTGACATGAGTGATCTGGGTCGGATGAGTTATTTCCTTGGGGTGGAAGTGATTCAGAATTCTGCTGGGATTTTCATTAGCCAAGGTAAATATGCTCGAGAAGTCTTAGACAGATTTGGCATGAATGATTCTCATCTAGTGAATAGTCCAGTTGTTCCTGGTACAAAGCTTACTAAGCAAGGAGGAGGAATGGAAGTGGATGCTACCCATTATAAGCGAATGGTGGGCAGCTTGATGTATCTCACTGCTACTCGCCCTGATCTTATGTTTTCTGTTTGTCTGGTGAGTCGTTTCATGGAGAATCCTACAGAGTTACATCTTCAAGCAGTGAAAAGGATTATGAGGTATGTGAAGGGAACAACAGATTTGGGTATATTGTATAGCAGCAAAGGAGATGACAAGATGATTTCATTTTCAGACAGTGATTATGCTGGGGATTTAGATGATAGAAGGGGCACATCTGGATATGTTTTTCTGCTAGGAACAGGGTCTGTTGCTTGGATTTCGAAGAAGCAAGCAGTGGTAAGTCTCTCTACCACTGAAGCTGAATTCATCTCTGCAGCTTTATGTGCTTGCTAGTGCATTTGGCTTAGGAGAATTCTTGTCACTTTAGGCTTCTCTCAAAGCGGGTGTTCCACCATTTACTGTGACAACAACTCAGCTATTAAATTGTCCAAGAACCCTGTGTTTCATGGCCGAAGTAAATACATTGATGTGAGGTACCATTTCTTAAGGGATTTGGTTAGAAATGGGAAGATTGAATTGATTCATTGTGGCACAGAAGAACAAGTTTCAGATATAATGACTAAGCCTTTGAAGGTTGAAGCTTTTGTGAAGTTTAGAAAGGAACTGGGCATGTGTAGTGCTAGTGCTGTAAACTGACTTGTTAATAGAACAAGTTTAGTTTAAGGGAGGGTGTTAGATATATAATTGAATTGTAATTAGTCTGTTAAACTTGTGATTAGTTTGTTAGTCAAAGTTGTTAGTTTGTTGAGGTGTCACGTGACCTGTATAGCTGTCAAAGTGTGAGGGTTTATATTGTATAAGTATCCTATTGAGTAATAAAGAAAATTAAGGTTGAAAAACAGAAATAGATTTTTCTTTCTCTCTTCTATCTTTCTGCTATCTTTGACAAACACTCTCTAGATATGACCTTTCTAGTTTCTATCAATGTGAGACTTCTTTTTATAATATTTCTTGGTTGTTGCTTCTTCCTCCTGTGACTTTATTCTCTAATTTTTTTTTTGTTTTTGGACAAATTCCTCTCATTTTATTGGCTTTGAATAATTATCGTGCTTGATTTTTTAACATCATATTCATATGATGGAAGGACGCTAGGATAGCCTGTTATACCACAAACAAAATGGGCCCAATGTCTTTGTTTGTGTTTAAAAATTGGTCGGTGCCTTTTCTCAGATATTTTGGTTCAATGGACACTGCTCATTGTGCTCAATGTTCAAGGAGTCCAAAGGTGAAGAAAGTTCTTCAATTTGGCTAAGGTTAATTGCCACATTCTTTTGAGCATAGATGGAGTTTACTAGAAGTTTCCACTGTCAGCAAATTCTTAAATTTTTGGACTCTTGTGTCAACAAATCAGATGAAAACACACAATCTTTTTTTTCTTTTTCTGGACGAAAGCTCACATCATCTAGCAAACAAAGCTTTGTTATATTGCTGGACTGGTCTTTCTTGGGTAGGTTTTCTTCTGTGACTTTTTAATAATATCATATAATGAGGGAGAGATGTAAAATCAGAAGTAATGAACTCCATAATAGTTTGTCATATTATATAGCTGTTTTTTAGTCCTTTATGTTATAACATGACAATTTAGTATGTGATGTGAGAGTATCCAAAACCTTTCACAATTACAAATGGGGTACTTTGGTACTGTTACTTTTTATTGTTCAACGGACAAGATACAAAGCTGAGTTTATTTACAGCCACGCAGGATTCTTCAATGGTGTGACAACAGCTTTCACCTGAAGGTAGTTGAGAAGACTGTAGATCCCTTTCTCCCTTCCAATCCCACTCATCTTGTAACCACCAAAAGGAATTGCAGCATCAAACACATCAAAGCAATTGATCCACACAGTTCCAGCTCTCAGTGCCCTCATCAAAGTGTTGGCAGTGGCCAAGTTCTGGGTGAACACACCAGCCGCTAGACCATACCGCGTTGAATTTGCCCGTCGAATTACTTCATCAATTTCCCTAGTACAAAGTAAAAGATATTAGCAAAAGTCCAAGTAATGTTGCCATACTAGTTTTCCATAAACATCTATCTCCATTTATTTATTTGATTGAAACTTGGTTTGGAACAGAATTGCATCCATATTGAAATTTTAGTAATGACTAATGAGAAACAAACAGTTGGGGATTCAAATTTTACTCACTTGAATTTGAAAATGGTCTGAACAGGGCCAAAGATTTCATCTTGTGCTATCAGCATATCATCCTAATCATTATTAGCATGTGTTAGAAAATGCTCCAATGTAGAAACTTATTGCATTTCTACAAACCAAAACACTTGTGACAAAATAAAAATAATCAGTACCTGAACATTTGAGAAGACGGTTGGCTGGACATAGAAGCCTTTTGACCCCAATCGATCACCGCCACACTCAAGGGTGGCATTGCTTTCAATTCCAGATTTGATGTACCTAAGAATTTTCTCGAATTGTTCTGTATCAATCTGGGATTTTAGCATGGGTCACAAAAGTGTTATTTTTATCAAGAATGCGATGTTCTGTCAAATGTTAACTTCTATGGATACTCAACAATTTGATTTTTACCTGAGGACCTTGTTCAACACCCTTTTTGAACGGATCACCAACAACACGCCTCAAAGCCCGTTTCTTTGATTTCTCCAAGAACTCATCATAGACACGCTCATGTACAAAGGTTCGAGACCCAGCACAGCAACATTGCCCCTGAAAGCATTCAACATAAGGTATGAGCTTCTTCTTAACATTTGGATAATCAAGTTTCAACGAAGTGGTGGAAACTGGTTGAGCAAACCTGATTAAAGAACAGAGCGAAGTGTGCAAGCTCAACAGCCTTGTCAACATCAGCATCCTCACATACTATGAAAGGTGATTTCCCTCCAAGCTCCAATGTCACTGGCTTAAGATTACTTTTTGCAGCCAATCCAAGTACAACTTTTCCAGTATCAGTTGATCCAGTGAATGCTAGCTGCAAAAAAATAGAAGTAAAAAGACATTGAACTTCTATAAGATATGTTGATATAAATGGTTGAGTCTTACTAGACTATCAGTCTATCACTATGCATAAGATAAGCTGAAGGATATACAAACCATAAACAAATGTATGACACTGTTCTAACATAACATGCCACAGTATCAATGTTTGATGGGATTTTGACCGATAATGCTAACAAATATAATCTTTGGACACTCAAGATTAGAATATAGCCATATTTAACATCAAGCCAGGTTCATTCTTGATGCTTTACAAAACTGTAGATTCCATACAAGAGAAGCCTAAGACTTGGTTGCTAATATACCTTGTCCACATCCATGTGACTTGCAAGAGGTGCACCAACAGTCGGACCATACCCGGAAACTATGTTCAGAACACCTGGGGGAAGACCAGCCTGCCCAAAAGTCAGAAGGTTACATGTTAACAGGGGAAACACAAATTCAAATGAAATAGTCATCAAAATCCAAGAACGAAAAATCAACACGGAAGTGAAAATTGAGGTTTACTTAGGTCAAACACTAAGGGCTAGAGATCAGAACATTCTTCTGTATTTCTTTTTGCAGCTTCAGCAACATTATTTCATAACTGCTGAGCAGTAATAAATATAGCGGTAAAACATGACAAATTATACAACAAACATCCCGATAACACTTTTTTGTGCGGTAAAGGAACATTGTCCAACATTCATATACAAAGTAGACTTTGATAAAGCAAACATTATGAGAAAACTGTTTCATGCCCAAATTTTAAATTCATTACATGTAGGTAGAATTTTTTTGATTGAAAAGGTCAGTCCTCTGCACAAAACCCACACCATTCTATGTTTCTAACCTTGTAGGTGAAGAGGCTGTTTTCACAAGAAGAAATCATGATCATTAGATCCTGATGCAGCAAACTATCTTTGCATCGTTGCTTTTTCAGTATTTTTTGTAGGGAGAAGTAGAACGAAGTATCACTAGAGCAATAGTTGGACCAACTAACAAGTGTTCAGATAAAGCCTTGATGACTAGATAGGTGACTGTGTACATGCGTATGGGACATAGGGAGAAAGAACATTAGTTATGAGTCATGAGCTGACCTCATGAAGTAATTTTGCCACAACAAGAGCCGTTAGCGGTGTTTGCTCAGCAGTCTTAAGGACAATGGTGTTACCACATGCTAGAGCTGGTCCAACTTTCCAAGCAAACATAATTAGAGGAAAGTTCCAAGGTATAATTTGTCCTGCTACACCAATTGGTTCATGCAATGTCTGGACATGATAATTTCCATCAGCAGGGACAGTCAACCCATGAATTTTATCTGCCCAGCCTGTAAAAAAATAGTTGTTGGGATGGGTTAACAGAAAATATTTATGAAAAAAACAAATTAACACATTTATCATCTAATTGCTGTGACTGAACCTACCAGCATAATAGCGAAATAAACGCACCAACATTGGCACTTCAGCCTTGGCTGCCTGTTCATAAGGCTTTCCATTGTTCCATGTCTCCAGAGCTGCAATCTCATCGTTGTGCTTCTCAACCAAATCAGCGAAGCGCAGCAATATCCGACTTCTTTCCTAAATCAGTTATCAATAAATCATCATAAATTAATTCAAAGTCTTGCAAGAAAGGGAGGTAAGAAGCTCAGAAAATTCCTACATAAGCAGTCATTCTTGGCCAAGGGCCTTCATCAAAGGCCTTGCGAGCTGCTGCCACCGCACGGTTGACATCTTCAGCATCGCCTTCAGCAACATGAGCAATCACATCCCCTGTGCGCGGGTCATAGGCTGGAAAAGTTTTCCCTGAAACCAAAAGAAATTGCAGATATGGTTCACTCTATGAATTTGAAATAGGGAAAAGCTAACATTTTTTCAACTCCACTCATTTCATGAAACCAAAAGAAATAGCACACAAGGTTCACTCTATGAATTTGGGAATTGGGAAAAGCAAACTTTTTTCCACCTTCACTCAATTCATGCAGGTTGAAATCAAAAGAAATTGCAGTGGGAAAAGCTAACATTTTTCTTAACCTCAACCTAGTCCATGAATTGAGACCCCAAAATCATGTTCAAACACAACATCACCATGATTTTTCCAAAGATGTTAACCCAAACCTCAATTTGGTTTTGGTGTGTTGAAACTATAATCCAAACATGCAATTAAAAAATATTGTTTCAACTGGGGGCATACCTGATGCAGCATCCACAAATTTCCCATTTATGAGATGCTGTGTGTAATTGATTGAAACTTGTGGAGTGATCAATTCCTCAACTTCTGCTGCAGTACTATATCTGTGACTGTTACTGTTTCTCCACCCTCCAGATTTTCCTCCTGGGGGAGACAAAACATCAATGCATTAGATATAAACATCTCATCTCAACACACAGTTACACAATACACATAAAGAGAAAGTGGGGGTTTGAGTTTGACTGTTTGAGTACCAAGTGAGGGAAGCAGAGAAGCAGCTCCAGAAGAAGAAGAAAGAGAGCGAGAGCGAGAAAGCAGATAAGAAAGAGTGCGAGCAGCCATGATCACTTCTGTGTGGTCACTGCTTCTTCTCCTTGTTGTTGTGATGATGATAACAATGAAAAGGAAGCTTGTAAAGAAAATGACAATGTTTGTGCACTTGCTACCACCGTTTGTTAACAGACATCGTTATCGCATGATGTTGTTTAGAAATATAAATAACGTGACCACTCAGCCATTTTTTGTCCACACTCCAAAATTGTGGGGCTTGAAAAGGATAATGAGAATTTATTATTGCATTGAGTTGAGGAAAACAACCGAGATTATAATCATTATATTACCAAATAAAATTGAAAAAAAGAATACTAGGAATATTCTCTTTAATCCTCATGCTCCTGCAGATTTCGTGGTAGATTTTCGTTTCATTGATATTTCTTAGTTTGATTTAGAGACTCTTATTTTAAAAGTCTCTCTGGGTGTTTAGAGTTGTTTTTCTTTGTTATGATTTTCTAATTAAGCATAAAAAATAACATTTTTTTAGCATGTCTCTTCTTCATTTGTTAAAGTTTATATAAATTTCACCAAATTAAAAGTATGACACGAATAAGTTAATAATCTACGTGAGTTTTGATTGATGAAAAAAGAAAATGTTGAAAATAGAGTATTAAGAATATTCATACTAGCCTTTCACGTAGTGTTTGGCTTTGTTTGTTTGTTATCCTCAAGGGAGGGGTTACTTGGAAAATTGGGATGCCATTTGTTGGAGGAAATATCGACAAGCGGTATCATGACAAACAGAAACAGATGAAACCAAATACAAGTGGGGCCAGGACAGGGACTTTAGCTCTACAAATAATCAAATATTATCAGTATATAACTAGTGATAGTGATGGATTGGGCCATTTTTGGATATCGCGCATAAGATGAAAACCTTGAATTGAAGAATTAAGTGGAATTCAAGTGTTTTTACCTTCTTTTTTTTAACTTACTCAATTAAAACTGATTTTATGGTTTTTAAACTATTGTAACAAGTTTCAAATCTATATATATATATGTAAAGCTCACTTGAGCTATAAGTATTAAATACATTAAACAATGAAGTTAACCAAATTAAATTTCTATTTAACATTCAATATAATGTAACTTTTGAAACATGTCAATCTTTTTATTTTTTGACTTTACACATGCCAGTATAATGTAACCTTTGAATTAAATTATGTAATAATTTTTTATTAAATAAATTAAATATAAAGATTAATTTAGCTACCTATACTAAATAATAAAATTATAAACTAAATTTTGAGTTTTTATTTTACATTACCCATTTATTATTTCTATATTTCAAGAAAACAATCATCAACTATAAACTACATTAAATCATATGGTTGTACTATATATTAAATAGTAAAAATAGAAAATATATTAAATAAAAAAAAAACCCGTTTTTTTAATTGTATTAACTATTAATTATAAATTTCAGTTACTTATAAAAAAATATTTATAAGTATTAATTAAAAAATGTTAGAATATTAATTGTCAATCATAAATTGAAGGGGAGAAAGTTAAAATAAAACTATGTAATATCTTGATACACAAAAAAATATTGAGAGTTAAAATTAATTATAATAAAATAATATTTATTAAAAAATAATTAAGAAAATGTTGTCTTAAAATAAAAAAAAGTGGCGCTCCATTAACTATAATATGTGTGTATTCGTTGAAAAAATTCTTTAAATATAATATTTGATCTATTATATATTAGTAGAAATTACTTGAAAAAGAATAACGGAGTAAAATAACTATGACAAAAGTTGAATAAGTTTAAATTTAATAAATAATTCTTTACACTAATAAAATCATTTCTTATTATAATTTTAAAATTTAAAATTAATTTATTGTGGATATAATGTGTAAAAATATGTCTTTATAACTTATTTAAGATATTAAAATTTATTACTTGATTTCATATCTTTCAAATTCACATAATGATTTTCTATATTTTTTAAATGAATAAAATTTTAAGTCTACTTCAGTGCTAATTATTTAATATCAATTACTACAAAGAAATGCATGCGTATTTAATAATAAAGTTGTTTGTGTTGAACATATATGAGACTATTGCTTGGTTTGTGTGTTTGGTGGGTCAAGGGGAAGTGGAATGATTGTCCATATGATTTGGAACAGTTTGCTAGAGGCTTTGAGCGTATCGAATGGCCACGAAAACAAAAGATGCCACGAACAGTGTATTGGGAGCAACCGCCAGCCACTATTTTGAAGTTTAATGTGGATGAGGCGTCGAAAGGGAACCCAATGGTAAGTGGTATTTGCGGGGTTTTGTGGTTACTTTGCAAAAGGAACTGGATGGTTGTGAGCTTTTGACGAAGGTTCAAGTAGTGTTACATGCTTTGTTATTTTTCCAGCAATTTAAATTTTCAAATGTGGTGGTTGAGAGTGATTCATCCTTAGTGGTTGGGTGACTGTCTAGGGGAGATAGGAGGTCATGGAAGTTGAAAAATGTATTTAATCATATAGATCATCTGATTTTTGTAATTCAGTGTGTTGGTGTGGTGCATGTATTGTGTGAGGGAAACACTGTGACGAACTTTTTGGTAAATCAAGGGTGTGGTAGAGAACAACATAAGGGTTTGTTGTGATCCAATGTAATTATCTAAATGAGAAGATTGTTCTCATTTTTATTGCGTTTCAATATTTTTTTTAAATATCAATTATTAATTTGAGTAATATTAATTATTTAGATCTAGAGAACTCTAATTCTATTCAATGAATGTCTCACCTCCATTATTATTTAATTTATTATATTTTATAATTAAACATATTTTATATTTATATTTATTAAAACTATAATAATTATATATAATTTTAAAAACATTATAAATCAACCCGTGCAACGCACGGGTATTATTTCTCTAGTCGTTTGGTATTTGACTATTTTCCAATTTTTAAATAGCTAAATCGGTTATCAAACCAATTGAGGCACTGGTTTAAAATTTAAAAGTTCAATCGTGATTGAACCGTAGTCGAACTGGTAAAAAATAAATAATTAAAAAATTATATGATACTAAAAGAAATAACATTTTGAAATCACTAATATTTTCCTTGAATTTTTTAATGTAAGTGAGTTTGATTTTAGTCATTTTACAGGAAAAAAAAATTAAAAAATGACGTTTAGTGACGGTCAATAACAATCAGTCATTAGAAAAATGACCGCCACTAAACTTCATTTTTCTTTATCGAAAGAGTAAATCAAAATCGCTTAAAAAATCAAGGATTAATTTGACCATTAACCTTATTTTGTATGATATTTTATGTTATATTATATATATATATGATGTTATAATCACAATATTTCAAAAGAATATGTTTATATATTATGTGATTTAGTTTACAATAATGAATATTATATATTATAGGATATAATATTTTATATATTCCATATATAATATTTATATAATATCATTACTTTTGTGAGTATACCATGTGCCCTTAGTTCTGTTTGAGTCATGAAAATATACATCTTGGAGGCGTTAGTTCTCCCATTTGAGTTTTTTTTTCCATTTACAAAACTCTTTACGGAAAATCAAACATGATAAGTAATTACTCTTTATATCTTATTAAAATGTTTTTCAATAATAAATATTATCATATACTAATTAGTTATGATAATATTTTTGGTTTACCAAGGTATCCCCCACAGCCGACAGCCATGAGACTAATCCTTCGAAACTTTGAGATCACATTAAATGGGTAGACTTCTCCCAACAAATGCTTCTCCATATTAGGATAAACACTTATCCTATTTTTTTGAAAATTGATAAGTACTTGTCCATAGTAACATTAAAATAGTCAATATTTGACTTTAATTTTTTTTTAGATTTTATTTTGGTCAACTTTTTATAGAGTATTCTAAGTACTTTAGTCTCAAACAGTCGGACATTATATTTTTTTATAGTTTTTTGTGCAAACTGATAAATACTGAGTAACTAGATATAATACTCGTGCGATGCACAAGTTTCTTTACAATATTTTTTAACATTACAAAAAATTATAATACTTTAAAGGAATAATATAAGTATTATAAAAATCTTGAGACAATTTAGAGTTTTTTTTTTCGTGTGAATAAATACATACTCAAATTTAATAATTAGCATTGAATTACTTTTAATAACTCATTTATTTTTTTAAATTATAAAAATTATGTAAGTTTGAAATATTTGATCAGATAAGTTATAATAGTAACAACATATTTTTGTGCTTTTATCAACAAAAAAAAAAGTAATTTTAAAATTATAACAAGTTGTAACTTTAATAGTTCTTTCAAGAAAAGTTAAATAACGTAATTGTTTTTTGTAATTAGTTTCCTCCTTTTTAATTCATTTTCACTAATATATAATAGATAAAAAATTATATAATTTTTTTCCAAATAATATACAAACACCTTATTGCGAAAATTTTAATTTTAAAATTATTTTGTCTAAATTATTTATTAATAATTTATATTTTATTAATAATTAATATTTCTTCTCGATATTTGTTCATATATGAAAACATTACATTTTTCATTTTATGAGTGTCTAATTTGTTTATAAAGGCAAATGTGGTTTGTTATCATTAAAGATAGTGAGTAAGGAATATGAAAAATGAAACCATGGTCGGCGGTTCCTTACTGGATTGTGGGGAGTATGGAAATGGAGATGTAATGTGTGTATAGATCCTCAACCGTGGTCATTGGATCAAGCGTGGAGACGAGTGTGCCTTGATCATGATGAATCTGCAATTTTATCAAACCAGATGACATGGACAGTGCTCATGGCGGGATGAAGGTTGGTTGGAGGCTCCCGTCGTCGGAGTTCTTGAAGTTAAACGTTGAGGGAAGCTACTGGGCAGAAGGAGATCAGATGGGTGGGGGTAGATCCATTCGAGATGCTGCAGGAAAGTGGATCCTAGGTTCTGTGAATCATGGTAGTGCTTTTATCGCTGAATCTCTGGCTCTCCGAGATGGACTTCACATGGCGTGGAATCCTGGAACGCGTAGGCTCCTTTGTGAATCCGACTGTAAGGTGCTGGTTGATACTCTGAAGCCCAGCCTCATTGCTCATCATGCTCAAGCTGGAATTTTGCATGAGATCCGCGATCTTTTGGACCGGCAGTGCCGTGTAGATCTGTCTTAGGTGCATCGCGAGGGTAATGCCATTGCTGACTGGCTTGCTAAACGGGCTTGTCATGATATTACCCAAGGTCTTGTGTTGGTGAAATCCCCTCCACCGGAGTTGGAAGTCATTCTGTTGCAGGATATGTTTGGTATCGTGTAGTTTCGTTTTGTTTGTTTGTCCTTTTCCGATGTATAAAAAAATATGAAAAATGAAAAGTCATGAGTTTTTTTTTTAAGAGTTAAATAAGGGCTTTTCATTTCTACTATTGTATTTAATGATATGGTTCAAGACTTCAAGTCTCCTTTACATATGTATATTATAGAAGATATAGATAGATTTCAAATATTTTTTCTTAATGATTTTTATTAATAAATATTATTTTTACTTAATTAATCTAATTTTTAATATTGTTTACATATAAATATATTTCTTTGTTTTGTTAAAAAAAAATTAAATTTTTCTTAATTTACTATCAATAATTAAAATTCTAACTATTTTTAATTAATACTTAACAAATTATTTTTTTATAAATGCTATATTTTTAAGTCTCCTTTACATATGTATATATATTATAGAAGATATAGATAGATTTTAAATATTTTTTCTTAATGATATTTATTAATAAATATTATTTTTACTTAATTAATCTAATTTTTAATACTATTTACATATAAATATATTTCTTTTTTTTGTTAAAAAAATATTTAAATTTTTCTTAATTTATTATCAATAATTAAAATTCTAACTATTTTAATTAATACTTAACAAATTATTATTTTTATAAGAAACTCAAAAGTTGGTAACAAATTATTTTTAATTTATGACTTTGTAGTCTTGCTTAATGTGTGTTTTATTCTCTTATCGCTAATGTGATTAATGCTATATTTTCAAGTCTCCTTTACATATGTATATAGAAGATCGATATAGATGGATAGATTTCGAATATTTTTTTCTTAATGAGTTTTATTAATAAATATTATTTTTACTTAATTAATCTAATTTTTAATACTATTTACATATAAATATATTTCTTTATTTTGTTTAAAAAAATTAAAATTTTCTCAATTTATTATTAATAATTAAAATTCTAACTATTTTAAAACTTAACAAATTATTTTTTTATAAGAAACTCAAAAGTTGGTAACAAATTATTTTTCATTTATGACTTTGTAGCCTTTCTTAATGTGTTTAATGCTCTTATTGCTAATGTGATTAATGCTATTTTTTCAAGTCTCATTTATATATGTATATAGATAGATGATAATACTCCTAATTAAGTGTTTTATAATAAATATTATTCAACATTATTATCTATTGCTTTATATAGTTTTTTTTGTACATTGGAAAGATAAACTGCACCCTCCAGGAATTCATCCCTGGACCTCCCCTACCCAACCCATGTCCCCTAGCTCTTACTTTCAATAGTTCGATTTATGATTTTAATATAACAAGAGTTAAGTGAGTCTTTATAAAAATAAAAAAATAAAAAAATTGGCTAAATAAAATTTTATTAAAAACTAAAATCATACATTTGTATGAAAAGTATATATATAGCAAACAAAAAAAAATTTAAAGTATATATAAAATATAATATTTTATGATATAATACTTACTATAGTGGTTGCATTTATTATATTGTATTTATTACGTGTTGACACTCATTCTCTTGAAAGACTTATCTATCCAAACTTAGAAACTAATCTCGGCCATTGTACTACATAAAATAAAAGTGTTAATTTCATAAGTGATAATTTGACCATATATAAATAAAATTACTTGCCTTGAAATCCATATAACAATATATAAGAGTTGAAACACATAACCAGCAGAGCATTTCCAATTTTTAGAGAAATCAACTAAGAAGCAGTAAACAAAGTTCACAAAGCACTAAGATCATGGGCAAAGAAACTATTGTTGCTTCCCAGTATCCTAGTAAATCAGAAGTGCAAGACGATAATTTAGATCAACAAATTCAAAACCTTATGGCATCAGCATCTGATGCCGGAAAGGAGAATCATGCAGGAGGGATTAAGGGAACATATGCATTTCAGGGGTGGTATGCTGATGAATCATGGCAGGGTACACTTTTATATTTCTATTACTAATTAATTGATTTATATGATTTCACATCAAGTTTACTAAAGTGTACGGTTTATATATAATTTTTGGACAACATTCAAAATGATTTTATTTTAACTTACATATGTTGTTTTACTAAACTTTAAAAAAATTAACTATTGAATTAGTTATAGAAAAGTAACATAACAATAAAATTTTAGTGATCCATTAAATTTTTTAAACACTAATTTGATGTTGAATTTTTTTGAAGAATGAGGTGATATTAATTTGAAAAAATAAATTTGTGATTAAATTTGGAAACACATTTTGTGAAAAGAATGAGAGACGTGTAAGAACCAATTTTTCACTCACATCATCATCTCATTATTTTTATTATTATTATTACTATTACTATTATTATTATGTTGTTTTTTTTTTATAGGCATTATGTTGTTGTTGTTATTTTTGTATAACAAATAATTATTTTTGTTTTCCGAAGAAACAATAAAGATTTACTATTTTTATTATCAACATTTTGTACCATTAATTACCACAATATCAATTGTACAGGTGAAGCACACATGTATAAGATGGAAAAAATCATATTCCAAGGGAAATCAGAATTCCAAGAGCTTCTTGTATTTGAGGTAAAAAAAAAATTACATATGTAGTTGTCAAGTATGATAAATGAAAATGATCTTTCTTCAAATAAGGTTATAATTCTTCTAAACAAAAATTATATTTAAGTGTAGGGTGGGTGAATTTCTACATTGTCCACTATAAGTCTATAGGACTCTCATCCAACGTAACTTTATGTATTTCCAACTAAAGCTTAACATTTTATAATAAGTAGTTGATCTAAATGTGTAGGTGTTTGTTCGGGTTTCTGTTTGTGTTGTTGTAAATGGGAAAACACATATATCCGACCGTATAAATGAAAAATCAAGATTTTTTCATATTAATTTTAACGTGAATTAGCATTGAGTTTAATAGAAACCCAAACAAAGCTGAGTCAAAAATACATTGAATTTAGTTTTTGTTAGAGGTGTTTGTTAGTAAATACAACTGTTAAGTATTTTCATACATAAGTCTTCATGAATGTTGTCTAGTCTAATATCTAGGATTTGGATAAGGAGACTTTGGTTGTTAACCTTTTCCTTTAGAACATTAAACATTTTCCTATTGAAGAAAAAGAATATATAGAACTTTCCATGAAGAAAATCAACATTATTATGCAGGGCTACCCAGAAAAGCTACATATAAATAGTTTATGTCATTTTCTATATTAATCAATGAATCAGTATATATGTTTATCCCTATCGCATTTCAATAAAATCTTGATCACAATTTGGAAAAACGACACCCGTCGGTGACGGGTGGTGGATCTTGTGTCTTTGCAGTCATCCAGCCATGGCAAGGTTGCAATTCTTGATGGCTATATTCAGCTGACCGAGAGTGACGAATTTGCTTACCAAGAGATGCTCACCCACCTTGCACTCTGCTCCATTCCAAATCCAAAGAAGGTGGAAAAAGAAGCATTTTTGAAAGAACATATATATATATATATATATATATATAGAGAGAGAGAGAGAGAGAGAGAGAGAGAGAGAGAGAGAGAGAAACTAATGTGCAAATTATTTAACAAATGTTTGATGAACATTTCAGGTGTTGCTCGTTGGAGGGGGAGATGGTGGAATTCTTAGAGAAATATCTCGCCATGCTTCTATTGAGCATATTGATATATGTGAACTAGACAAAATGGTGATCGATGTGAGTCTTTATGTTAACATTCCTAAACATATACTTCCCCTATTAGTCAATGTTGATTTTGATTCCTATGTTAAATTATCAACCTTGTTACCATTTTTTCTGGTTCGATCCCTGATTATGAGGATACAGGTTTATAAGAAGTATTTCCCGAATATAGCAGTTGGTTACAAGGATCCTAGAGTCCATGTTCATATTGGTGATGGTAAAAAGTTAACCCATTTGTTATTTTAACTTACCCTGCAAATGTTGTTACATAATGTATCATGAGTTTGTACTTACCAATTTTTTTTACGAACATATGCAGGAATTGCGTTCATCAAATCTGCTCCTAAGGGAACTTATGATGCTATTATACTGGATGCTTTCGATCCAATGGGTAAAAATAACTTTTTTCCTTCCAATTTGAAATTAGAACTATAGTCCGAGAAGAACTTTCATGGATATTTACCTCAAAAGTAAATGAAAAGTTAAAACAAAGAGAACTTTATGTCATGTAGGACCAATTGCAAAAGAGCTTGCAGATAGTTGCTTCTTAGAATCAGTAGCTAAAGCACTTCGACCTGGGGGAGTGCTTTCTACTGCAGCAGACAGCTTGTGGCATAAGAACTTTGTCATTGCTGATACTATAGCAAATTGCAAGAAGATATTCAAAGGCTCAGTTAACTATGCTTGGACAACAGTTCCTACATATGCAAGGCATTTTCCTTATTTAACTTCACCTTTATGTATTCTAACTCTCCCTATCAAGTGGGGTGTTATCGAACTTAAAGTTTTTATTAATGAGAGTTTTTTTTTCTTTGGTTTTACAGTGGAGTGATTGGATTCATGCTTTGCTCCACAGAGGGACCCCAAGTCAACTTCAAAAACCCAATAAATCCACTGAGTCCAGAGAATTATGGTGTAGCAAAAGGACCTCCTAAGTTTTATAACTCAGAGGTAATCTTTGAAGCAATTCTAGTTCAAGGATTAACAATTTCTCTTCCTCTCCTATAACATGTTAGGATCAGCTTCTATTTCAGCAGAATCAATTCTGAAAGTTTCTCCTCATAATTTATTCTAGATTCAAAATCAATTAGAGAAGAGATTCCAAACATTCACTTAATAACATATTTCTCTATTGCCTTTTGTTTTTGTTTCTACAGATCCATACTGCTGCATTCTGTCTGCCTTCTTTTGTAGACAAGGCTATTGATCCAAAAGGAATTGCAATTAATATTTGAAACTTTTTAGTTTTTACTATGTATCATGAAGAAAAGGCAAGTTGTATCCTGAATAAAAGACTAAACATGTTCAACTATCAAAGGAGAAGTTGATAACGTATTAGATGACTTCTTGATTATCACTCTTGATTCCAATCACAAAACATGTAGAGGGTGAATAATGTTACTACCTGACATAGGTAAAAATTTAAGAATCAAGGTTAAGATATTATTGTCCATGAGAATGAAATTGTATTCAGAACAACCAAAATTGTCATGATATATGTTTGTTAATGTTATTTATGGTGAAACATGATACCAGAAATTCAAATTCATCTAAACAAATTCAATATTATTAACAGCTAAAAAAGACTTTATTGTGTATAAAAAGTACGATTGTAAATATATTTCTATTAAATAAAATTGGTTATGTGTTGTTTTTACAAAATTACCCATTTTATCCGATTTCTTTTTATTTTATCCAAATGACTTTCATTTTTAATACTTAATTCCTTTTATAATATAAATTTATAATTTTAGAGTTTAATGGATATGCACTGTCAGTGTAAAACAGTTTTACACTGACAACCAATCACAACATGCCATATAAGTGAAATAATATCTTTCATCTTAAATTTTAATTAAAACAAAAATATATTTGCTGATGTGGCGGAATTCAATTGGGCGACTGTGTAAACAAAGTTTACACTGACAGTGTATTCCCATTAAATTCATAATTTTAATCTTAATTCGATCAAACTTAAGTTTATCAAATGTTATTTAATTCAACACAAAAACAAACGATCCATGAATTTTTTTTAAAAGCTAAAAAATCAGATAATTCAAAGTTAATTCCATATGCTCCTTTTTGTTTTTCATGAACCTAACACTAAAATATATTGTCAAAATCAATCTTGTAAAAAATTTGCAATCACAGTTAACTTTCCATTGAACAAGAACATATTGGTAGACATAGTGTTCTCTGTATACCCTAGCTTCGATCTACTGTTTGTTATCTGCATCGCTATTCACCATTTCTCATTGAATTTTTATCACTGGAAGTTGCATTATCATGACCAGAGATTCCCCAAAGTTCATAACCATTTGTGAGTCACATTCTTCTAATCTTCTCCAAATTTGTTGTTAGTCGCGCATTATCCACCACCAATACATTGATTTTTTTACAAACAAAAAAATTATTAAAAACATCACTTGACTCTCTCAAAAAAGGAGTGTAAAAAATAAATATGGGTGTAAGAGGGTACGGTCCAACCCGCAAGCCCTATGAAACAACTCAAGCCAAAACAATTGTGGTTGGTTAGGTTGGGTCATTGAATCGGTTTGAATTTTTTCACTACACTCAATCACTTCGGGTATCGAGTTTGATGATTGGAAACTCAAGAAACCCGAACCAATCCAATGCTACATTAGTAGAAATATTTTAGTTAACCCAAGAGTGAGGAGCCCAGTCCATTATGTGTTTAGAGTTTATAATTACACATTTTACTTTTAATTTCGTTCTTTCTTTATTTTTGAATGCACTGAGTCACTACTAGCACATCTCCGTTGGGCCTCTGATCCTAAGGGCTCGTTTGGCACGCCGTATTAGGCATGATAGTATAAGCTTATACAATACATTATGAGTTTATCCATTGTTTGGTGATGACATTGTATTGTATAAGCTTATCCATCAAAGTCCCCTTATACGTTAAAATGACGTATTATTTAATCCATCATGTGAGTGATGGATAAGGCATGATAAGGTTGTGACGTATAAGTCACCATCACCACCACCCTCTATTGCTGCCAACTTACACCACTATTGGCACCACCACCACCACCACCACCATCCGATCACCGCCGCCGCCGCCACCACCGCCCTACCGTCACCACTGGTGTTGCCACCACCACCACCGTCGCCGCCCTACCGCCACCACCACCATAATCGCCGCCACCACAACCTTATCGCCACCACCACCATAATCGCCGCCACCACCGACACCACAACCACCACCCTATTGCCACCACCACCACCACCACCATTGCCTCCACCCTCCACCGTCACCACCACCCTACTAAGCCGCCACCGCCTTACTACCACCACCACACCCTATCGTCGCCAACACCACAACCACCATCGCTGCCACCACCGCCACCACCGATGTTGCCGCCACCCCCACCACCGCCGCCCTACCGCCACCACAACCACCACCCTATCGCCACCACCACCATAATCGTCGCCACCACTCTATTGCCACCACCGACACCACAACCACCACCCTATCGCCACCACCACCACCACCACCACCATTGCCTCCACCCTCCACTGTAGCCGCCACCGCCTTACCACCACCACCACTACCCTATCATAACCACCACCACAACCACCATCGCTGCCACCACCACCACCAACCTATCTCCACTGTCACCACCACCGCCACCAACACCAACCTACCACCATTGCCACCACCACCACCAACCTACCACTACTTCCATCACCACCGCCACCACCGTTATAATCACCTTCATATTTGATTTTTATTTTATATCATTATTCAATACTTTATTAAACATAAAATTGCATTAATTTAAACGATATGGTAAATTATACAGTGTATGTCCAAACGCTGGATAGTATAAGAAAGTTATCAGGGCTTATACTATCAGGCCTAATACTATCAGGCCTTATACTATCAGGCCTTATACTATACGTCGCACCAAACGGACCCTAAATATACCAATTATTACTATGATATTTCTTCATGCCACTTTTAGTCATTTTCTCCCTACATTCACTAACTTTTGCCCTCCATACCTTTATTTTCACGTGTTTTTAAATAAAATTTGTGCAAATTCGAAAATAATATTATTTATTTAACTTAATACTCGACCACCCAATCCGAACCAACCCATTCAAAGTCAGGTTGGTTTGGTTTGGATTCAAAAGTAAAAATACAAGAAAACTGAACCAACACAACTCAAACCCATTTGATTGGTTCGAACTTCTAAATACCTCAAACCCAAATCAACTTGGTCTAATTACGCCTACTAAAATGGCAACATAGATGTTTTCTATCAAACTCATAGAACAAGCATTGTTACACGTTGAAAAATTCTAGCAACATCCTCTTTCCAACATTATGTTCAACACTCTAATTAAATTATTAAAGTTCAAGTGGAATCCACTAAAAGTATGAGATTCACATGAATTTCAACTAATTAATGAAAACGTTCTGGAAAAAAAACACTAGCATTACACATTTACAGAAGAAAAAAAAAACTCATGCAAACACATGTGTGGTGATGACAGGAATTTATATGATCTTTTTGCCTCATTTTACTTGTCGTTTATTTAGGTTTTATCATCTATTAAGTTAATAAATAGAGTCTTTAGTTGCAGTTAGGACTTTCTAGTGTTTTAGAGTCATCATTTCATATTAGTCCATTTTTTGTCTTTTATTGCATTTTAATCCTTAGAACTTAATCCTTTTTGCATTTGCATCCTTGGTCTAGAATGTTAGAGCATTTGAGGGCATAATGGGAAGGAATCTTTGTGATCATAATCTGAACTATCAAAGGCATTATGTGCATTAGATTAGGTGTTTGTGGTTACAAAGAATGGCTTGATTGTGTGTTCAATGTGCAGCTCTTAGTAAAGGAACTTAAAGATGAAATTCCCTTGTCCATGGAATCTTTTTGATGAGGAATAACTAGTGTTGATGAAGAGTTAGAGCAAAGAGGTTTCAGAAGTGGGAAATGAAGGCTAAAAGATCTGTTAGAGAGGAGTTTCAGATTCATATTGAAGGGAATGAAGTCTCATGAAGGCCCTTAAGTGCATGAAAGACTAGAACTTGAGTTGATAGAAGTCGAAGAGTTGTTTAGTGCGTGGCATGTTTCTCATAGCACATATATTTTCTTGAAAATCATACTATTCATATTGAAGATCTATGTGTTGTGAATAACATATCAAAATTTCAGCTTGATCCGACGGTTAACGAAGCCACACTGACAATTTTACGAAAAAAGGTCGGAGATGTCAACGTATGCACGCATGTGCGTGCTAGAAGTGCACGCACATGCGTGCAAAGTCAGTAGTGTGGCAAAAATGCACGCATGTGCATGCCAGAAGTGCACACATATGCGTAGCTCATCAGTTTTCTGTTGTAAATACCCCACTTTGTAATCTTAGTTGATATCATATATTAGGATCTTAGTTTTTCTGAAGTGTAAGATTGTATAAGAGGTTTGGAGTTTCCCTAAGGCTCTTATTCAGGTTAGAACTATGTTTACCTTAGCCAGGGCTAAGTTTCTCTTAGCATTTGGGATGTGGATCCCTTGTTTATGTTTTGAACTTCTGAGTTTTTATAAGGTATAAAGTTTTCATTCTATGAACCCAATTTCATGTTATAATATTAGCTTGAATGCGTGCAAGTTATCTCACCTTTCTTTGCACAAATGGAAGTTTGGTTTAGAAATTGTGATCTGGGATTGCGTTTATTAGAGCATTTTGCGCCTTAGGAATAAGGGCAACGACTAGTAATTGATGGTCTGAAACTAAAATGAACTTAATCTTCAATTAGATTTCTCAAAGGTGGTGTGGAATCAGACTGGTGAAGTATATTGAAAGCTCCTTTTGACGTGAGGAATCAACACTAAGAGAAATAGGCTAGTTCAACAATAGAAAAAATTACATTTACATTCCATATAAACTCATATTTCTTGAAACTTAACTTGTTTTGGTGAAGTTAACCCAAATAATAGCCTCTTAACATTGCTTCTTTCATACTTCTAAATTCTAAGTTCTCTACCAACAAATCATTTATAAATTATTTTTACTTTTCTTTTGGTTTGAGCAATCATTGCTCTTGTAAATCAATTCTTCCCAAATCTGTGGTTCCACAATCTTTTATATTACTTAGGGTGTTCTGTACACTTGCAGAACGCGTATCATGTGTCATGATATTTGGGTTTCTATATTGTATTATTTTCCAAACTTTGACTAGGATGTTTCAATAACCACGTTCTAAAATGAATTATGTCCTTAATAGCTCTTTAGTCCAAGTTTTTTTTCTAACAAAAAATGGTAGAATGGAGAGAAACCACTTCCAAATTCAGTGGCATACTGGGGAGGTTAGCAGAGGCTCACTCCTAGATAGGAGCACTGAGGGATCTACTAGGAGAGTTGCTCACCAATTAAGATTTTACTAGACTTAAGGGATACATAAAAATAGTAAAAGTCTTCTCTAGATTTATTGTATTAATATATGTTATATTGCATTATAATATGTTACTTTCCACATAATATAATCATAGATAATATTTTCTAATAATTTGTGTTATATTATCTATAATCACTAAATTTGAAAGAATGAGTTTATAGTTTAGAACAAGGTATATTATACATATGTCATATATAATATTTGTATAATATCATGATATATATTGTTCTTCCCATGAATTTAGATTATTTCACTTATCGTGTTTAGAGGCGGAGCTCAGCCGTGGCTTGGCTTGAGGGAATGGTGAATGACCATGTTTATTTTGAGTAGAGGGGGTACCTGCATAAGACAGTCCGACGTTCAAGTTAGTGAAAGAGCAAAGAGAGAATCCATGAGTCTAAGAAGTACTCATAAATGCTAAGAATGAATAATATGTTTTGTAAATGAACGATGAAACATGTATTTATAGACCAGACCAGACCATACATGTGTGTTTAGAGTCTCTCCAAGTAAGTGGGAAATCCTCTTAGTAGAGCTTCCGAGCGTACGGTTGGCTTTTAACAGTCATGCTTTGTATACATCTCAACCATTTTACAGGTCGGGTTGACACTTTGCCACACGTGTTGGGTGGTACATTCATAGACCAGATCGTACTAGCTGACCAAAGAGTCTTTCACGACGTTATCAGGTCGTATGACTTTTTGAACGGACGAGAACATGCATGATGTTAGATATATATTATATAGTATATATTTATACTTTTTTAAGGAAAAAAAAATATATATATATATATAAATAATAATGAGAAAACTGACAAGATATACAACCAAACAACCACCTCAACACAATATAAAAAATCCACACAGTAAGGGGCAGAACTTGGTTATGACACGGAGGAGCCATGGCTCCCTCAAAATTTTAGAGAAATCTTATAATCAATAATACCTAAATAAGGGTAACTTTGAAAGCTATTTTGGGTACTTTCATTGGAATTTAATTTTCACTTACTAGATAAGACTTTAAATTGATGTAATGGGAATTTAATTTCCACTTACTAGTAAGGGTATAATTGACAAAATTGACCTTAAAACATGAAAACGCCAGTTAAAAAGGAAAAAAAAAAATTCTTCTAAAACGACACTTAAAAAGGAACGGATGGAGTAATTTTTTTGAATAATATATTATTATTAGTTATAATATTTTAAAATAATAATATTCTATCATTTTGAATGTAAGATATCATATTCAATTTTTTATTTTGTTATATAAAAAATAATCATAGTCATTAAAAAAAGACTTTGTCAGCATACATCTTAATGGTAGAAAAATCACAATTGACTTTTATTAATTATTCTAATGTCATTAAAAATCATTGAATATCAAATTCATAGAGTAGTTATTTCAAAAGAAAGTCACAATTAACTTTTGTTAATTATTCTAATGTCATTATAACTATTAAATGTAATATTAATACATTAATTATTTTAAAAATACGGAATTATTTAATATTTGAATTACTAAAGAATCAGAAAATATAAATATGACATCATCTTGTTAAGTTCAAACGCTGAATACATCGTGTATCATATTTTGAATGATAAAAAATTTCAAGAGTATAAGTGAAGTGATTAAATATTTTATATGAATTAAATTTCAGGAAATCATACTTATACTCATCATGCCTTATCGTCTAATAGTGAAGTGCAAGACAGTATAAGAAGACGGTACAAGCCGAGAAAAGTCAAAGTGTCAAAGGTCGTCCACCCAAGAACAGTCAAAGCTTCAAGACAAAGATCGTCTATCAGAAGAGAAGGGCACACTCATGCAGATATTCATCGTCTATCTCGAAAGCTGACCAATGAAAGTAATGTCTAGAGAAAGAGCAACATATTCATATTGAAATGTCTCTGACATTCCTGAGGAGAAAGTCAAGTGCAAAGAATCACGTGATACTTCACAAAGCACATTGATCAAGGAAACAAGTACAACGTTATCACCATTGAAGTTTCATTTTTCTCTCACCAAAGGACTGGAACGATACTGCATATGCTACCAACCAACTGACAAGAAACACTTTGTAGCATTTTTCCTCAGCAAAAGGACATAGTGCATTTAATGCACCTGACGAAAAGACTGTTTGATCTAACGGCTAGAACTCAAGACGCTCTATATGCTCCAACGACTCTCAACAAACCCTAGAAGCACTTGAAGTATAAAAGGAGGACTTGAAGATTTTCAGAGGCAAGAAATTGAGCTAGAACTTTAATCTGAGTTAAAATCTTCTTCAAGCAAGCAAGAAAGAAAAGTCCTCACATCGTCTGAGAGAAAAACTTAAAAGTCAAATCTTTATACCCAACTCTCTTTAGATCAAGAAAACAAAGTACTTTATGGAGTCAAATCTTATTCAAAACTTTGTAGTTCTCGTTCTAAGCAATTTCTATTATCCCTAACAACTGATGTATTTCGAATTTCTTAATTGAAACAGACATATTATTAATTGGGCAACACAAAGGGCTTGAAAGAGGAACACTGAAGAAGCCTTGATTGGCAGGCTTGAAAAAGGAATGTTGAAGAAGCCTTGATTGGAGAAGATGCCACATGGATAAGTGGATGGGAGAATGCAGCGTGAGTGAACAGTGGCATGTGGTGTTCTTACCTCTTTATGAATAAGCTTTCACCTTTCGGTATGGACAACACTTAATCTACGTTCACAAATAAAAAAACAACAACCAATTAGGCTCTCATTTAGTATATGCTCGCATTCAGTATAGTACAACATTAGAGAAACTCAAACAATATAATAAATCTGAATTTATTCTTATAGCTCAAAGCTATTTGATTGAAAGGGTTGAATGCTCTACTCTGTCTTTATCCCTTATACAATTAAAGACACTGGTCTAATGTTTACTCATATTCACCATTTCTTGTCTTTGATTGAAATTAAAGTGGTGGAATGCTCTACTCTGTCTTTATCCTCACTAAACCGTTTAAATACCTATGACTTCATGCACTTTTGGTAATTGATTTCCAAATCAAGATCTCAATATTTCACATATTGCTATGAAAATTTAATCTTTAACAACTATAAAATTTCAAGCTCTATCACGTTATCTTTAAAATTCTGAATCACAAAGTGCTTTATCGCTAGACAAAAAGAAAGAGTGTGATCAATAAACCAAAAACACAAATGTCACACTTTAGGTTCAGATAAATGCAGGACAACGCAAAATAAAAGAAACAAAATCTTTTATCAACTATAGAACACATAGTATGAAGTGAAAAATATTTAAAAAAGGAGAAGTCACAGGAACAAACCATACACCTTTCTCGCAATCATCCAATGACTTGCAACATGAACATCACAACTCACAAGCTTTGCAATGTTTGAAACATATTACATCCATGCCACCGCCAGCGATGCATAATCTTCCTTTTATAGTCCTAAAAGTTTTCTTGCGTGTGCACGGTCATGCATGTTTTGACAAACCTTCATGGAAGATTTCAATCTCATATATAAAAGAAATGAGCCCAAATGAACAACATAAGGAATATCATCATCAATAACTGAAGAGTCTCAATATATTACATATCAAATTGAGTTGCGAACATACATTGACATGTTTCAAAATCCAAGGTCAAACACTAAAAAAGACTCTCATAGTCCAAAGATGCACTTTCAAATGCATTGCAAACTATAATATGCAAAAGTGAAAACATGCGCTGAAATTTTTAGAAACACTATAAAAAAGACTCTTATGGTCCAAATGTGCACTCTTAAATGCATTACGAACTATGACATGCAAAAGTATAGTGAGTATGGTAGTAGTGAAACAATCAAGTTTCTAAACATAGAATACACGCAATTGTCTTACATGTATAATAATAGCAATGATAAAATGCTTATACAGAACACCTGAAGAAAGAGCGAAAAGAGTGAATATATTTGCATAGCCAGTAAAATGATTATCCAACTTAGACTAAGACTATTACGCAACGCCAGAAGCTGAACATCATAATACATTAGCAACTGGCGCTATTTTCATAACATTAGTGGAATGGATTATTCACATGCTATCAGTATTAATGGGAATGGGTTTTCTTCAAGAAAATATCAAGAAAAAATTGACGTAAATTAGGAACAAAACAAACAAACCATGAGCAAGCACAATATATTGTTTGATGTTTTGAATGTCTGTTTGGGTGAGCAGAGGCCTCGAAGAAGTAGAACCTGCAAAAAATTACCTTCACATTAGAGCTAGTTTGGAACGAATGAGAGGAAATAGATTGCGAGAGTGCACCGGAATTTGAGAAGCATCTGTCTTCATTAGAATCCATATTAAAATACAGAGGAAGTAAGATCATAGAGTTAAGAAGGAAAGTGATCAAATAAACCAAATACCTACTATATCACCTTAAACGACGAAGTGAACTTGAATTCTAAAAGAATCTAAGATCATGAAATCTATGAACCAACCAAAAAATATGAAAAACAACAACCAATTTTGAAACATAAGATTAGAAAGAAAACATAAACACTTCAAGAGTATTGCCACAACCAAAAAAGTAAAGGAATAAGATGTAAGAACTACCGGTGCACCTGCACAATTATCAAATACCAACAGGTAAGAATGTTTCTCAAAGAAAGATCTTACAGGAAGAGCACACCTCAGTCCTCATGCATGTTCGTGAAAATCTGCATGGAAAACAATCATTCATTGAGAAATAATCAAATTAAATGAGCCCACACCAGTGAATCATTATCAAACAACACAATAATTTTTTTCCTACGGATGAAATACAAAAACTTGGAATAAATCATGTGAAAAGGGGCAACACAATAGGTGAAACAGATAAATAAGAGAGAAGAGCTTACTTGAGATAGTCGTAAAGAGCACATAAGAATCTAGAGACCTGATCACGGCCTCACGGGCAAAACCAAGGAGAGCCTGGCGACATTGAGAGGAGATGCGAGGTACATTAATTTTCCATATAAGACATATTTTTTCTTATTAATTATTGGTATCTTAAATAGGAAATATTTATTTGATTTGATATTTTTTGGAAAAAAATCAAAATATATTTTTGCATTTAATATAGTTATAATTAAAATAAAAGTGATTTGAAATTTAATTTTTTTTATATTTCAAATTTGTTATTAAATAAGTGATTTTTCTTATTTTATGGAGTAAAGAAAAACAAAATTTGTATATATATTTTTTTGGGATCATATGGGGTTAAAAGATTTTATCTTAAATTACTATAATTAAAGAGATGAGAAGTTTATTTTGATACAAAATCATGTTCATCTATTATCTATATCTACAAAAACTTTTTTAGATAAAATATTCACAAACAGTGCACTTTTTTATATATGGTGGATTTTTGTTCAATATTTGGTTTTAAGATACAAAAATTAAATGTAGATTTAATAGTATTTTTAAAAGTATGTATTTCAAAGTTAATAAAAATAAAATTTGTATATTTTTTTGGGATGATATGGGGGTGACATGTGGCAAAACCTTCTAGAAAAAAAACCTTCCTTTAGTATATTATATAGATTACTAATTATAGTATGAGAGAGAAAGGTTATGAAGAAAGACATAGAATGAGGGGTGTCACTTGTCGGAGTTGCCACTTTTTAGTTTCGGAAATAGTATATAAGTGTAGGATATGATAATAATGTTATATAATAGTTAATAGTTTATTATATTTTGTTATTATTTATAATATTTTAAAATATTAATATTATTTAATATTATATTATTAGATATAATATTTTAAAATAATAATATTATATAATATTATATAATATTATATGATATTATATTATATTATATAATATCATAACCTCAAAAAATATTATATTATATATCATAGTATTAAATATTTTATTGTCTGACGTAATATGTATTATTTTGTTTTGTTTGGATACGGTGCACTACCAAATACTGGAGTGGTTACACGAGCTTTTTGGTTATATTGCTTTATACGTAGACGCTTTGTTTTTTTCTATGAACTTAGACACTCTTTCTTTTGTAAATTTTATCTACCAAACTTGGAAATTAATTTTTTGCTATAAATAGCACTACTTGTCTTTCAAAGCCATAGGGAGTTATAAGAATTGAAAACAAAAAGGGTAAAACCATTTCTAATTTGTAGAAAAATCAACTAAGAGGCCAATAACAAAGTTCTCAAAGCACTAAGATCATGGGCAAAGAAGCTATTGTTGTTTCCCAATATCTTGATGAGTCAAAAGTGCTAGACGATAATTTTGATCATAAAATCCAAAGTCTTATAACATTAGGACCTGATCATGGAGAGGAGAATCATAAAGGAGGTGCTAATGGCACATATGCGGCTCAAGGGTGGTATGCTGATGAACCGTGGCATGGTAAACTTTTATATTTCTATTACTTGACTGATTTAATTTATATGATTTCACATTAAGTTTATTTTAGTGTATGGGGGTGAAAACTCAGTAAGTTCTCATGTTTGGAGAAGTTTTTTGAAAGAAGCTTTTTGTCAAAACCTAATTATTCCAAAAGTTTAAGTTATTCGGTAAATGACACATAAATTTTTTATATATTATATTTCTAACACTTTTTTATATTATATTTCTATTTTTTATATTATATTTGTTATTTTTTTATGTAAATCATATTTGTTTCTTAAATTAATCTACTTAAAGAATTAACTATTTTTATATTTATAAATCATTTGTTCTATTTTTTATTTTTCATGAATTTTGAATATCTATCTAAAGAATATTTCAGTTTTCTTGTATTCATTAATTTATGAGCCAGCTCACTAACCAGCTTTGGTGAGACGAACATGGACCACTCTTTTCCCAACTCATTTATGATGTGAACAAAGTAGCATCAATCTATTTTTGTTTTGTTTTGTGTGGTGATGCGAACTACACCTAAACGGACTGATCCAATTCTGCATACTGACCTCTAACTAGGAGTATCTTCTTTTTTTTGGGTGCTTCGGAAAATAACTAGGGGCCCGTTTGGTGCGACGTATAGTATAAGGCCTGATAGTATAAGGCCTGATAGTATTAGGCCTGATAGTATAAGCCCTGATAATTTTCTTATACTATCCAGCGTTTGGACGTACACTGTATAATTTACCATATCGTTTAAATTAATGCAATTTTATGTTTAATGAAGTATTGAATAATGATATAAAATAAAAATCAAATATGGAGGTGATTATAACGGTGGTGGCGGTGGTGATGGAAGTAGTGGTAGGTTGGTGGTGGTGGTGGCAATGGTGGTAGGTTGGTGTTGGTGGCGGTGGTGGTGACAGTGGAGATAGGTTGGTGGTGGTGGTGGCAGCGATGGTGGTTGTGGTGGTGGTGATGATAGGGTGGTGGTGGTGGTGGTAAGGCGGTGGCGGCTACAGTGGAGGGTGGAGGCAATGGTGGTGGTGGTGGTGGTGGCGGCGATAGGGTGGTGGTTGTGGTGTCGGTGGTGGCAATAGAGTGGTGGTGACAATTATGGTGGTGGTGGCGATAGGGTGGTGGTTGTGGTGGCGGTAGGGCGGTGGCGGTGGTGGTGGCGGCAACATCGGTGGTGGCGGTGGTGGCAGCGATGGTGGTTGTGGTGTTGGCGACGATAGAGTGTGGTGGTGGTAGTAAGGCGGTGGCGGCTTAGTAGGGTGGTGGTGACGGTGGAGGGTGGAGGCAATGGTGGTGGTGGTGGTGGTGGCGATAGGGTGGTGGTTGTGGTGTCGGTGGTGGCGGCGATTATGGTGGTGGTGGCGATAGGGTTGTGGTGGCGGCGATTATGGTGGTGGTGGCGGTAGGGCGGCGGTGGTGGTGGTGGTGGCAACACCAGTGGTGACGGTAGGGCGGTGGTGGCGGCGGCGGTGATCGGATGGTGGTGGTGGTGGTGGTGGTGCCAATGGTGGTGTAAGTTGGCAGCAATAGAGGGTGGTGGTGATGGTGACTTATACGTCGCAACCTTATCATGTCTTATCCATCACTCACATGATGGATTAAATAATACGTCATTTTAACGTATAAGGGGACTTTGATGGATAAGCTTATACAATACAATGTCATCACCAAACAATGGATAAACTCATAATGTATTGTATAAGCTTATACTATCATGCCTAATACGGCGTGCCAAACGAGCCCCTAGGAGTATCTTCTATGAAATGAGAAGTGATTATGAAAGTTTTAAATATTAAATCAAACATGTTATAAATTAAACGGTTTTCCTTTTTAGGCCACACTTGTGTTTGTCTTAGATCGCACTTGCCAAACCTGTTTCCACAGCTTCTGGTTTTCAAACCCTGCAAAGTTAGCACGAACAAACGAACCCCAAATAACTCCATGGAGCCCTTTGTACGCATCTGTTTTATATTTAAAACGCACAAAACCAAACCTAGAGCATCTCCATTTCCTCTTAAGCCGCTGCAAAAATAAACAAGTATGGTCAAATATATAAAAAAAAACATTTTAAAATATATCATAAGTATAATCCATAAAAATTCAAAAGCAAAACCAATCTTATTTTTCACTATACACAAATACGTTCTCATTAAATGACACTTTTTACTTAAAAAATAATATAATTAGATTTAGCAGTGTTCTTGCATGTAGGGTTGAACACGAGTTGTGTCCGATTAGGATTTTTGGATATGAACCAATCTGATGAGCACAAGTTGATTATATTGGTTTTTCATTAATTTTGTTTTAAACCTACAACAAATCAACCCGACAAGTAACATGTTGAAAAAAAAAACATTTTACTTGTCTATAAAAAAAAAAACATGTTGCATCAATTATTCAGGTTGGAAAAAAATTAAAAATAATAATAACAAAATGGGGTAAAAATTTAGAAATGCATGTGAATATGCACTTCAATTATAAATTTAAACATATTAGTGAAGAAAAATTGTACTATATAAAATAGTTTTGAACTTTTTACATTGTGGTAAGGTTGATTGAGTTCAAAATTTCCAAATCCGACACTCAACTTGAACACAACATGTCCCCTACATTAACTAAATTAGATCACGTAACCCAAACTTTTTTTTTTGGGTTGACCCGACTCATGTGCACATTTAGCTCTAGAGTTTACATATAAGTTTCAGTGTATTCTTTTTAAGTTACATATGTTGTTTTACTAAACTCTTAAAAAATTAACAATTGAATTAGTTTATAAAAAATGTTATTTGTCATGAATTAAACTTTTGAAGAAATAATGTGATGTCAAACTTTTTTTAAGAATAAAGAGATATTTAAGATCTTTGAAAACATATATTTGTGATTAAATTTGGGAACACATTTTGTGAAAAGAAGGGGAGATATAAAAGAATAATCTTTCACTAACATCATCATCTCATCAATAATAATTATTATTATCATATAGTAAAATTATTATTTTATTTTACTATCAACATTCCGTTAGTTATCACAACATCAATTGTACAGGAGAAGCCCACATGTATAAGATGGAAAAGATCCTATTCCAAGGGAAATCAGAATTTCAAGAGCTTCTTGTATTTGAGGTACTTTTTTTTTACATATGTAGATGTCAAGTGTGATAAATGAAATTGATCTTTCTTCTAGTAGGGTCCTGAGCCTTCCAAATAAAAGCTACATTTAATTGTAAGGATGACAGAATTTCTACATTGTCCACTTTAAGTTCAAAGGACTCTCATACAACCTCATGTATTTCCACCTAAAGTTTAACATTTCAGGATCAGTGGTTGATCTAAACATGCATGTTTGTTTTTCCGTTTGCATTGATGTAAATGGGAAATAAATGTCTGAACATATAAATGCAGAAGCACTGCTTTGCTAAATTAAGTTTAACGTGAATCACCGTTTAGTTTAAACAGAAATTTAAACAGATATAATGTGCAAAATTATATTGGATCTAGTTTTTTTTTGTTGTGTTTATTAATAAAAACAACTATTAAGTATTACCATACGTTAATTTTGATGCTGCCAGCCTGCCAGGTCTAAGATCTAGGATTTAGAGTAGGACTTTGGTTGTTAATCTTTTTGTTAAGTCTCAAATTAATTAGAGATATTACCAAGATAGTAGTAATAAATAGGAGGATAATCTTCACCTTTTAAGTTAGTAAGTTAGAGGTACGCTCGGTCTGAATTCTAATACTTTTCCTTCAAAACATCGGACATTTTCTTGTTGAAGAAAATTAATATATAGAACTTTGAAGAAATCGAACATTACTTATGCAGGGATCCAACAGTTCTAAACACAAAAAAAGTTCATGCCCTTTTCTATATTAATCTATGAATCAAATTATTTGCTCATATTTATACCATGCATTCCAATAAAAATCTTGATCACAATTGGGAAAAATGACATCCCTGGGTGATGAGTGATGTACATTGTGATTTTTGCATGCAGTCATCCAATCATGGCAAGGTTGCAATTCTTGATGGCTATATGCAGCTTACAGAGAGTGACGAATTTGCTTACCAAGAAATGCTCACTCACCTTGCACTCTGCTCCATTCCAAATCCAAAGAAGGTGGAAAAAGAAGCATTTTAGAAAGAACATAGAGGGCAAAACTAATGTGCCATATTTATTTAACAAGTGGTTGATGAACATTACAGGTGTTGCTCGTGGGAGGGGGAGATGGTGGAATCCTTAGAGAAATATCCCGCCACGCATCTGTTGAGCATATTGATATCTGTGAACTAGACAAAATGGTGATCGATGTGAGTCTTTATGTGTATCATTTCTAAGTTCCACGTTATATGAACTTTCACAACAATGATTTACAAATAAAAAGAACCTTTCTCAATTTTTTTTCTTGCATATGCATTGCTTCTAATAACATACTCTAAGAAACATACCCTCCCCCAAATAGTCATAGTTGATTTTGCTTAATATGTTCAATTTTTGGCCTTGATTCGATCCCTAATTTTGAGATACAGGCTTACAAGAAGTATTTCCCAGATATTGCAATTGGATACAAGGATCCTCGAGTGCATGTTCATATTGGCGATGGTAAAGAGTTAAGCCATATGTTATTTTAACTTACAAAACAAATGTTGATTTATAATTTGTCATGATTTTGCACAAACGAAAATATCTGACCAATACATGCAGGAATTAAGTTCATCAATTGTACTCCTGAGGGAACTTATGATGCGATTATACTGGATGCTTTCAATCAAATGGGTAAAAAAAAACTTTCTTCCTGTCAATTTGAAATTGAAACTTAGTGAGAGAAGAACTTGCTTGAATTTTTACCTTAAAAGGAAATAAAAAAAACAAAGGTTCAGGGACATGAGAGAATTTAATGACATGCAGGACCTATTGCAAAAGAGCTTGCAGATAATTGCTTCTTAGAATCAGTAGCTAAGGCTCTTCGACCTGGTGGAGTGCTTTCTACTCCCGCAGACAGCTTGTGGCGTAAGAACTTTGTCATTGCAGATACCATAGCAAATTGCAAGAAGATATTCAAAGGCTCAGTTAACTATGCTTGGACAACAGTCCCTGCATATGCAAGGCATTTTCCTTATTTAACTTCACCTTTTGCACTCTAACTCTCCCTCTCAAATAGGGTGTTATGGAAAGCTTTGAGTAATGAGTGTTTTTGTTTTGGTTCAACAGTGGGGTGATTGGATTCATGCTTTGCTCCACAGAGGGGCCCCAAGTCAACTTCAAATACCCAATAAATCCACTGAATCCAGAGAATTATGGTGTAGCAAAGGGACCTCCAAAGTTCTATAACTCAGAGGTAATCCCTGAAACGATTCTAGTTCAAGGATTAACCTTTTTTTCTTCCTCTCTTACAGAATGTTTGGATCAACTTGTGTTTAAGCATAATCAATTCTGAAACCAAAAGTTACACACAGAAGCATCTCCCCATAATTGATTCCGACTTCATAATCAATTGTAGAAGGGTTTTCACACATGCACTTAATAACATATTTCTCTCTTGCATTTTGTTTTTGTTTCTACAGATCCATGCTGCTGCATTCTGTCTGCCTTCTTTTGTTGACAAGGCTATAGATCCAAAAATGAATTTCTATTGACATTTGAAATTTGGTAGTGTTTACTATGTATAATGAATAAAAGGCTACACATGTATCATAAATAAAAAGGCTGTGTAGAACTTTCAAAACTTACAAATGAGGACTTGATAAGGTGCTAGATGATTTCTTGATTATCACTCTTGATTTCAATCATTGAGCATGCAGAGGATGAATAATGCTACTCCTTGACATAGATATAATGTAGAATCAAGGTTAAGATATTAATCTCCATGGGAATGAACCTGCAGTCAGAACAACAAAAATTCGCCATGATATAAGTTTGTTAATGATATTTAAGATTAAACATGATACCAGGATTCATCCAGACAAATTCAAAGTTTTTAACGGCTAAAAAATGCTTTATTGGAACATTTTACAAGTTATGACGGGAGTCAAATATCAAACTTCTGCATTCAGTCACTTTGCAACAAGATACAGATAACATGGTACATTATATGAATGCTCAACATCTCGTATGCCTGGTGATTGGTGAGCAATTATGCAAGTTACTGGTGACAAGACTCTAGCTAACCGCGTGTAACTAGGGCATTGGAAAAAGCAGAACATGTACTGACAAAGTAAATACTGTTTACAAAGGAATTTGATTAGTATCATGATCTTTTGGGTACATGGACATTATGCACAAACTGTAAGGTAGAAAGAAATATAAAGCTAAGAACACTAGAACACCAAGATCAGCCTCTTCTCCAACCGCAGGACGACGTGGATTAATCCAGTATATCTGGATTGAACACCATAAGCAGTATAAGGAAGCTATGGACAGGATCAGTAATATCGACTGATATGACTTTTTCTTTATGGAGTTTGAGGAATTTGCTCTGCAAGGGAATGAAGGAGAGTGAAAATACATCAAAAACCATTCTGTGTCTAAAATATAACTTGATAGTTTAACATTGAGAGTATCAAGAACAAACACCTGTTGAGGTAAAAAAAGCCCCCAATTAGGCAAACACATAAGAACCCCACTACAACAACAGCATCTGGGTTAACTGGTGCTCTACCTTGCCACCAGCCAGTGCTTAAAATCCAAGTGTAAGTGGTTGTTTTCCCATTCTCCTGTAAGATATTGAAGTGTGTCAATCAGTTAGGAGTGTAAGAGCAAGTAAACTTTCAGGATGAATTGTAATAGAGCAGCATTTGGCTTATCTCTGACATCCTGAAATAACTTGCAAACCTGTAAAATTCGGCTAAATTCCATGTTTCTCCCTTAGTTTCCACCAAAAACTAGCCAATAGCACTAGACATGTAAAAGCTAGGGATGTAGAACTTCAAAAATCTTTTGTTTACTTCAAAACTTGGGTGATGAACAAAGGATGGCCAGAAAACAAAAACGAATGAACTGAAAAGAGACAAATATATTAACCTCATGAGACAAGCATACTAGGCAACCCAAAGTTGAAAGCCACAATGAGCTGAGAATCGATACTGTGGAGGCAAATAAAAATCTTAGACCCTTAAAAGATCGTATAATCTCAAGTAGAGTAGCAAAAGAACTATATTCAATTTAAAATTGCATGGGAAACCATTACTCCTTGTCATTCAGATAATCTAGATCAGATTCCAACAAATTCTCTAGCATTCCATGATTTCAGTTGAATAATTTGACCATGGTTCAATATTTTTCTGAAATCCCAACCGCTTAGATTTGGTTACCATAAATATTGTTATCTACTTTGGGACTTAAAGCTCTCATACAGACAATTTAATACAAACAAACAAAAAAGACTGAAACCAAAGCATTTACTCATCATATAATTTAAAGATTGAAATTTTGAAATAACTAAATGTAAGTGACTTGATTTAAAACTTTCCCTCAATAAATGGAGTGTACAGATTACCTCAAATAGATGATCTAGAAAGAAGTGAGTAAAAGACCCAGCTGATATCAAATAAAAGCATTGCATCCTTGTAAGGGGCACCTGAAACATCCAAATAAGCATGTAGTTATTAATTATTGCATACTTATTATCAGTGACTGAAATCAAAGTCAGAGAGAAATGGGGACCAAAAATAGAAACTGAGATTTGAGAGGGACTCACTCTGGAAACAGAGTCAAGGAGGTGTCTTTGAATAAGAAAAGCAGAAATCCAAGAGTAGAGAACACAGAGAGGGAAACCCAAGATGAGGATGTAGTACAAAGGATGGTGGATGAGATCAGCTACAGCAGAGCCTACAGTATCAGCTGGACCACCCAAGAGTGAACCAAGCCACTCAGAGAAAGAACCAATGTCTGGTCCAAAGAAGGAGTTGACTGTGTAGAAAAGTGTGTGGTGGGGGCTGAACCTACCATTGGTGGAGGTGGTCAGAGCTAAGCCGGAGCCCATGGCGTACATCAGGTGAGGACCAGGGCCTGGCATGGTCTCTGATCTAGTTTCAGCTGAAGAAGAAGAAGAAGAGAGATGGACGTAGCTACTAGCTACCTGCACACGAATCAGATCAAGCTTTGGCTAACTAGTTTTCTAAATCCAATACAACTATGTTACTCATTTTTTATTCCTATCAGTATCACCGCTTTCTGTTAGTGTTACCTCACTATTTGTAGCAACTTAGCAGGTAGCAACTACCAAGTAGAGACTTGAGAGGTTGGAAGACTTGAGTTTACTTTATTATAAGGATTAGGCTTAGTACATCAGAAGGCCCATGGAATGGAATTGTTAAGGGAATCAGTTCGAGGACTTGTAACGGGGTGGGTATCCGAACCCGTACCCGAACCCGCAACACTACCCGCGGGTAGTCGACCCGTATCCGTACCCGTTAAGCGTCAAACGGGTACCCGTTTACGGGCCTTAAACGGGTTTGGATACCCGCGGGTACCCGTTAAGCGTCAAACGGGTACCCGTTTACAATTTTTATTTTCCTAAATTACTGCAAATTAACTTTTTTTTGTTGGAAATTTAAATTGATTTCAGATCTTAAATAACACCCATATAATTGAACATTAATTGAGCGGATGAAGCAAATAAATATGAATTAATTTCAATTAGTTTGAAATATCAAGTTCATTAAAACAATCCAAGATTATAAATATTTTTCTCAAATCGAAACTTAATTACCACCATTATACACCAAACTTTGCTTATATTTTACTAAAAAATAATTATAGAATATTGACTTTGAATGGAGAAGAATGAAACCCTAAAATTTTAATTTGGGCTTAAGTAAATAGTAAGGGCATTTATGTAATTTTACTCTAACGGGTACCCACGGGTAGGGTACGCGGATATCCGCCCCGCCCCGTTTTCGGACGGATATTTAAAATATCCGTTTTTCAAACCCGTGGGTACCCGAACCCGCGGGTTATTATACCCGTGACGGATTTTTATCCGCGGGTACCCGCGGGTTCGGGTTTTTTTTTGCCCCATTGCCATCCCTACCCTAATCCATGTTCTTATTCCCCCTCTATACTGTCATACTCGGGGATGATAGTGGAATTTTAATCATAAAATCTCTTCACTCCCCTCATAAATCTAAAAATAAGTTATTTTCTCTCCCCTCCCCTCCTATGAACCAAACGTAATAAGTATTAAAATCTCTCCCCTCCCTTTTCCTCCCCTCCCCTCCCCTCCCCTCCTCTCCATTAAAATCTCTCCCCTTCACTCCCCTCCTTTGAACAAACAGTAGCTTAATGATTCTGAATTATTGTTTCTATGGTCAATGTGGAGGATACCCACTCTTAAATGATAACCTCTAAATTTTTAATTGGACAATATGGGAGGCCAAATATTTTTATTTTAATAAACAATTAGAAAATAAAAGGTTGAAAGCCAATAATGAATATCACGTATTTACAACCAAAAAAATCTTAATAGTATTAAAGAGCATAAAATCATGTTATCTCTAATTGGCTATTCATGGGGTGGAAATAATCTTAAACAAATTTTTTAATCTGCTAAAACATGATTGGTGTAGAGGAAGTTAGTGGGAAGTAAATTTGAATCACTAATTAATATTAGATATTATAGATTAAAATTGTGCTGGGAAAGGAGATCATTGGAAACAGAAAAGAAAAGTTTTTTTAAAAAAAATAAAAATAGAGTAATTATTTTTTGAAACTAAAAATAGAGTAATTATTGATTTCAAATAATGTTGCATTTGGCTGGTATTTAAAAACAGATACCGTATTAATGATTTCAAATAAATAAATAAATAAAGATTTTAAATAATAATTTATATTTGTTAATATCTATTATTTTTTATTTGAAAAAAGTTATAATAAAAAAGAGATATTGTTAAAATGTACTCCCTCCGGTCTTATTTATAAGCAACAAAAAAAAAATTCACATATTTTAAGAAATGTAGTTAAACTAGATAATATGCATTAAATTTGTCTTAAATTAAAATGAACTTCCAAAATTACCCTTTGTTATTAGTGTTGGAAAGTGGAAAAGAGAGAGAATAATTAATGAGACACATTTTACAAGTTAGAATTAATAAGGGCATCATTGGAAAAAATTAATTAATATAGCTCAAACTTTCATTTGGTTCTTATAAAAAAGACCAAGATTTTTCTTCTCTTTCATGCTTATAAATAGGACCGGAGGGAGTATAAATAGTAAAATTTATAGGTGTATGCAATCAGTTGGTATCCATAATTGAGGGAAATTTTCAAAAAAATGAATTGCAATCGGTTTTTTTTTTTTTGAACGTGAATTGCAATCGGTTGGTAGCCATAAGAATTGATTGATAAAAATAAAGAGAGAAGTTGGTGGGAGAAAGAAGAGGACGAAAGAAATCAGAGGACGGAGAGAGAGAAAAAAAGAGGAATGAGAGTTAATTGCACATAATATAGATATATTTTTTTTTGAAAGCAAAACTTTATTGATAGAGAATGAACCAAGAGCAAAAAGATAGCACAAGAACTCAGAACAGAAAAGAGGCAAGGATCCAAACCAAGGAAGGATCACAAAGCCAGCAGAAAAAACAAAGGAGAAAACCAACTGAGGACAAGACAGAAACAGCTAGAAAGAAGAGGAGAAGCCAAAGAAACTATACTAGGAAACTAACAACCAAAAGACAGCAAGAGGCAGCGAGAATGGTCCCAAAAACACTCAGAAATATTGGAAAGAGAAAAGGAATGGAATGAGAATTAATTGTACATAGAAAACATATAGTACTCCCTCCGTCCCTAATTATAAGCTAAAGTTGTAAAAATGTTAGCTTATTAAGAAAGCCTTAATTGATGCATTGGTTTTCAAAAAAAATGTACAACTTTCTATGTTTACCCCTATTTATGATAACACTTTTTCATCATTGTACTACTAATGGTGGTGCTCCACTACCAATAAATGCAAGGGTGAATATGGAAAGAAATATTAACTTTTGCAAGGTTAGCTTATATTTAGTGACACAAAAAAAGTCTCAATGTTAGCTTATAATTAGGGACGGAGTATTAAACACTCAGTGAATAAATAGTTGAGGAGGCCGAGTAAATGGGGGAGAGAAAAAAGGATGGAGATAGTGAGAGAAGAGGGAGAAGGAAGAATGAATGAATAAATTTGAATATAATAATACGAAG
This sequence comes from Lotus japonicus, assembly GCF_012489685.1. Taxonomy (NCBI): domain Eukaryota; kingdom Viridiplantae; phylum Streptophyta; class Magnoliopsida; order Fabales; family Fabaceae; genus Lotus; species Lotus japonicus. Next base: position 55,110,894 of record NC_080044.1, read on the forward strand.
AGGACACGTGACAAGCTGTGGTTCAAAGTTAGGGGAATAAAATATTGCAAAATATTCTGGAGCTGAGGTTTTTGATAATTGCATGCTTGGAATGTTACAACTTTAATATATATATAGATGTTTGTTACCATTTTTACATAAGTTTTTTAAGGTATAATTTTTAGAGTAAAATATTCTCCATCCCTTTAGAAATATGAATATAACACTCCCTTAAAATATACTTTTCCATCCATTTAATTAACACTGTTAGGATTTTTTTAAATATTTCTTTAATTAAATTTTTTATATATATTATTTGATAATTACTGAAGTACCATCTTTTCAAATAGAATTGTGCTCCCTTGCTTCGTTCTCTTTTTTTCGGTAGCAGCCCACTGAATCGCTTTTCCGCGGCTTCATCCACCAAGGTGCTTCGAGCACTTGTGTTTCCACCAAGGTGAAGACTCAATTGAACAAAATTAGTTACTGCTATCTTCCAAAATGGGTTGGATGTCAGGAATTGTTCGTTCCTTATAGTAGATTAGTAGCAATGGACAATTTGCAGGGACTCAATTTATGCCATAACTAATTGAATTTAATATTTCCTTGCCAGAATTTGGTCCACTTCGAATTTGAATTATAGATTTCAAAGTTTTGCATTAATTAGTAATAATTCCGGAAGTATATTCTTTAGTATATTTGCTAAAGCCCACACATAATTAGGTTTCATTTCCATAATTTAATTTTTTCATTTTCTAATTTTTTAATTTCCTAATTTATTGAGTCAATAATATGAATTAATGAAAACTCATCAATAAGGACCAATGAAAATCAAACATTTGGAAAATCATTGTACCAACTAATAAATGAAAAACATATGACATTTAGGTTGCAATATGACCCACTTTGGTGGATGGACCTTATATATTACTAGTGGACCAATAAATGAAAAACATATGACACTTTGTTTGCCTGCCTCATCAAGTATACAAAGTTAAGACCTTTTCTTGAGCATACTCTAGAGAGAGGTACATATAACTGATCATGAGTGAAGACGAGTCTCGGAAGGAAGAGCCCAACCTGAGATAGTGTTTGTCCTTGGCTTTTGTTTATGGTCATAGGAAAGCATACTGCAATTGGAAATTGTCTTTTTCTGAATTTAATTGGAAATTTGGAATTAGAAGGAACCAAGCTCATTCTTAAAATGTGAACTTTGTCAATGACATTTGTTATCGTGATAATAGTTGCACCAATAAAATGTTCACCAAGTTCATCCATAATTAACTTGGTTCCATGCATAAACTTGTTGCTTGGTCTATATTTCTCAAAAGCATGATTGTAGTACCAACTTTCAATAAAAGTTTGTGGTTAGGCATTCCTGAACTTTTAGTGACGTTCAAAAATTATGTGGTTAACCACTCACCTTGGATTTCAGAATCCCCATCAGATTTCAAGGCAGAGTCAGAACTCAGATATTCATGTTCTGGTGCATCTATCATCCCAAGCATGTAAGTGTTGTAACAAGTCCAATGCTATAAACAGATTTTATCTTTTTTATGATAAATAAATCTACTGGGAAATTCAGCATATGTTAAATCCTGCCCTTCTCGGTATTTTTCATTAGCTACAAACCAAGCCATAAACATTGTAGATTTTGTACCACTCTTTTCTAGAACATCTCCAACGTCTTGATTACAATCCCTGTTTGCCTTCTTCTATACTGCGGATAACCTTCTTCGTCAATAATGGTTGTGTTTTGAAATTTATTTGGAAAGAATTTAGTGCACCTACCCTTCTCCATGCATAGTGATTTTTTGTTTGCACTACCGCACAGTCCATGTATCATGAAGTTAGAAACTATAGCGTGCAACTTGGGATATACACTGGATCAGAAGCTCGACAGAGATGACTTTAAATTGTCAATTTCGTCCCCGGTCTTCAACTTATGTCAACATACTAAGTTTGACAACGATTTCAGGAAGTTTTCGCTTATATGTGATAACAATTCGCCGACCGCTAGCAATTTTTGATATAGAAGGAATGTCTCTAATGTCAGTAAAAGGAACTAAAGCACGAAGAAACATAGTATTTTTAGGATTTGTGACAACAGACCAACCGTGGTACTAAATTCGTCAAAAGTTTCAGTATAGATAGAGATATTAAATGTGGCTTTTCTTATTTGACAAAAAAGAAACCAACAATTGTAACTGAAATTGTAAAATGAACGGAGGCCAACCCATCCATCGGTTATTGCAGCAAAACCTTCATAAACTTCGTACTTCAACACTAAAGTTTTTCCTAGAGGGTCAACAATGTACCATGTCCCGGCAGTATGAAGTTTAAGCCTCATGACATCATATTCACTAAGCAAACCAAAGTCCTGCAAATTAAAACGAAAACTTTAATTATATCGTAGACAATACAAAATATATAAGAGCATTTTCATAAAAAAATGTAGGCAAAGAATAAACCTTCCCCATATAATGTAGAACACCAAAGTTCTGCATCTCCATGATCAAAACAAATACAATGAAGTGAAAAAATGTACGGCCAAGGGTATTGTGTTGGTGGTTGAACAGTTATGTGCATATGGATTTATATAGCATTGATTATATGAGAAAGACGGGAATATATTTTTGTAAAAATTTAAATTTTGTCAAAAAATTAAACACTGTATTTGTAACATATATTTATTGAGATCGTATTATTAAAATTGGAAATTATTCAAATTTTGTAAAATTCCATTGACTAAGTAATAAGTATAATCAAAATTTGAAATGATTCAAATTTTATAAAATTCCATATTTATTTAACAACTATTATCCGCATTTATTACGCTAAGAATAATGTTCCTTATTCTGCCAGATCAAGTGGCCATGAATTTTTTCCTTATATACTTCCTTCATAAAACTCTAAAGCTGGCCTTGTAAAAAACATTATACGCTACCGTCAATTACTAGTATATTCCAAAATTTAGATAAAGGTCAATTAAAAGTAGTAAATCAAACCGCGTGGAAAAAATTGATTCAAAATTTGAATGTAAAATTTATAATTAATAAAGGTTGTATTCTTGTTTGATAAATAAAAGCTTGGCTTGAAAAAAAAAATTCCACGATCACGTAAATTAAGGCCTTGTTTCAAAATTTGAATGTCATATTTGAGCTGTTAATGGTTTATTAACTTTTGTATTTGTTGATTTATTAATTAATTTATTGATTTATGGACTCATTAATTTTGACCAATGAAAATTAAATAATGTGGACCAATAAGAATAAGTCATGTGGAAATTCAATAGTAAAAACCAATAGAATACAAACATTTGAAAATTATATAGCAATGTGGCTCACTTTGGTTGATGAACTTTATATATTATTAAGATTATAAATTACCAATATATTTTGTGGTTGCAATATATACGAGTCTGTCACAAATTCCATGAGGAATGAAGTAATAGTGGATGGAAAAGCCTGTTATAAATAATGGATTATCACTTTTAGTCAACAAACAATGAAAATGATGAAAGCTTAATAATAAAAACATAAAGACGCAACAAATAATCAAAGGGAGAGTTGAACTTACGAACCGGACTCCTGAAGCCTCATAAGCCGAAAGTCTCACAACAATTTCATGATATTTCCTCTTATATGATAAGAACTCGGCGACCGCTGCCAATTTTTGATATAGAAGGAATGTCTCTACTGTCGGTAAAACTAACTAAAGCATGAAGAAACATGATTTTTAGGTTTCGTGACAACATGAAAGTCTCATTATAAATAGAGATATTAAATGTGGTTTTTCTTATTTGGCAAAAAAAAAATCAACAAATGGAATTGAATTTGTAAAATGAACGGAGGTCAGCCTATCCATCGGTTATTGCAGCAAAACCGTCATGAACTTCGTATTTCAACACTAAAGTTTTTCCTAGAGAGTCAACGATGTATCACGTCCCGACATTCTGAAGTTTAAGCCGCATGACATCGTATTCACTAACCAAACAAAAGTCTTGCAAATTACTTAGACAATACAAAACATACATACATATTTCATAAAAAAAAGGTAAAGAATAAACCTTGCACATATCATGTAGAACTACAAAGTTCTGCATCTCCATGGATGACAACAAATAAAATTTGAGTGAAAAAAAGAATTAAACATTAGGGGTTAGGGTATTTTTTGGTGGTATAATTGGTATGAACATGTGAATTTATATAGTCATGAATGTCTGAAAAATGCGGGATTTTAAATTTTTTTTAAACGATTTCAAATAACAGAACACAAATTCCATGAGAAAAAACATTCTTTTTTACTTATTAGCCAAATTTAACGGTTAATTCCATAAAGAAATTGGGTTAAAATCATATATATTTCCTTATTCGGTCTCATTCATATATATATTGTTACCAAAAAAAATTCATACATATTGACAAAAGGAAAAAAAAACCGGTTAATTGCAAAAAAATAATAAACCGTGCCAAAAGTGTTAATACACTTACAACTTGCTATATTTATTTGATCTGACAACTTGCTATATTTCCTAATTCGGTCCAAATGTTCCACATGTGCCAATAAATTTCAAAATGTATTGATTGAATGAATTAAAATTTGAATTTATTGATTTAGTGAGTCATCAATTTGGACCAATGAGAAGTCATCAATTATGTACCAATCAGAAGAAGACATTTGGAAATTCATTTTAACCACCAATAAAATTAATACATGTGTCATTTAAGTTACTATATGACTCACTTTGGTGGATGAGCTTTATATATTACTAGTGTGATGACTCGTGCGTTGCACGAAAATTTTAGGTTTTTCATTTTTTTATATATGAATGAATTAACTTAAATTCATTTAAATTGTGATAGTATGTATTTTTTTGCTGTTGAAAAAAACGTGATATTATGTACGTTACATGTTAGTTATGTTGTTTAATAGTAAAAAATTTCAATACGTAAACTGGATAATTTACTTGGTAAAAAAGAATAAGTAAATACATGTTCGTTCAATAAAACAAACGTTAATTTTCAAATGCGCCCAAAAAAATACCACAAACATTACCAAAAACTTCCTTATATACTACATTCAAGGTAGAAGTCTGTTTGTTTCTTGCATGATACAATATACAAATTTTAAGACCCCTCTTTGGTCGTACTCTAGAGAGTGCAACGTACAACTGACCATGAAGAAGAGAGTATACATATTTTAAGATCTCTATTTGATTGTACTCTAGAGAGTGCTACATGACTAACCATGAAGAAGAGAAAGAGGAGAGTGCTACGTACAACTTCTAAATTAGTTTACTAATGAATTTATTAAAATAACTGACTATAAATTTGTTTAACTACTTACACCAACAGTGAAAAAAGGTAATACCATGTGATCCAACTATAGTCCATCAATTTGGCATGACATACTTAAATTCAAACTTAAAAATACTTCAATAATGCGCTCATCGTATTTATTATCATTGGTGTTTCTTACATCAGATTCATAGGTGTAATTGTTTTGCTTTGGCAAGACTTCCACTCTCTCAACTTGTATAAGGCTCATAGACTCAAAAGACTCTGAGTTCAAAAGGCTCATAGATTCTGTCCAAGCCTTTGACTCGTCTCATTTCTCCCTTTGAAATCATATGCATAAAGTTAAAAGAAAAGCATGATGGGATGCAAGAATTTTGGAGTTAAGATATGCTCATTGATATTATCCACGTCCATCAATCTAAAGAATCCAACTTCATGCTGCCATTACCATCAACAACATCAGTGATGTCTAACACAACAACAACACATGAGTTGAGAAGAAAAACACAAGAAAATGAAAGCAATCTCAAGAAAGGGTATGATTCAGATCTGATGAGCTGCAGAGTCATAAATTTCTGACCCCTCAGGTTCATGTTCATTCAATCCCTGCACAAAAGGTTGGCTTAGTTCCAACCACGTTTATACCATATTCAACAATTAAGCTCCGACCTATTAACATCAACAAACATATACAAATGTAATGATTACTATATATTCAAAATTCAGCTCCCACATTTTTACATCAGCACTCACCATATTTTTGCTTATTGTGATGATGATACATGCAATAATAGTGCTATAAATTGTCACAAAAAAATTAAGGAAGTACTACGTGCTAAATTTTCAACAGTAGAAGCCAAGAATCCAATCAGCACAAAGATTAAAGAAAAACTAAGAAGTCATGACACATAATCTACTTCTAAAAAATACCCATAAATAAGGGAACCTAATTGAGCTGTAAGTCAACCTCTGTACATCCTTTTAGTGCCCAACAGCTTAAGAACAAAAAACCTACCAACCAAGAAAGCAAAAAGTACATATAAATCTCAAGCATACATCTTATATACTTTAAAAAGTCTATCTATACAAATAAACCTGTCAGCTACTACATATAAGTATCACGCACCATTATACAGGCAAGCAAAAATGATTTATCAGTTTTGTCCCTGCTTCATCCTCTCTATCCTTCTTACTTGTGAATCTGAGTGAATCTTGTGGGTCAAAGAAAAGTCTTCAATCCTAGACAAAAAGAAGATAAAAAATATTAGTGAGCTAGATAAAAAGGTAATACTAATATCTAGCTTTAGATACCGCCCTTATTGTTCCACTTATACTTATATTTAGAAAGTCTGTCCATTCCTTGAAAATTTGAAAGCAAGAAATTAGCAAGGAAACTTACTCTGAAATTTGCAAGGAAAAAAAAAGTTTATACCTTGGAAGGTTCATTATATTTTCCGAAAGCAATACCTGGATGATACTTGGGCCAAACATAACATCCACTGAAAACCAAATAATAAGAAATAATAAGGTATAATGAGAATTACCAAAAAAATGCACTCAATCTTCAATGATCCCCATTCAGGATATCTTAACTCCATGCTTCAAACCTTAAAAAACCTCAAGCTCAAATCAGCAGATGATAATTTCATGAGAAAAGATATTGTGATTGCATGGAAACTCCTCAAACCCTAAGCATCATGAAACTGAAGAGCATGAAACATAATACATTATCAAACAACTGGAAAAAAAATTCCTCCTGGTGAAATACAGAAAATTGAAATAATTCATGTGAAAAGGGGCAACACCGTAAGTGAAGCGGATGGAGAAGAGAGAAGAGGCTTACTTGGGATAGCCATGAACCAAATGTTGATGTTAGTAGCTAACTCAAATTTAGGTGGCCTTAATGAAAATCCACCCCGAATTAACAAAAAGCACAAAACCATCCTAAAAAATGCAATATCAGCTAAAGCAAACCAATATAATAAAGTGAAATCATGATTCTTATAATTGAAAACATGATCCTCTGTTATTCTATCAAAAGGAAATAAAGTTTCATTTTATTTTATCACAATGAAATAAATAAGTAAAATCTAAGTAGAAGCACCATCCACATCATCCTTTGTTATTTGATCACAATGAAAAAAAATGTTTCCTCCCATTATTCCTTCTACACTTCGTTACTAAGGAAAACATCTATTTAAATAGCACACAATGCTCAAGAAGCATATCATCTATATTTATGTCAGTTACTCTAATGTTGCTTTGAACTACACATGTGACTGCTGATTTAGCTCTCACCACACACTTTTCTTCAGTACCAAATATCAGCTCCAATTCCAAATGCACATGCAGCAGAAACATGCGTAACTATCCTTGAATCCACAATCTCAACAAAGATACCCATAAAATGAGCTTAAATTTTCAGTCAAAAGTTCAAACACATATAGTAAAGAATGTTAATTATTTTCTCTCACCCATGATAACATGAACCCTTCTTTGGTTTTCTGCAATATCATAATATACTTAATAAACAATTAACCTAGACTTAGTAGGTTATTGTGAAACCCCATTTGATGCATCTATTATAATAGAAAAGAATCCTCTCAAACTTAATCTCATTTAAGCAACTTGAGAAAGAATTCCTAATCAATCCCTTAAACTTTGGACTTTAATGCTTCTAGGTCCAAGCCCCCAAAACAACATCAGGAGCAACTCCTACTAAATAGACACCAGTTTCGTTTTCTAAAATTGCATTAACACATTACTTGAGGGCCTATTATTATATGGAGGAAGTACAACCAATCCCTTCGCTTGATTTGTTTCTGACAGAAATAATGGATCTTGAATTGGCTGACTATTCAACCAATCCCATCGTGATCTACCACTTCCAATTAGAGGAAACAATTTTCGGCATTCTTCCTTCCGTGTAGTATATTACATCCTGACGGGAAAATCACAAGTGAAATTCAAGTAATGATCCTAATTACACGGCAGTTATAAAATTAAGGAACTATTAGGTATTCCAAAGTATTATCCTAAAATAAAGGCCGTGGAAGAAATTCTTGCTTTACTTTTTAAGGATAAGTCAAGCCTGAGGTGACATACTATGGACTTTGCAGTTTTTATTCAAAAAGAAGATCTAGGCAACAAAAAAAAATGCAACACCACAAAATGTTCAAATGTTCTACAATGTTATAATACTT